>NW_020884933.1:1438795-1485005 GCF_003945725.1 Corapipo altera
TCTGGACCTGTGGCAAGGCAGGTCCCCTTGGTTTATTATCTTTAATTAGTAAATTAATCTTGTGTGGCTTTCACCCACTCACATGTGACAGATGATACTCACCCCTGTGCACTTCAGCTCTTTGTTTTGCTACAAAAGCAAAACAAAGGAAAAATAAAACAATTTATTGCCAGTGTTCTTGTTCCCTTTCACCAGCAGAACTCTTGCTGAGGACTCAGAGGTTCTGAGATACCCTGATTTCAGGAAAAGGAAGTGTCCAAGGCCAGGTTGGACAGGTCTCTGAACAACCTGCTCTAGTGGAAGGTGTCCCTGCCCATGGAGATGGGTTGGAATTAAATGAGCTTTAAGGTCTCTTCCAACCCAAACCATTCAATGAAAAGCTGCCTAAGAGTTCTTTTTGGTGGTGATGTATTTCAAGATACTTACAGAGATAAGAAAGCACAGAAAACTGAAAGAGTGGCCAGATTCTCATTTGAAAATGTGTTCTTGTAATGATTTGATTTGAAGTAGAGTGTAGCTTTAAGCCAGGAAATCATTTTTTTGTGAGATCTCCAGCCCAGAGTGTGTGTCAGGCTTAAGAGGGAGCCTGGAAATAAATATCAGAAGCTTTGACATCTTGCACTGCTGCCTGGAAAAGCTCAGAGGACCACTGGGTGTGGAAGCTGGCTGTTGGTTTTCCACCTTCACTGGCCTGGGTTTGTAGGAAAAGCCTTCAGCAAGTAGTTTGGGAATGCTTTTAAAATCAGTCAAAGAGAAGGGGCAGGGGGAAGAAGGATTAGGCAGCAGCTGAGAAATAATACAGGACAATAAATTCTTGAGGTCTGGTCCTAAATCTATCAGAGCAAACAATACATCCTGATGGTAGGAAGACATTATTTGTTTTTTTTTGTTTTAAGTTTGCCAGACCTCATTTTTTTGGGCATTTGTCTCAGGGAGGTGAGGACTTTGAAAAGGCAATTACAATTGGTGACTGATTAGTGTTGGATGTGACACTTTTATGCATCAAATATGTTTAACTGCACCAACCTTCAAGGAATTGACAGTGACACCTTGAAAGATCCATCCTGTGCTCAGCCTGAAAAATCTGAATTCTCCCTTGACTTCCATCTTATTTACATTTAATTTTATTACAAAATAAACGGGTCTCAACTATTAATGGAGTTTTTCCAGGTTCTGAAGGCAGTGTGGCAGGAGGGTTGGAAGGAAGGAGGCACTGCTGGGGTGATTCTTTAGAGAAAGATCTTCAAGGGAAAGCAGAGTGGTGCATGTGCACTGAAACAGGGCTCCATTCTGGTTCCTTCCCTGGATTTACCATCCTAGAGGGAAGATGACTGAAAGGGATGAGGTTACACATCTAATTTATCCACATTAGGGTTTAATTTCCTGCTAATAAGGTATTTAAACCTTCCAGAAAGCAGCTTGTGGTCTTTGTAGGCTTTTAATCTTTACATATTATGCAGCAAGTAAGTACATTCTCAGAAAAGGGTTCTTACTGGAGATTTTCAAGGAATATTCAGGTTATTAAAACACTCTGGGTGCTGCTCCTCTCCACTTCCCAGCATCTTGAGCTCTGCCTGGTGTATCCAAATTAATTCCCACGTGGTTTCCCTTCTCTGTCAGTGGGAAGCAGCTCCTCTGGTTGCTGATTCATCTCCATGTCTCTTGTGCTTCACTCCACTGAAATCTGGTTTAGGTATGCGACAGACTCCGGTGGAATGAAGGACAACAGAACCCATGGATGGTCCTCATTTCACTGGGAAAATGCAGGAGAGTTTATTGTGTGTTCACATGCTTTTCAGGGAAGCAGGGCTGGCATGTTTGGATGGTGTGTAGGAGGTGTGAAACTCTGCAGTCAGTGCTTAAAGGGATTCTGTGGCCTGAAATTTTGCCTTTTTTTTTTTTTTTATTTTCCCACCCCCAAATTCCCGTTTTTCGTGCTTTGTAATTTTAACCTGAGCCAAAGCAGCCAGGTGTACTCTGTCCTGTTAAGTGTGGGAACAACTTACCAAAGGTTATGGCAATTCTCCACCTTTTGAAGGTCTTAAACTACCGGGAGTTTCTCCAGATTAAACGCTCGAGGCATTTTTTTGGGGGAGGGTTTTATGGCTTTTACAATGGCCACAGTCCCTTCTGGCCTTAAACCCCTGAATTTACAAATCCAAAGAAGGCCTGGAGGCAACTTTCTGGTCCTTTTTAAAGACCTTTGGCCATACTGGGAATGTGTTAAGGTACAGCTTCCCTTTAGCCTGGAGGGGGGAGGAATAATCTCATTTAGTCACAGCCCCAAATGATGTGGTAATTGTTGTCTGCTCCCTCCAGGGGCCTTGTGGGCAGAGCAAGGAACTCATCCCTTATCCCAGCGTGGCACTGCCAGGCTGCCACTGCTCCTGAGCACACCTTGGAATGGGTCATGGGTTTGCCCTGTGGCACTGTAAAGGTTTCGATAGTTAAGCAAAGCACTGTCCAAACCCACTAAAAGGTGTGGAGCCACTTCCAGAGAGCTTCCAACCTGGGAAGGAGACAAAAAGAATGAAAATTAAGACTCTTAGGAACATTCCCTTCTCATAAACCAACCCAACCCATCCCTGCATCTATGCAGGAAAGATGTTTCTGAGGTTATTATAGATTGAAGCATATTATTTTTTTAGATACATCCTGGTTTTACCTGCAAAAGTAATTTTGAAATCTGACTATAATGCCTGTACTTGGCATTGCATATTGCTTCTCATCTAAAGAACTGAAGATATTAATGAAAAAATCTACCCTGAAATACATAAATCCCACGATTGAAATGAAAGTTCACCACATCCAGCAAGGAATGGTAAATGTCATTTCTAATTTAGGTGGCTTTGCTTCACGGGGACAGGAAGTCAAATTAGGGGACCCAGGTCCCAGCTTCTCCCTCTGTGATGCCTGGGAAAACTGGGGCTTTCCAAGTGAAATGAAGGATCCAGTTCTGAGCAGCAACAAGTCTGGATGCACTCAGACAACTGAAGATTGGAAGTTTTTAAATTCACTCGTGCTCTGCAGCTTGGGAAAAGATAGTTTAGGATGCAAAACTTGCCTTGAGGGTGAACTCTAATGCTTGCTTGAACTTAAAAAAAAAAAAAAACAACCCTAAAACCAACCCCCCCCCACAGCGGAGGTGCCGATGGGGGATTTAACAGAACAAACAGCTCAGGGTGTTCCTCTCTCACTTTTCCTTTTAAATATAAACCTGCTCCTGCCTTGAAGCCTCTCCCTTCATTTTTGTCGAGACATGTTAAAAGCTTTCGGGTAAGCCCTGAGAAAGGGTGGCCTAGGCAGGAACCCATCCAGCGAAATTCCTGCGTGCAATCCTGGCTTATTTGAGATGCCTTTTATCAGGCAAGTTCCGACGGGCTTGAGCCCCGGCAGTGCCTAATGCACGGCCCCCGGCTATTAACCCCTTCCTGCCTGGAATCCACCGGGCCCAGGAGAGGGGAAAAAAACACCTGCAGGCTGGGCTTTGGCTCCAGCTTCCTTTAGGAGCAGCTCAGATAATTAAATCGAGGCGCTTATCAACGAAATCTCACAATAAAAACCCGAAATACGAGCTCCCCTCAATCTCGAGCGCCCGAATTTCAAGTGTAAATTTGGGTGGGTTTTTTTTTTTTTTCCCAACATTTTAATGAGATTCCACTCGGTTTTTGCTTCTCCCCAGGGAAAAGTGTTGAGAGTCTGGTTGCAGCCTTTGGCATCCACCCCGGCAGCAGCAAAGAGCTGCTGCATCCTCAGAAGTGGCAAACCTTTAGTTAAAGGTCAGATAAAATTGTGCTGGACTTCCCCCAAACTTTAAGGCGAGCAAATGTTGCTCAGTTCCTTTATCTGGAGGGGAACTGAGAGATAAAAACGGGTGCTCTGAGCCAGAGCTCGTTGCATTTGTTACATTAAAAAGGCTTTGCTTCAGTCCCAGTGATTCCAAACCCTTGGAATCCAGTGCCCCTGTGTGCTCTCCAAAGCGCCAGTAACTCACTGTCCTGGTTGGAAAATACAGAGTAATTTTCTTTCACTGTAACATAGGCTGGCATTTAAATGAAGCCTAAGTAAAAACTGCTTTCCAGAGCTCAGCTTGGACCCTCTGTGGCTTCCAAAGGCAAATCCAGCCTGATCCAGGCGTGATGTCCAAAAAGAACCTTTGCCTGGGCCTTTCCTAGGAAGGTTCCTGCTCAAAGCAGGTTCTGCTGCTCGTTCAGGGAGCTCCATTTTTGTGCCTTACTCAGAATACTCATTTTTTTCCTCCCTCATACTTTTTTTTCCAAAGACTTTGCATGAAATTGGCTGTTCTTGGTTTTAAAGGGGGAAATCGCTCTCGGGTTTGGGTGAGTTTTACAACACACTGATATTAAAGTTATATTTGAAATTGGCTTTACCCCTGGAGAGGATCCCGACTGAAGTCATTCACAAAGCTGGTGATTTTCTCGTCTAAAAGTGAATGAGAAAAGGCCTTTGGACACTTTTGCTGGGACACAACAGCAAGAACAAATAAGACCCCACAGAAAGAGGGGAAAAAAGCAACCTGAGCCCACTGGCTCCTCTAATCCCAGAGATAAACTCTGTCTCATCAGGAGACACCTCACCCAAGCTAAGCTTAAGCATCCATAACACCACACAGTAATGACTTTTGGGCTTCACAGACCTTGGCAAACTCAAACTAAAGCAAGTTAAAACTTCCTCTGCAAGGAAAGAAAACTAATATGACTGTTTGCTTAATAATGTCACATTTTATGATACCACTGGATAGGTAAGAAACCATTTTTCATAGAAAAGCCATTTGCATAGAAAATCAAGAGAAGAACAAATCAAGTTAAATTCCTACACATGGTGGCCTCAAATCTGGTATTTGTTGCACCAAGTCCAGACCAACTTCTTGGGTTCTGATGGAATTTAAGCAGCAATAACCTCCTAATTCTTGCCAGTTTAGGAAATCTCTCTCCATGTTCCATCAGCTGCTGCTCTGAAGAACTTTGCTGTTATTTATGACTTAAAATACCCGTAGGAACTGCTTGAGGAGTTTGCATTTTTCCTTTTAAAAGCTGTTTGGAAGCTGAGGGCAGGAAACAGCGAAGGGCAGCCGTGCTGGTGTTTGGAGGGAATGAGCTGCACTTCTGCCACGTGAATTAATTATTAATTAATAATTAGATGCTCGTTAGAGCATCCTGCATCTTCTCTGCGCTGCAGCAACCTTCCAAATTCCCCTTCCAGAGCACGAGTGACCCCCAGCCACGACACTCCCACAGTTTTACACAGCGCACAAGAACATGTGGTTGCATCACTCACTCACCCGATTCAGTTGGTCCCAATCCCGTCCCGCGGCCGCTTTCCCGAGCTTTAAACCAAAATTAAAAAAAAAAATAAAAATAATAAAAGAACTAGAGACGGGAAATTAAAATAAAACAGCGGGCGATAAAGAAACTCGGGGGTCATTTCTTTTGCTTTCTGTGGCGTTCCTTTGGAGCAGAATCCCAGAGGCGGTGGCCCAGGAGCGGCGCGGCCCCGGCCCCTCCCGGCCGCAGGTGGGTCTTTATCCCCGCGCTCACCTGCGGGAGCAGCCAATGGAGAGGGAATCGCATCCCGGCTCCTCCCTGCACGGCCCGACCCGCACCGGCCCTGCCGCCTCTCCCCGGGAACGTCAAAAGCACTGAAATAAACCCCCAAAAAGTTCATTTTGCTTTGCTGTCGCACCCCCCCCAAACGAGCGTTTCTTCAGTCTTAGTTTATAAACCCGATATTAACAAAACAATCTCAAAGAGTGCGTTTGAGTTTTTTGCCCAATCCAATGTTTTGTTTTGTTTTGTTGTTTTGTTTTTTTTTCTGGCTTTTCCACGTCAGAAATATTTCATTTTGCTCCTCCAGAGCAGCTAAAGAAATGGAAAATGCACGTGAGAGCTGGCTCTTGGGTACACCAGGAGTTAGGAGACAGGGACTGTAATGTAAAACTGGAGATTCAGGGGGTAAGAATTTGCTGTGGAGGTGTCTCCTTGCAAAGAATTTGGAGGGAAGAACTTTGGGAAGTGTCAGGATGCTCTGCCAAAGGGCCTTCACGCAGTGGTTTAAACTGCAGCTCTAAAGGAATTCCATTTACAGCAGGACTGGTGGAGCTGCCCTGTGTGTGTTATGTGAATCTCTTGGGCCCTTTGTGTTTTTCTTACACCTTTCTTTTTTCCCTCCTTTTCCATGGGGTGCAGGGCTGGAAGGTGCCCACCCCCTGCCTGGCACTGGTGGCGCCATGAGGGAGTGGGCACAGCAGGGTTTGTCCTCCATCCTCCCAAACCATTGCCATGGAAGAGCTTGGCAGGCCAGGCTGGATGTGCTTCTGTTTGCATTTAGCACAAATATCCTGGAAGGCAGATTTACTTCTGGATATTTTAAATCCACTCATCTGCACAAATCAAAATGTTTCAATTGCTTTGCCTTTCCACGGGAGTAGGGTGTACATAACTAAATAAATAAAAAAATATTCAATTTAACTTTTTTTCTTATAGCTGTGCTAACAGCTTACTGCCATTCTTCCACACTGTAAGGACTTGCACACAAAATCTGCTTTTCCTTTCCTTCATTGGGTGAACCAGAGGTTCTAAATCCAGGTTGCTTTGGTTTTGACACAGGTCACAGGGTTTGCTGTTTTAATTTTGGCTGTGCTGAATTGCACTGAGCAGCAGTTTCCATCCCAACTGCCCACGATTAGGAATTAAAATCTCTGATTTTTTTTTTTTTTTTTTTTTTTTACCACACATTTTAAACATGGAGGGTAAACCTATTAATCTGTAAATGTATCTCCTGGAATACCTTTAGAGAAAAGGCAGGTTTTCAGCTGAGAAATAAGTGCTGAAGGTTATCACTATTCATTGCTTGCTTTTATTTTCTTAGGGAAAAAATAAGCCAAACTCTCCCCAATTTGCACAGTTTGAAGCCAGAGCTGCTGTTCTTTTAGATACAAATCTGTTCTTTTATTTGTTTTGTTTGCTACTGCAGACTAACAAAATACCTTTAAAGTTTACAACAGCTCCTGTCAAGGGCAGGTAGGGTGGGACTGGCTGTGACTGGAGCACTGGGAGGAATGTCATGTTGTTCCATAATATCCAATCCTGTCAACTATCCCTTCCCTTCAACTTTCAACACGTACCCGTTAGGTGGAAAAAGCTGCCAACACATCATAAAATTGCTGCTGCAAACTCAACCCCTGCTGATGGAAACGTGTCAGGGGATGGAGGCTGAAAGGCACATTCCACCCTTTGGCTCCCGAGGAGGAGAAATCTGTGTGGTCTTGAAGCCTTGGCAGCTTTGACCTCGAAATTTGTCCAATAAATGGGATCAAATTATCCAGCTGGTCTGCAGGTTTGAGACATCAAACACGGCCCAGGAAAGCTCAGGGCCACATCTCCTCAAGCTGCCCGCTCTAAATTCAGGCCACAAGCAGGTGGAGAATAATTGCTTGGGTTTTGGTTGGTTTTGGGTTTTTTATTTTCACTGTTTGCCTCCAAATTTATGATTGGGAAAAAATGTATTTATAAAGCGACTGCTTCTATAGGAGTGAGGATTAAATGGAGCTCTCAGACTACACATTCCTGATGTTTCCCCATCCCAGCAGGATGAATCACAGGGTAATGCTGTGTTTCAGGGTTATTTTACCTGGTTTCTCTGGCTGTGCTGCAGCACAACCAGCCTTCCTGCCCTCTCTCTCCCTGTGCAGCTCTTCCTCTCTCCCACATGCATAAAAGGAAAACCATCTTGTAACCTTTCTGAAGCGAAGCCAAAAAACCCTTGTTTGATCCTGGGGAGTCATCCTTCCCTCTCAGTTCTCCTGCAATCTCCTCACACCAGAGCTGTGGTGAGACCTGCAGGGTTTTAGGTCGTCTGTGGGAGCACAGTTGGGTTTAGCTCAACACTGGGGCATCATCCACTCAGTCCCTTCCCTCAGCTGCTCTTATTTCTCTGAGGTTTATTGCTGTGAATGGCCACAAACAGTTGGCAAAATTCAGACTTAAAGCTCCTAAGAAAGTCTTTGTGTTCCAGAACAATGGAGAAAAGGAGAAAGGTTGAGACTTGCTCAGGTTTCTTTGAGATTTATCCCCTTTTGGGACCTGCAGGTTTATCACTGGATTACCAATTCCTGTCAGTGCTCTTTAAATCCTGCTTACAGGGCATTCTGCTTTTCTGATAGCAGCTTCTTTGCATCTCAGCAATGCAGGAATCACGTGGAGTGTCACCAGTCAGATGAGTCCTGCTCATCCCTGACAAGCAGATGATGGCACAGGGCACCTCAAGACAGCTTGAAGACTGCAACTACTGGGAGTTGCAAGGCAGAAGAACAGGCCAAAATGTTTCCAGGGCACTTGTCCTGATGAATTCTCATCTGCACTAAATGGTGTTTAGATCCTTAATGGCTCGATAAAGTCAAGACTTTAATCCTGCTTGTCATTCAACAAGACATCTACACAGAGGTCACTCAACTGATGGCAGGTTCCAGTAATTTTATTTCAAATATCCTCAGCCATAATTGCTCATTTGCAGCTGGAAAGAACACCAATTATGCCAACCTCTGCTGTCGTCTGCCCCCGCTCCCCAGGCTCCAGCCAGGTTTACTTTCTCCCTCTCCCTTTCCAGATGGAAAAGCAAACAGTGCCCGTGTTCTGCTCCCATTCCCCCCGTGGCAGTGGGAGCTGGCAGGAGCCAGCACACCTGGTTCCTCAGCCTGCTTTGCTACCTGGCTCTTCCACATTCATCCTTTTGGCTCTTCCTTCAGAGGCTGCTGCCTGGACCCTTGGCAGGCTCTGGCATCTTTCCTGGGAGCTCGGTGTGGATGAGCCCGGAGCGGGGCAGGAAGGCTCCCAGCTCCTCCCTGCTGGGATATCCGAGCAGCAGGAAGAATTCCATGCTCAAACTTGCAACTTCTGGCTGGGGGGAGTGTGGCCAAGCAAGACAGAGACAGAAGGGTCAGAACTTTGAGGGAGGTTCAAGGGTTTAACACTCCCAAGGACGGTGGCTCCAATGCTTTGATAATTCTTTCCATGAAACAACTTTCCCCAATATCTAATCTGAAACTCCCCTGGTGATTCTCAATAGCTGGGAGAGAATGTGAATCTGAAATGTGAGGCAAACAGGTCATGCTTCCAAAGCAAAGTTATAAAAAAGGTGCCTGTGGGCACTAGGGCAGGAAAACTCCTGGAATCTCTGCTCCCTGCACAGAGATTCAGCTCCTGCCCTGGTGTTTTCAGCAGAGCTCCTCTCAAACTGAACCAATCCATGATAACACAGCAGAACATTGGATTTTTTATTTGGTAAAGACCCCTGAGAAAAAAAAAAAAAGGCAAAAAATCCCTAGAGACTTCAGAATCTTTTTGTCCAAGTTTAGTTTTGCTACTTTCCATTTGTCAGAGAGTATTATAGACTGGTTTGGGTTGGAAGGGACCTGAAAGATCTTCCAGTTCCAACCCCCCCAGCCACGGACAGAGAACCACTTGTTCTTTTTCATCACTAATAAAAAACAAAAAAAAAGCAGTAAAACTATGGGAAATATAGAAAAACAGAGGAAGACAAGAGGTTTTTCAGGAGGTTTAAATCTGCCTTTGCAGCAGGGGAGCGCGTGCACGAAAATATTTCTTTCAGAGAAGGAAGTTCTCGAAATAAAATTCTTTCTGCGTATTTTTTTTTGCTCGGCTTCACTCGATTGCTCCAGAAGGTCCCTTAAGACACCTCTGAAAAGAGCCAACAAGCTGCAACCTGCTCTCCTGCTCTGTTATTTTTTGAGGTGCCATGTCCACGTTTCAACACAGTGCTCGGGGCTTATAAAAGGACACTGGTGACACATCCCATCAGCTCTGTTATTTCCCATCAGTGTTTCTGGGGTGGTAAATTAAGGTCGGGTTTAAGAACGTGCCCGTGGGTGCTGGGGCACCAGGAAGGAGGTTTTTGCTTTTCCAGTAAAGTAGAAAATTGGAAGCTTCACCATTCCTTTCATTTTGCTGTTTTAAATTTGTATATTCTTGGAGAATCACCAGGGGAGGTTTAGATCAGAAATCAGGGGAAATTGTTTCAGGGAAAGGGTCATTAAGCATTGGAACAGAGGTGGAATCATCGTGCCTGGAAGTGTAAAAAAGTGTGTGGATGTGGTATTTGGGGACGTGGTTTGGTGGTGAAGTGTTAAAAAGTGTGTGGATGTGGTATTTGGGGACGTGGTTTGGTGGTGAAGTGTTAAAATGTGTGTGGATGTGGCACTTGAGGACATGGTTTAGTGTGAATGTTGTGCTGGGATAACAGCTGGACTTGTTGATCTTAAAGGTCTTTTCCAACCTTAATAATTCCACAATTCTGTGGATTCACCAGCTAAATCCTGACGTGATAAACCAGGGAAAAGCACAAAGCACAGCCTTTAACTGTGGATAAAGTGGGTTCTTCTGCTGCTTCAGTGACTAGAAAAATAACAGCCCCCAAACCGAGTTTATGTGATGCAAGTTTGAGTCGGGGGAAAAAACTTTTATTTTTTTTAAATAACTGAAAAAGTGCTTAAATTGGAGCATTGAGGAACTGCCAAGGCTGAGGCTGGTGCAGGTGGCAGGATGCAGTTGTGCTGCTCGAGTCAGAGAATTATGGATATTCTCCTCCTTGAGGAGACAGTGAGGCCCCTCTGTGCCAACTTCTCTCCCTGGGTGATGTGCTACTGTTTATTAATTTCTGTGGAAAAACTGAACTTTCTGCTCTGAGCAGGGACCCTGCACAGCTCCTGCTGCCTCTGCAGAGCACCTTTGGGGGGAGGAGGAGGCTCAGCAGCTGCTGCCCCATCCCTGCTAAAGCTTTCCTAGGCAAGGTCTTAAATAACCTTCAAACGAAATAATTACAGATTGATTTATACCTTAATTGTACCAGAGTGTCCCAAGGCTCTAAAGGTAACCAGGCCTTTTCTGCTCTGCCTTTGAAGAGCAGACAGAGGGGCTGTGTTTTAACTACTTGTATTTTCCATGTCTGTAAGAGGTCAAGAACTGAAATTTATAGTAATTTCTGCTTTAGAAAACAACTTCCACCTGGCATTGATCAGCCCAACAATCTGAAGGGTTTTGGGGCAGCTCAGGCTCATTCTGTCAGTGAGTTCCACCTGTAAACTCTGCCTGTCTAAGCCTTATTAACAAAGATATCTGTGCTGAGATACCTGTTCCAGACCCAGGCAAAATAAACCCTGCAGTCACCAGTCACTTCAGAATTAAAACTCTCTGTGCACACACTGGGTTTGAGAGAGAGGAGGCAGAATGAATCATCCTGCTGCCAAAACTAATGCAACAGTAATTTAAAAATAAACCTTTTAAGCTGATGGATGTGATCTAAAGCCCGCCAGAGCATTGCTAAGGGAGTGTATTTTTCAGTTTAATGTTTGCAAAAGAAAAAAAAAAACAAAATAAGAAGCAAGAGAAAAGTGTCTGGCGTCTACGCTCCCAGGGAATGAACTTTTAAGCAGAAAAGATGAAAATTCTGACTTCTCTGTGAATTTTAATGCCCTGAAAGAAACATTTAGCATTGCTTTAGCTGGCAGGTCGGTGGAGGTCTCTGCCTCTGTGCACAACTGTGTTTTAGGAGCCCTCTTTGCCTATTCCCAGGCTGGAATTTTGCTCCCTGTGTACTCCCAACCAAAGGAAGTAACTGGTGGCAGAAGTTCAGGGCTGAGGAGGGTGATATAAGTGAATCCCAGACACAGATCCATGTCTGGAGAGATCCGTGTTGTTTCTGCTGTAAAAATGCACAGGGTGGAAAATTAAATGACACAAACCCCTGTTTCCTGGAAAATATGGAGGTAATATTCCTCCCTCTGTTCTGCAGTTCAGAGCAATGCTAAAAAAATCACATTCTGCAATAACAGGCTTTTTAAAGAACTTGATAACTCCTGTGGGTGGGAAGGACAGAGGAGAGAGTGTTTTCCAAGGAATCTGTGGACCCCTTAAACTTGGATTTGGGGGGAATCATAAACTGGGATCTGCCCACTGTGCAAAGGGTTATGCCAGCCTTTGGTGAAGAACTCCCTGCACTGGTGACAAATATTTCTCCTTCTGTTTGCAGGGAACAATCATTAGATAAAGCATCAGATTTAGTGTTTGGGCCAGCTTGGTTGTTTTTGGGAACCTTCAGGTTTCTTGTGAAATGGTGTGTGCTGGGATTATGCAATCCCTGTGTATGAGCACAAATGTGTTCACAGGGCAAAACCACCAGCAGTGGTTCTGGCTCAGTCCTTATAAAACTGCAAGTGCTGCCAAAGCTGAGTTTCAAAATGTAGTAGTGAAAAACCTGAGTTCAGTTTGGATAAATATCCTTGGCTCTTGGAGGGTTTTCCACAATATTCTACCTTTTCTGATGTTTCTTTCTGAATCTGTTACTGGTAATGTGAAGAAATTGGGATGGGGTTTTTTTCTGGTGTTGTTATTTTTTTTTATGATTAGTGAAGCTGAAAATACCGAGAAATTTATTTTCTGGTTTGGGTTCTTTTTGTATTTTTACTGACCAGAAGAGGAAAAAAGAAAACCAGTTCAAAGTTTCTGCAGCCACTGCCTGCACATCTTGTGCCCGTGTGCTGGGGAAAGGCTCTCCCTGAGCATCTGGCGTGAGATCCTTGGAGAAGTGACTGTGGCAAGGGGAGGTGTAGCCACGAGGAAGGAATTCTTTCCTGTAAGGATGGCGAGGCCCTGGCACAGGTTGCCCAGAGTGGTTGTGGACTCCTCGTCCCTGGAAGTGCCCAAGGCCAGGTTGGATGAGCAACCTGGTCCAGTGGAAGGCGTCCCTGTCTGTGGCAGGGATGATGGATGATGGAATGAGATGAGCTTCAAGGTCCCTTCCAACCCAAACCATTCTATCAAATAGGTTCAACCCACTCCCCCTTTGACCCCTTCCCTGTGATCTTTGTGCCCATCCCAGCACCAGCTCCCTGCCAAGCTGCTTTGGGGATGTGCAGCTCCTGTCCTGGCTTCCCGGTGGGTCAGACAGACCTTCCTGGAAGCGGCTCCCGGGGCTGTTCCAGCACGTCGGGGCTGCCAGGCTTTGTCAACTCATTCCTGGCCTTTTGTCTGCAGCTCCAAGTGCAGTTTGGCAGTAACCCGAGCCCTTCCCTTCCCCCGACAAGAAGGTACTTGCTGGCTTATCTGAGCGGCAATTCCAGCCCGGGCCAAGGACACGCCTTTGGGAACGCTCCTTTCTTTAGTCTTATTCAGCTCTGAGTTGTCTCGACTTGCTCTGCGATGCTCTCTAGGCTGACAGCGCCTCTGGGAGCTGTTCCCGCTCAAATCCAAAGAAAACAACTTAATATTTGAGTGGAACCACGCTTGGGTCAGTTGGTGCCACATCTGGTGGCTACTGAAAAGTTGGCAGACACTGCCGTGGGTAACACTGTGTGCCTGCACCCTGGGTCTGGTGGGGTGCGTTAAAGTAACACCCACGTGCTTTTAAGAGGTTTAGATTTGGGTGTTTAAATAAATAATTTCGAATTTGGAGGCTTCGTTCTTCCGACCAGGTGAGCCCTGGCAGAGTTCAGGGATGTGGCAGTGCACGTGGCAGCTCGTTTAACACGGGCTGAAATTTGAAGCTCGTCGTGTTGAAGGGAAAAAAACCAAAACCCTGTAGCTTCTATTTCTGTGTCTGTGAGCGACATCTCCAAAGGCAAAATCGCCTTCTCTGGGGGGGTGTCTTTGAAGCTCCAGTCAAAGAGGGGCCTCATGCAAAGCCTGTGCTGTGTCCCACCTGAAACATCCCACCTGGAGATGCAGGGAGGAGGTGAAGCACAGCCCAGGGCTGCTCCTCAGGGTCAGAGGCAGCGGTTCAGGAAGGGCTGGGGCTGAACTCGCAGGTTGGGGCTGTCACAGGGAGCCCCTTCAGCTCCCTCCCCCCTTCCTGCTGTGGGAACCATTGCACCTTTCTCTTCAGAGCCCTCTATTCAAATATAAGATGGATAATTTTAGTCACTCTGCATAATAGCTGCTGTTCTGATCTTTATGCAGATCGGGGGGAGCAGAGGAGTATTCTTGGATGTGTGGCTTTAGTGGAGCAGGAGATGAAAGGGTTCAGAGAAGTATTTAAAGTACATGCTCCAGTTCGCTGGAAGTCCCAGGGACTGAGGCCTGGCCAACCCTAATCACACTAATTGAATTATTTTGGTTGGAAGGGTGATGTTTTTACCCGGGCAGTTATTTAGATACATCCCCAGGGGTGGTGAGTTCCGAGCCTGCCCTGCTCCCGAGGAGCTCCGGGGTGACAAAAACGCGTCGGAAACGACATCAGTGTCACACCAAACCCACCCAGGCTTCACTGGTTTCAAACTGGGGTAGCTGGGGCAGTAAAAAACCCTCTGTTGGCAAGGTGGTTTGAGCTGGATGTGCTTTGCTGGGGTGGCTGTGTGTCAGCACCAAGGTGCAGAGGTGCTGCCTCTGCGGGCTCGGGGCTCCTGTTTTAGCCTTTCCCCTCTGTCCTCGCTCTCCCAGGGTGGAATACATGACTTCAGCTCTCCCAGGGTGGAATACAGGAATACATGACTTCGGGGCACGCTCACTCCACGAGCAACGTCGACCTCAGTAACTTTAACCACACCTTGGGGGAAAAAAAAATGAAGGACTGCAAGGTCCTGTGCTTGCAAACGATGGGCCGTGATTTTACCTCCCAGCCAAAGACATAAACCAGCTGCTGTGCACTAAATTCTTCTGCATTATTTACTGTTGCAATGTGTATTCCTCATGCTCTCCTGTCTGAGGTGCCACCTCAGCTCCGGGTTTTTGATGATGACAATTAAAATGAGATGAAGGAAGAGAGGCAGCTCGATTCTGATTTGGATCCCTTCGCCTTTTTAAAAATTGAAGATTTCTAACTCTCAGCAAAATCCCTGACACAGGAGACCTTGTTTTACATTCTCTTTTTCTGCAGATCTGATATATAGGGGCTTTATGCAGAATCCCAGTCTGGCATTGTTGTGGTAATGACTGAGTGAGGAGGCGTTAACTTGCCTTTCCTGATGTTATCTTGTATTTTCTTGTTCTGAGAGGGCATTTTTGGATGTGTAAGAAACCAGTGTTAAATATAAACACCGATGCTACTTTGGGGAATCTATCTCATTCAGCCAAGACTGAAAGTTGTTTCACGGTTAGAAAGTAATTTTTTTTGTTAGACTTCAGTTCATGAACAGTGAAAAAAACTGCACTAACTGCTATAAAGATACAAGTGATTTATCTGGACTTGGGGTGGACAAAAGGTGATTTTGCAGACATTGTAGGTGTTCCCAGGAAAAAAAAAAGCAGCAACAAAATAAGTCTCTTTTATGATCCATTGAGAAAAATGCAGAATTCTTTCTTTGCCCCTGAAAAGTCAAACCACAGCACTCGGAGGCTCAATTTGCCCGGCTCTATCCTGCTTTTCAGGGTGTCTGTCCTCAAGGCACTTCCTGGAAAATACAGTTCAGAGAAAATCTCTGTGTTGTGACTCGGGGGAGGGGGTTGGAATGAGATGATCTTGAGGGTCCCTTTCAACCCAAACCATCCTGTGATTCTATTTTATAATTCCACGAGGGGCTCTTGTGACAGGATAAGCACAACTTCTTTCCTTGTCTGTGTGTGCTGGGACCAAAACATCTGCTGAGCTTTGTCTGACACCACTCTGCCCTATTTAAGCTCCTTGATCTGAATCCATTTGGAGGGAGTTATTCCAGATCTCTACCACGACAAGGAAGCACAGAAAGTCAAACTGAAACTCTGCAGGTATTTCCATACCCGCCCCCTGCCCGAGGCTTCTCCTGGTGTCAGTCAGAGTGTGTCAAGTGGCATCTTTGCCTGACACTGGAGAAAATCGAGACAGGACCAGGGTGGGGTGTGGTCCCTGCTGGGAAAGGGCTTAGACCTGACCAAGGAGGTGTTGGCAGCAGGACCTGGCTGTGCCCCCTCCCCGGGTCACCCACGAGCTCTTGGGTGGGGCAGTGGCTCTGTTACTGCTCCTCTCACCTGACCTGAACAAACGATGCTCTTGCCTTGGGAGGTTTCTGCCTGTCTGTCTGTCTGTCTGCCTACCTGGGCTCAGATCAAAAGCCTCCTCAGTGCCTCCTGCCCTGGCACCAGGCAGTCTGTCACCTGCCCCCGAGCCAGGCTGGTGACTCCAGCCCTGCTGTACCCTCCTATTCCAAAATGACATCATGGGTTGGTCCATCACTTCATTACAGTTATACAGCACAGATTTCACGAGTCTAACCCTTTTCAAACAAACCTGAACACAAGTGCAGCACTTCGAGGCAACTGCCCTGCGCTGGGCACCAGCAACACTCAATAAACAGCACAGCTCCATTCTCATCTGCTGGGAATTAACTTCTTTTTTATCTAGGCAGCAAACATGAAGCAACTTGCTTCATCAGTGTGTTGCTCTGGAACTACTGTAGCAGGGGCATCAAGCAGCCAGGGCAGTCTGACATCAGTCACTGTCTTACAGGTATATTCACTTTCTCAATCACATGCAAACCGTTCTTTGTCTGTACTTGCAAAACCTTGCCAAGCTCCTGCCTTTGAGAAGCTGGTATTCCCTCCTGCTGCAAAGCTCAAATGAACTAGATTTGCTGGATGCCACATTTGTTATTTACAGGGAGGGTTTTTTCATGCTTTGTGTGGCTTTATCTGTTGTTTGGTTTTTTTTCCTGCTTTGCTAGTGAGCTGGTCTGGCTGAGGAGCCCTGCTCTGGGATGGCAGAGGCCCAGGGAGGGTGGAGAGGGGTTTGCCAGCACTACCTGGGCTCAGGTGACTGTTGTGACAGAGCAGAGCCTTGTACAGCATTGCAGGAAGGGGTGTAGGTGATGTGGAGGTGACACTTTGGAGATAAACAACAACTTCTCCTTAGGGGAGGTCTCTGCCCACGACTGGCCTTGTTCACTCTCTGGTGACTCTCTGAGGAGCATCACATGAGTTATGGAGGAGCAGAGGTTCCACCTTTGCTCTGTGTCTGTTCTGAGGAGTCTGGTGAGGGAATGAGAGATATTTGTGTCTCAGCTGCTCCTTTGTTCCCGTTGCTGGAGTGCAGAGTGTGGAACCAACGTACAGAATGTTCCGAGTGTGAATCCCTCTTTGGAGGCAGCAGGTTCCTGAGACTGAGAGCAGGCACACAGACCTGAGGGAAACAGAGTTTTGCATATCACAGAGTGAATTGGGTTGGAAAGGACCTTAAAGATCATCTAGTTCCAACCCCCTGCCGTGGGCAGTGACACCTTCCACTAGAAATAAAACATCGGTTCAATACATGCAAGTGAAGGAATAAAAATCAATGCTCAACCAAAAAAAAAAACAACCCACCAGTATTTTCAGGTTTAAATATCTACTTAAAATCCCCCAATGGATACTATCATCCATTAGCCCAAAAACAGCACAAGCTGATTGGAGGTAGTCAGGGAAGTCTGTTTTTCCTCCTGAGTTCTGGGAGTGGAGAATATTTTAAGGGGTTCGTGCTCATTTGTATTTTTAAAGCTTCTTAGTCTGAAGTGCAAGACCAGGGGCTACATCTTCAGCTGGCATAAATCTGCCTGGCAGCATGGAGATAAACTGATTTACGCTGGCTGAAGATCTGGCCGTGGATGTAAAGCAATGGAAGCAGGTGGATGTAATTTCTCTGAATTTCCACTCAAGCTGCACACGCCTGGAGCACCAGGAATTGAACAGCACTTTCCCTAAGAGTGAAAAAGTTATTAGCTTCATATTTGTGTTAGTGCTTCACTGCCCTCCCTCTTGACTTGATCATCACACGTAGCCATGGGCTGTCTCTGCCAGTGACTCTGTCTCCCCAATAAAATTAAAAATCACTTTTGTTTCATATCTTTTTAATAAGACGTGTCCTTTTTAATAAAGGGCTCTGCTCTTTAACGGGCGACGAGCTGATGAACAGCAGGCTGGGAGATTATTGCATTCCCCCTGATTTGAATTTCTCTTCCTGTGTTTCAGCTGTAACAATGAAGCTAAATAAAAAATCCCCAAAGCCTCTGCACGTGCAGCACAAGCACAGGTTTGGTAGCTGCCCCCTCTGGGTTGGTATTGATGCCCAGTGTAACTGGATGTGCAGCAAAGCATAAGGAATAGATTTTATTCTTGAATGTCCAATACAGGAAAGAAGAGAGGCACAGTAAAGGAGGCAAAGGTGAAATTCCAGGGATTTGCTGAGCATTAATTTTATTCAAATAATTCATGCAGATTTCCTGCCTCTGAATTGCTCCAAGTTCGAAGAATCAAACAAAACCCAAACCCCTCTCTGTGTTCAGCTTCTTGTATCGATTCATTTATTCCTGGGATTGTTTCAAACACAGACCTGAAGTAACTTCATGAGCCAGGGTTGATTTTTTTTTTTTTTCCCAAAGTGAACAGGCAAGATAATTAAACCTGAGGAATTCAGGAGGCTTTGGAAACAGTAGGTTTCTAATCCTGTCCCACAGTGTGTGTAGTCTGGATTTCTGGAGGGTGAGACTTCCAGGGGGTGGACATCCACCTCCCTGGAGGTGAATATTCACAGAGACCCAAGGTCTGTGTCAGGTTGGGATGAACAAACATGAACAGTGTTTGCTCCTGAGGGCAAAGCTGAATTGACAGGAAATACCTGGAAATAACCATCCTGTTCCCAGTAGGAATTAGGGCTGAAGGGGGGCCTTGGCAGATCACAAAACAAAAGATCAAGTGGCTCTTTCCTTCCCCAAGCCATGCTCTTGGTGTCAGAGCAGGTTTCAGAGCATCCTCAGGGTGGGGATTCTCCATCTCCAACAGGAGGTTCTGCACGTGGGGGATGGATTTATTCACCTCTTGAGGCAAACAAGGACAAATGACAGCCCTGGCAGATGCTGGCTGGGTGCAGGGCACTCCAGAGCCTGGTTCCCTTTCCTCTCACCTGGGTGTAAATGGAGATAATTCAGCTAACACAGTGCCAGGCTGGGACACTGCTGAGTTTCTCCTGCGTTTGAGTGGATGTTCCAATTGTTCCAGTCTGTCAAGACAAGTGGGACACAGTGGAAGGATTTGTGTGGATTTTAGATTTCTTAATCCTGTAAATTCTACAATTTTTTGTTAAAACTCTAGTGAGAAAACTGTGTCTGATGCCCTTCTCCTAAAAAAAGTAAATGAGGCAAAGACTCATCATTTCCCATCCAGGGCATCACCCTTTGCAGGTCGGATGATGTAGCTGGGATGATATAGCCTGACCCCCTGCACAACCTCCCTCAAGCTTTGGGTCTGGAGGTGCCTGAACCCTTCCAAAAGTGAGCTCTGTGCCTCTCCTGCTCCTCCAACCCAGAGAAGTCTGCAAGTGATAAAACCTCCCTTTAATTAAAGCAGAACCTCCAGCTCCGCCGCTCTTCGTGTGCTGTGGTTTCTGGGGTTTTCCAGCAGGGAAAGTGTAACTGTGGGCTATGTTTTCAGGGATGGCAGAGCAAAGGCAACACAGTTGCAGCATTTTTGCATGTTTCTAATCCTGAGGCCTTTCTGTGCCGGGTGGTTGCTGCACAAGTCAGGACAGAGCCGGGCTCTGCTCTGCCCAAATCCACCCCTGGGCTGCTGAGGGTTGAGGGAAGGTGCTGCTGGTTCTGGGGCTCCTTCTGCCTTCCTGGTGCTTTACAAAAGTCTCAAAATCCAGGTGTGCAACAAGTTCAGAACAGAAAATAACCAAAAGAACTATCAGTGACTTCAACGTATTTTAATCTGTTTATGGCAAGTTCAGCAGTGCCACCAGACTGGTCCTGGCAGTACTTTGCCAGTTAACTCAGACAAAGTGTGGTACAGGTAGTGTTGACCTGTCAGACATTCAAATGCCCATCCTGCACCCAAATCTTAGCTCTGAAAAGTTCTTGACAGTCAGACCAGCCCAGGCTTTACAGCTCTCACTCCCCCTTTGTCCCAGGCACAAAGTTGTCTGTTAATAGATGAAGCACCCGAACGCTGCTGGGTTGAAAATGCAGCACAGAAACGTGGGAAATGCTGCCTGTGTGGCTTTAACATTTACACTCGATGTGTAAATGATCCTAAACTAACCCTTGCAATTGCAAAGCTCTGAACCAAAACGTGTTGGTGTTTTAAAAGGATTGTAGTGTCAGGCTTCCCAAATCTTTATTTGTGAAGCCTAACCATGATGATGAGTGTCAGGCTTCCCAGGGCATTGGGAGCAGGGGAAGGGTCATTAGATGTGTTCTCTTGTCCAGGTAAAGCTGTGTGGTCTCTATTAAGACCAGGTGACCTGGGCTGTGGGCAGAACTTGCTGCCAAAATGAGTTGTACCCCTGGGGTGTTCAACAGCTCTCCCTCAGCTGCACGTGATGGGAGAGCTGGGCAGTAAATGCTCATTTAGCCCTGGTTGCCAAATCATCTCTCCAGCCAAGCCCCAGCACCTCTGGAGTGTCCCTGAAGCCTCTTTTGTGGCAATAATTTATCTTTATCGTGGACTCAGGCAAGTGAGTAGGAAGACAAGTTAACAACAAATTCCTGTGCAAGTTTAAAATATTATGGACATTTGTCTTCTGGATTAGCTTATGGTCTTTCTGTTGTGGCTTTTCATGTTCTTCCTCCCCCAGTTTTTCGGGGTTGGAGCAGTGATGGAGGGCAGTGGAGTCCAGGTGTGTGAGCCCTGAGATGTTCACTGGTTGAGGTTCAGAAATTCCTACCCCGAGGTGGAGGGGGAAGCTAGAGGGAGGAGAAGAAAAAAAGAAGAGAAATGAGAAAATAAAGTAGGCTCCACCACCTGCCATGTAATGATGGGTTCTGGAGATAAGGCTGTTTTAAGGTGCATTCCAGACATCTGGGTCCTGCCCAGACAGAGCACAAAAGAAAAGGGAGACTTAAAACAACAGCCAGCTCCTCCTCCCCCCCTCCATCAGGTGTGCACACACACAAGAGAGCAACTAATGCTAATAAAACCTCTCTCCTCGCTGATGGCTTCTTATGGTTTTAATTGAAAGCCCCCTTTAAGCACACGTGCACACACAGCCCCTGGAATCAAGTCGATGCCTGTCCCTGGGGGTTAAACACAGGGGATCCAGAGCCAATCCAAACAGAATTCACCCTCCAGAAGATGCTGCCCGAGGCCTGGAAAATGCCCCATCCCCTTCAGTGACCGTTGTCTTCGTCAGAAAAGGGAAATTAAAAACAGTCGAACATTTCTCCCTTAAACTTGAAAGATTCCCTACAAATCTCTGTGTGTGTGTGTGTCTCAAAATTAAACTGGGTTAGGCTTTTATGTTCCAGCAATTGTTACAACACAATTATCGTGTTATTGTGATCCTGTCCTGTGCTGAAGTTGTGGGAGATTCCAGTTGTCTCCCAGGGCAGGATAAGAACACCAAGATGTGTCTTCAACTTCGCTCTAATTGTTCTTGCAGCGTTGTCTTGGTGCTCCTCTGGTTGTGAGCCCTTCACAAAGGAGACAAGAATAAAGCCTTTATATTTTCTCGAGCTTTTTTTGGCGCTGTAAATACCCACTTTGGGGGGTGTACACGTCTCTCTCCGGTGACAGGAGTGATAGAATCTTGTTAACTCACCGGGATTTGCCCCGGTGAAAACTGCAGGAAGAACAATGGGTAATTGTGGGGGCATCTTAGGAAAATGCCAGAGTGATAACAGTGGAATCACCCGGTAAAAACGTGTCATAAAACTCCTAAATTCCAGCGCCATTTCTGCACAAATTTGCTCTCTGTTGGACTGTAAAAATCAAGTGTTAGACACTGGGTTTTGATGCAAATAGGAACATAACTCTGCAAGACAGAACTTCTATCTTGAATCTTTTTTTTTTGAAGGTTTGGTTTCTTTTGGAAAGGCAGTTATTTTTAGAAAGAAAGACATGGATGCTCCTGTCTGAAGGGCCCAAAATTTCCTTCCAAATTTCAGCATTTTTGTCTCGGTATTCCTTCCCTTTCTCCCATGCCAATATTTCAGTAGATTTTGCCCATAACCGAGTTGTTGAAATTTTACTAGAAATAAATGTGAAATTTAAATTAAGGTCAAACTGGAAAATAGGTCTATAAATATTTGAAAAGACCTGAGCTGAGACAGTTTCTTCCTCCCTTTGGGTCAAAGGCAGTGTTGATGTACAAAGGTATTTTGGCACTTTTGAGCAGACAGTTTTAAACAGCCTTTAAAATATATATTCAAATCAATTCAAAACGGGCTGAAGCCCACAGAAAGGTTAGACTATCTTTTTTAGTCACTTCCCAAATTTTAGTTTCCTTCTCTTAATGCACTGCAGAGCTTTCTGCTCATTTAGTCCATTTGTATTCAACTCGGGGAAGTTTCCTAATAATTACTTATCCCCATCTAATTCCCCACGGTCCCGAAACGCAAAACAATTCTTCACAAGACAGAGATTACTTCTCACAATAAGAGGACTTAAAAAAAAAGCCACAAAAAGACACAAAAAAAGGCATTAAAATGATGTGATCTAAGACAGAGCTTCAGTGCTGAAGCATTTAGCAGAGAGCAGGGATTATGGGACTGTGTGAAGACACCAACAGGGCAAAGTCCTGGAGGATGCGAAAGGACATTATTTCTCTAAATTCAACATAAACCATCAAACTGGGCCTGCTTTTAGAACCATATCCTAGAAGCAAGTCAAGCCTTCTGAATCTTTAGGTGTGAGGAATAGGCTTTTGTGTTTTATCTGCTGAACATTTGCTCACCTGACATAACTTTCCCCTCACTTGTTTGTCATTAGGGCCAGGAATTGCCCCCTGTTTTCACCTCTCAGAAAGCTGATGCTCAATTCTGTTGCACGGATGCTCTTCAGTTCCCTCCCCAATCAATAAAAACTGGTTTTGTGAGTGCAAAACTTCTCAGTGAAAAGCAAGAAAAGGCAGAGAAAGGCGATGTGATGTCCCCAGTCTGTGCTGGAGACAGAATCGATGTGTTTATCTCACACTCTGCAGAGCAGCAGGATGGCTGAAGGAAAAATTCCAATTTCTGCCCCAGCCACTGGGTTCACAGGGGCAGAGAAGGGCTGGGCAGAGGTGCCAGACTGGGAGCCTGGAGCATCTGAGGGAAAGGGAAGGGCTGGAGGGGATTTGCCTGGAGGGTTATTTACATTTTACTTGTGCTGACAAGCTCCCTGCCAGGCCAGGGCTGAAACCAGAGATCACTGCTACTGTGAGGAGTGGGCAGGGAAAATCAGATGGATGTCTGGACAAGCCCCAGACTCTGCAGAGGGGCTGGAAAACAGCTCTGAGAGCTCCTGTTCTCCTTGAAAATGCACAGCAAGGGCAGGGCTAAAGGGAGTGGAGGAGGCCTGGCTTTAGGAGAGCCTGAAGGCAAGTCCTGTGGATGTTTGAATTAAGGTGGGACCACATTTTGCAGCAGCAGGAGGTGAGAAGGGACAGGACACACCCTGGGAAGTTTGAAGCCACATTCCCTGAGCCTGTGCTGAGGGTCAGCAGCCAAAAGGAGCTCTGGGGCATCATGAGCCAGAGCTCTGAAGGTACAACCACCCAAGATGTAACAAAGGGCTCATCTCCAGCTCCTTCAGTCCTCCAGGATTGTGGGAACCTTCATTTGTCACTGAAGAAAGGAGCCTCAATATTTTATGAAAAAAAGCATTCTACCACAGGACTTTGGTGAATACGAGCATAATTTAACTGTGATTTAACGGAACCTTTCATTGACTTTTTAAATTATGCCTCTCCATCACCTACCCTGTGGGTTTCCTTGCTTTTCATCTTGCAAATCCCATTACTTATTAATTTCCCCATAATACATAATAGAGGCAGAAAAGCATAGAGCATCCCATTCAGCAGTGATTTACAAGTCTCTTAGTTCTGAAGCAACATGAGAAAGAGCAGACATCTTATGAGTTTCCCCCGTGCATGTTTTCTTTGGAAAAAAATGTATAAAGTGATGCATATGGACTCCAGGCTTCTTTGGCCATGATCTCATAACTCCAGCTCTTGCAGCTCTGCAGAAGGTGCAATCTGATGGAGATTAGAGAAGCACAGTCAGGGCAGAATTAGCAAGGAGATGGTGAGCAAGATTTACCTCATCCTCATTATGATAATGGATGTAATATCCATGGAAATGCTGATGGGCTTTGCTGAGAGAGGAAGAACTGCAGGCAAAGAACAAATACACAAACCAGCATTATTTGCCCACATTCCCAATCAGGTTTTTTGCTGGCACGTTAATCTTTCCACAGGGGGCCCATGAGGAACTTTGATTCCCTGGGTGCTGGAGAAAATGAGTAGCACATACCATGAATCAGAGGGGCTCATTTTGGAATGAAGAAACTATTACTCATCCTGCTCTGGCATGAACGAGCATCTGGCAGCATATTCTGAAATCCTGTGAAGACAACAGGAGGCAAAAGCACAGAAAAAAAATCGAGCTGGAGCACACCTCTTGTCAGCTCAGCAGGCAGCAGATGAGAACTGGAAGGAGGTAGCACAGAGACAGATCTGCTGAATTGAGCCTTTCTGCTCTCCTGTTTTCATCCATCTACTCTTTCCAGCTTTTTTTTTTTAGTACAGGCTGGGGCTCCTGAGAGAACACACGGAGACAAACCCACCCCTTAACTCTGCACCTGGCAAGTTGTGTTCCAGAATATTTTTGCAGGCAGTTTAAGGACACAATGCTCCTGGCTGGTGCTCTGGGCCCAGGGACCTGGAGCTGGTGGAGTCCTGAGATTAATCAGATTTGCTTATGTGTGCTTAGACCCCCTTTGGGACAGATAATAACGTGCTGCATTCCCGGGATCAGACACGGGATAATGAAGTGCTTATTAACATTTTTCTGAGGGGTAACCCACGTGTAAGTCAGTAGCTGATCAAAAACCAAGCAGTCCCTCACAGCAGAGGGACTCTGAAGCCACGGGGTAGGAAATAAAAGCTGTGTTCCATGGAAATAATGTAGGAAATAATGGTTGTCTTCCATGACCATGCACAAGGGCTCTGTTGTCTCTGCTTCCTTCTCCACCTGCAGAGGTGGAACTTGGAGCAAACCCTGCACGTGCACATCACTCTTTCCCCTGCAACTGAACATCCCAAATCGAGGTGACCAGTGCTGGAAGGTCCCTCGAGGGGTCAGGGCACTGTCCCCACTCCCCCTCCTGCCACGCTCCGGTCGCTCCTCTGCACAAACCCAAAAATCCCCAGACTCGCTCTTGGGAAACCCAAAGTGCTGCTCCAGGATTTCTCAGGAGTCAGGGCCGGGGAGACATGAGCAGAATACGTGGATTTGATGCCTCTGTGAGGAGCAGCAGAGCTGGGAGGGCCGTGCAGGGCTGCTGGAATGTTCTGGGGGCTGCAGGGACTTGCCTGGGCCGCAGGAATTCTCACAAGACGCAGCACGTTGCCCGTCTGCTCTCATTCCCCCTCCAGCTGTAGGCAGCTGCTGCTCTCAGAATTTAATGTGACATTTTTCTCATTATTATTATTATTATTATTATTTCTTGCTGGCCTCCTTTTCTCTCTGTCTTCAGTTGTTTTTTTATTGTTTTGGGTTTTTTTTTTCCCTGCTGCTCTCCTCCAGCCACTTTGCCTCTATCAGAACTGTCAGGCTTCCTGGGATGGGCATTCCTACAGGCAAAACAACCCCATATTTGTATTTTTTCTCCTTTCCTCTCTGTAGAAAAACCTTCTTTTCCAAGGGAGAGTCGTTTTCTCCTGTTCTCTTCCCCCAGGTATTCTGTTGAATTGATTTCTCCTCTTATTTTACAGATGAGATATTCCAGGAACAATCGAACTAATATTACTTCTGTCAAACTTAATCTAGGATACATTAATCTGGAATATAGGGGGGAATCAGATCCAGAAAGCCTTAACATCCTATTTTATCACAGAGCTAATAAAGTAGAAGGGTGATGACTGGCTACTGAAATTTAAGCAACCAAGAACAGGAAAGATATTTTATTCAATAAGTGGGATAAAACTTCACGTTCCAGAGATTTCAAGGAGCCCAATCAAACAGGGAAGATGAGAGCAGATGAACTGATTTTCTTTTTGATCAGTAAATTAACAGGTAGAGGGTTGTGTTTTTTTTTTTTTTTAAGGTTCTGCCTGCACTTATCAAAGGCACATCTACATTCCCTCCTCTCAAACCAGACATGAAGTCAGGAAAAGTGTGACTCCACAAAAATTCCAACCCTTCACCCAGGGCTCTGCAGGGCTGGGTCATCCAGGCTCTGCTTTTCCTCAACTGAGATAGAGATGCTTCCAAAGGGCCCTTTGTGGGAGCAGTTTAGATGTCTGCCTTGGGATGAGATGAATCACACCTTGCAAGTGCTGATCTCTCTCTCTCTTATCTCTCAGAGGAGCCTAAGGTGACTAGTTTAGATCCAGACAGATGAATCACACCCTCAAGGCCATGGAGAAAATAATGAGAATTTGCAAGCCCAGGCCCAAATCTTTCTAGTCATCTTGAATAATTGTATTATTTTACTGGATGGACTGATCCAATGATTTTGAATAGCTTCATGCTTTACTGGTAGAAAATGAAGACTAATAAATGCTCTCTCAGAACAAAAACCTTCCTTTTTTTTCCTCCTTTTTCAGCATAGGTGTTCCTTTCAGTAAGCACTTTAGTCATCCTCTTGCTTTTCTAAATAAACACAGAATTTACCTCTGTGTGCAGCCTCCAGAGCTCCTCTGAGTGGAGATTTCAGAGAGATTATCAGATCAGAGTCACTTGGAAGCCATCTGGTTTCCTCCTTCCTGGCAAGGTTTCCAAGGCATTGATACTTCCAAAGCCTTCCATGGCTTTTTCAAGTTCTTCTGGTCTTCGAATGGGAAATTCAAGTGGGAAGTTCTTACCTAAAGAAGTCTTCTCCCTGTGGAATATAGTGATGGAGATAATCTCAAGATAGAGGAAGTGTCTGTCGTTATTCCAGGAGAGCAGCTTAAGTGTGTTTTCCCATGGGAACTGAATTCCACAAGGATGGACTTAAAACTAATTCCTGGTGGTGAGAGGTCATTTAAAAACAGGGAAAGGGGACTAGAAAACGAGGATATGGAAAATAGTGCTTTGTGAATAGGTCAGGATTGATGCAGCTCTTATAATTTCCTCTTTGTTTATTCCTTTGCTTGATACCTGTAACTGAATCCCCCTGGAAATGCCTTTGGATCTCTCCAAGCAGGGATTATCCATTTTATTTTAGTGGAGTCTTGACACAGGAAGGTCCAGCACTGGCTGCCATAATAATAAGTGGATATTGCTGGAAGCAAGACACATTTTTTCGTGCATCCCCTTTGCAGGACATGGTATAAACATGACATGTCATGCATGACAAAGGTATAAACCAAATATTGACTTCAAAGGAGACATCCCTGTTCTCAAAGTAACGCTCAGAAATCTTTTGCAGTCAATTATTTGCAATTAGAATTAAAAGAGAAACCCCCTTCCCCGAGCAGCCTGTAATTACAAACCATCCTTTCAGGGAGAATAAATCCAGTCATTAAGTGGTTTCACAAGTTTTAATTCACTGGGCAATTAAAAAGAAGAATGTTGGGTGTTGGGGCAGCAAACGATGCGTGGCGTGTCCGGGGTCTGAAGTATCCATGGAACTTTTAGCAGGAAGATTTTTCTATGGATCCCCATGGTTTTAAGGGGTGATCCTTCAGTGTGGGATCATTAAAGTTCTTAAGGACTCCTGAGCCACCACTGGGATCAGTAGGAACACCCTGAGCATCAGTCCAGTCCCTGCTGAGGACCAACCCCTCAAATCCTCCCTCCCCAAACAGTGTCACCAGAACTGGAGCTGAATCTGCACAAAGGAGTGAAATCCTGGTCTTCCTCAAAGGAAGATTCAGGGGAAGAGTTTTCAGGAAAAAAAAAAAAATCAAAAAACAAACACCCAAAGCCTCCCTCATCCCCAGGGTTTTCATTTTAATTTTAATTTTTGCTTGCACTAAATGCAAGTCAATTCTGTTGTACAGGATTGTAACCAAAAAAAAGCTATGAGGAAAAATAAAAAAAGACCCCTACAAAACCATATGAAGGGCAAATTATTTACTATTGATGTTTTAGCCATAACACTCCTGAGTTTAAAAAGCACGAGAAAATAGATCAAAAAAGAAAGTCATTATAGAAATAGATACCAAAGATATAAACATACTATATAAATTAACCATTTAATTTGGGGCTCTGAGAACTGGCATTTAGGTTATAATATTTTTCCTGATAAATAATTCAAGTAAGTCAAGAAAAGCTGTTAAAAGGAAATGAGAATGTAGTACATTATACATTTAATACAGTGATTAACAGTAGAATTATTTGCTTTCATTTAAGAAAAGTGAAAATAAGGAAGAGAAAGTCGTGCCAGAGATGCACAGATGGGAAGTTTAACTAACAAGACCTTCTCCTAACTAGTTCTGGTCCTGGTTACCCATGGTGGTGTCTCAGGGTAGGTTATCCAGTAGACCAGGTGGGTTCTAAACCGTGGCCTGATCCTCTTTTTCATGATATTTAAGTCATATTTGTGCAAAATACAGATTGAGATGGTTCCTTGGAGTTGTGTTGGTGCTTCCTTCTTACCTTGATCTATAAAATCTTGTTTTTGGTTCAGTCGGTTTTGTTTTTAGTGTTGATGGGAAGAAAGTGTTGGTACAAGTTCTAGAAATAGAAATACTTTAATTTTATTTTTTTTCAGAGAGTTTTCTGTTTCTCAACTGCTTTGATGAGTTTGAAAATAGGGTCAGAAAGTTATATATTATTTTACAGGCTTTTAAAGAAAAAAAGTTATAAATTCCTCAATATGTCTCTTGGCTGTACAACAGTTTAGAATTTCAGTAAAATTATTATTTTGCTGTTTAATGTTGCACAGGATTCATATACCCCATCTCTGCTTCTCTATCCATCCCAATGGGAAGGAAAAAAAAATGAGGGAAGATTGTGAAAGCATCAGGATGAATTAAGTTTAAATAGTCTGTAACAACTTTTTAGTCATGCTAAAAGAGCAGAAAGGGGGAGGAAGCAAGAAAGAAAATGGGTTTAAGATCAGCAAAGATAATCCCAACTCCAGAGCTGTAAAACGCCAATAAAACCTTGGACAAGTTGATCTGGCTGTTGATAGCAAGGGATGTCAACAGATTTGGCAATTTAAATATATAAAACATTAATTAATAATAATAACTGGTTGAGGAAAGAAGTTAAAGCAGATTGAGAGCAAAGGAATGTCTGTTCTGGCTCTGGCTGGGGTTGTTTGGCTGCTGGAATTGGTGTTGCTGTTACAAAATCCCACATTTTGTATTCAAACAAAAACACAAACTATTATCTTGAATGTAAGTTATTGGATGAATTCTAGGGCGAGGAATAAAGAAATGATTTATGGGGATAATTTAATAGGGGATTAAAGGGCATCAGTGGACAGCCAGATAAAAGAAATATGGTGAAGCACTAAAAGCTCTGACTAGGCACAGAATGGGTATTTTCAGCAAGAACTGAACTAGGATGTAAGTGAACTAGTGCCAGTGCAGTCAAATAAGAATTAGAAGTAATTAATTATTATGGAAAAAATACTGGTTGGGTGATACATCTGTATTTTTCTAGATGAAATTATTACCTTGAAATCCACTGGAAACAAAATAACAGTGGACATAAAAGCAAAATAGGTAATTCCAGCTTGTCAATGATTGCTCTGTTGTTATTTAATCCCAGGGTTTCCCTCCAGGATTACCCTGTTTTAGCTGAGGTGATGTACTGAGCTGAGTGACTGGGGAAGGATATTCCAAGCATAATATCTCTGTGTTTCCATTAGAAAGCCTCAGTCCCTCTCCTCACCCTTTTTCCAGTGAGTCCATACCAAAATCTAAGAAGTACCTGCAATCCAATTATATTCCCATTTGGACACAGCGTTAGGATGGAACCAGAATGGAAACCACAGATCTCAATCCCCTCTCTCAGTTTGTGAAGTTGGGATGAGGAAGAGAGTTTTTGAAATGTTCCTATTTTGAAATCAGGACTTAAATTTATTGACTCCAGTGCTGAGGGGAGGCCTGTTTCCCTCTGGATATTTATTGCTCTTTGCTAATTCCTCATGTGTGAACCCCCTTGGCAGCTGCACTGGGAGAAGGTGTGAGGTGGATCCATAAGGTTCCCAGATTTTTCCCTTCCCTGTGATGGGTGTTTTTCTGTTTGGCTCCACGGTTCAGAATCCTGAATCCTGCCTCCTCCCGAATTCCTGACAATCTGCTGTGCTGTCTGTGCTGTGCCCTGCATATGTTCCTGGTGATGGAGGGGGTGGAAGTGCCACTCGCAGGGAGCAAAGCAGAAAACCCGTGTTTTCAACACTGGGGATGTGGAAATGTGCTCAGGGAAGGGATGGTTGTACCCACAGGAATGTGGAAAAGCAAATCCCATTCATCACCCAGTAGAAATCTGCTTCCACTGGGAGAGAGGGACATCACAGCAGCAGGAAAAGGAACCCAGCAGCTCTACAACCCTTTTCAGGGTCCTCCTTCCTCCTGTCAATGACAGACTGAAAAAATGCTTGGATGGAAGAGGGAGAGCAGAGCTCTGTGGTTGCATTTGAACCACCTGATGGAAACACTGAGCTTTAGTTTTTTTATTTGGCTCAATCACAGATCGAGTCTGATAAGCCAAATTTAGGGATACTGGTGTGGCCACGAAGGAGGAGCTGTAATTTTTCTGCTCTGACATCATGCTCCTGTGCTTTTCTGCAGGCACAACAGTAAAAAAAAAATAGTGTTTTTTGTTTTCCTTACCCTTTCAGTGTCATTCAAGGTTTTATTTTTAGATGCTCCTTCAACCAGAAAGAGCCACACAGAGTTACCTCAATGGTGACTACATATTTTTTTCCCCCAGGACAGGGAATATCTGTGTGTCTCCAACACACACAACATGTAACCTTTCTCTGAGTGTGAGGACAGCATTAGAATCACTTGGAATCTTATTTTCAGGGCTACTGAACAGTCGAAGTCTCCAGCAACTTCTAATGGTGCTGCATATTCTCAGTGTACCTGAAAATTAGGAAATACTCGTTTTTCTGCCTTGCCTGCTGTTTAAAATCCAGATGTCTGGTGCTTTCTGGCTCTGCCCCTGTGAAAAACTTTTCTGAAGGTGCTTGACTGATTTGGAGGAGTTTTTGCCACCTTGCAGAGCCCTAATGAAGCTTTGTGTGGCTTGAAAGCCAGAGAGATCTTGTGTAAAACCTCAGGCTTTTCACCGTTCCCCTTTTTTGCTCAGTTTTCTCATGTGCTTTTTGCCTTTCCACCCTCCCCCACCGCCTCTCCCCTTCCCCTGCCACAGGTAACCACACTTTTTGATGGAGGTTTAATCTCCTTCCTTCCTTCCTTCCTTTGCAAACCCACCTCCTCCCTTGCCCCAGGCAAACCTGTCAACTCAAAGGCATCACAAATCACCCTGACAGTGGAGATCTCCCCTTGAGCAACTGGGTGCTGGGAGTTTGCTCCTGCTGATCCTCAGATAGAGAGGGTGGGGTGCATTTGCCACATAAAACCACCCAGTCTACAGCTCAATGGAAGTAAATTTCCATTCCCCCCCTCGTTCCCTTTGTTTGGAGCTTCTGCTTTCAACTCAGTGGATCCCCAACCCTGGGATAGTGCAAGGGGTGGTTAAAGTAGCCAGGTTAGGAGAGCTGGGGCAGTCCTGGTGTTGCTGACTGCATTTGTCATCTGTTCATGCCCTGGGACTTCTTGGGCTGCTTCAAATAATTGCACAAAACTGCACAGATCAACCACAACTCGAGCACCACGTTGTGCTGATGTGGAATCTGAGCTCATTTCGCTCCTGGAAAGCGAAAAGTAGGTTCAAGATGACAACCCAAGGAGCCATGTGATGATCTTTTTGACTTCCTTCTCCGGGTTAGAAGCATGGGGAAGTCACACATGTAATGCTGAGTCCTCTCAGAAGTGAAAACTGTGGGAAGTATCCCTGTTTTAAATCTAGAAAGGCGGCATAAACTCAGGGAACAAAGGAGAGAAGAATTTATTCTGTGTGCTGGGTCTTTCTCTCACTGAGTTTCCAGAGAAAAGACTCTGTGGGCTTACATCTAAAGCATTTTATAGTTTCACAAAATCCCACTCTTTTTCAGAGAACCAGCAAAACTCTCTGGTTCTGCTGGACCTAAACCAGCAACCGTGCTGACCTGAGACAAAGAGCTCATCCTTTATTCAAGAACAAAACCTCACATCTTCCTTAATTTTATATGTCCAATATTGTTACTATTGCAAAGGGAAAAACCAGAAACCAGCCCTAGCTTGGGTTGCTTTTCCAGGGCTTTTTCAGGTTGCTGGGAGAAGGCAGCTCCTGCCTTCTCATGAGAACAGACCAGATACACCAAGAGAATGTGAGCATCAGCTTCCTGTCTTTAAAAGCCTTGCTTTTATCTGTGAGTTGATGAGAGGCTTTGCAGGCACATTTACTCGCTTAGCTGAAGTCAGGAAAACCCTCTTATTTTGTATTTGGGAACATAAATGTGGTTTGTTTTCCAAAATACATCCCCACTGATGCACGACTTCAGAAGCTGCTCCCATCTATATCCACGAAATAACTCCCTCAGGGCCAGAAATGAGGGACAAAGAAAGGAGAAGGGGCCACTCTTGGTCAGCTTCTCACGATCACCAGTTCTCTGTGAGTCTTTGTGCCTCAAACAGCCTGACCAGACATTGCCAAACCTGCTGCTGATTCAATGATTTCGGGAGGCAGAGTCGTTTCAAGTGCATAACCCCGCTGAGATTCAGGGAGATGAAGCTGCACCTCTCCTCTAGATTCAGCCAGAAGTTGGGCTTACTTACCCTGTTTGATTTATTAGTTTTATAAAATGCAAAGTCTTTAATGTTCAGTGCTTGGAGCACATTGTAATTTTAGCTCCGTTATTACAGTTGTTGACCAATGTATGAATTATCTTCAAAGGCTTTGAGTTCCTCTGAGCAAGCTTTCCCATTCCAGCTACCAAGTCAAAGGAATCCAGGAAGGGCTGTTCTTTCAAGGAAAGAAGTGTCACAGGTCGAATGTGCTTGAATGTTCTGGAAGCACAACCAGCAGGAGCCCCGGAGAAAACACAGGGATTATTTGCTAGGTCAGAAAGGATGATCAGTGCAACACAAAATACATAAATCTAATGCCTTAGAAATGAGTTATTAGTCTCAAAAAGCCTGGAATAGACGTTGCTGTAGGAGCATCCATCAGCCAAATGCTGAATTCACAGAACTGGGTGGGCTGAACTTGCATTTGAGTGCAAGTGTCTCTCTGAGCCCTGTCCCAAGTGGCAGCACAGCAGAAGGACACTTGTGCCCCTTTGCCCCTGCTTGGCTTCTCCTCCAGCACCCTTTGCCTTCAGGAACTGTCCCAAGGAAAACCATTCCCACCAGAATTATGTGCATTTAAACTCATTTTTTGGAAACTGTCTGGGCACAGCCTACTGCAGAAATGAGATGGCACAGAACCGATTAAATAATGTTTATGCAAATACAAAAGCTGTCAGGGCGTTGTTTTCTTAGCCTTCAAGATCCAGCTTGTCAAAGACTTTTGGCCAAGTGTCAGGTTTGTTGAGCTCAACTGAGCTAGTAGGAGCTTGATTTAGGGTGGGCAGCTGCCAGAAGAACCCTGCAGAAACTCTTCTCCAGTGCATCTTCTTCCCACCTCCGAGCTCAGCGACCTGCGGGGCCTCCAGACTCCCCACCCCTGGATTTCACTGCTGGCTCCTCATTAGTGCCCTGCTGACACCCTGATTCCACTTTTCACCTCCTCTTGTTCCTTAAAAACCCCGTGTTGTTCACACAGGGGGCCTATTCCACAGCAACAGCTGCCCTGCTTTGCTTTTACAGCCTTTTGGTCCATCCAGGTTTAGTTGCTGGAGGAATCTTGGCATTGTTGGAGTCGGAATATTTAGGAAATTACTGGCAGGTGCTGAGAAGACAGATGTTTGCAACAGCCTTGGGATACACAGATTCCTGCAGAGAGGACTTCAGAGGCTTTTAGATAAATTGGGCGATACGAGGAACAGTTTCCAAAGATATTAAAGCGAATTTCTAATCGGGTGAAAGACGCTGGGTTGAAAGTTGGTAGAAATACTGATAAATCCACCTCTCTCAAAGCACAGTGATTTTACTATTCTGGGTGATTTTCCACGTGGTACATTCTGGACTTGTAGGCAGACGACTCCCAGGTTCACAAAGGGCCTGAAAAGCCACTGCTGTCATTAGTCATGGGAGGAAATATTTGCGTAACCGCTCAGATTTGGGCATGTTTTCGCCTGTGTTTTCGTGATGCTTTTGTCTGAATATTCTTTTAAACAACAGCTCGTTTGTTCAAGTGCTCCAGGAGAGGGGACTGGAGCCGCTGTGACTCGTGGGTGCCATCGGAACTAATTCCAGGCTTTCATTTGAACAAATGTTTGCAAATTTTTTGCTGTGGTATTTACACAGTTCTGGCCTGAGCTTCATTAGCTCAGCAGATTCATTGCTCTGCTCCAATCCCCACCTGGCCAGCTGGAACCACGGAATATTTTCATGGGGTATTTTTGAGGGGGACCCTGGGGAAAATCAGTTCCTGGCTGATAAGAAACAGAGAGTGGAAAAGTGTCTCCTTGCCTTTGCTGCTGAGCCACATCACAGGGGGTGACTTCTCATGGTGCTTCTGCCAAGAACACTTTTGCTCCCTTCTAAAATGCAGTTTGAAGTTACAAAACTACAACTTCTGGAGGTTTATATAGATTTTTTTTTTTTTTTTTTTAGTGTATAATCTGTTGCCCGTAGTGGAACAGACTCGGAGTGACATCGGTGTGATCAGACAGACATTGCAAATGTCAAAATGACAAATGTGGTTTTCTGTGCACCTTGGAAAGGATAAAAAGCAGCTGCTGCACATGGACAGGTCAGGAGGGTGAATTAAAAAGCAATGAGTTCTTCACCCCACGTTGTGTTTGTACCAGATTTAAGTATTTCTGGTGCTACCTGGAAAACATAAATCAGGTGATCACCCACAGAGCTGCTTTTTGCCATTTTAAAGCCATTTTAAAGCCATTTTTAAAATGGTTTTAGGTGCTTGCCTGAGACAGTCACTCCTAAGGCTGCAAGCAGAGCTCACCACACTTGCCCTGGCAAAAGTCCACTGTCTCCTGCACTGCTGATCTTGGATTTGGCTTTGCCATGCTGGGAATGGCATCAGAAAATATTCCTGATGCCACACTAGACAATGGCATGAAGTGGAACCTGAATGTTCTAAGGTTCTGAATGGTCTCACCTGGAAAACTTCCAGTGTGTCCTCTGCTAAATTCCAGATATCCTTGTGTAAGTCAATCTAGAAGCAGAGCAGTGGAACTGATCTGTTCAATCTTTATGTGTTTTAGTTGTACTTCTGGGAGGTCAGTAGAATTTTATCACAGTTTTTCTGGGAAACGAGAAACGTTTCAGGTGAACATTTGAGTTAGTCTGGAAGTGAATAATCAGAAAAGTGGAACTTGGTTTATATCGTCATTTATGTTTGCCTTTTTCCTGATTAATTATGCTTTTGGACAGTAGTGAAAATAGAAATTAATCCTGGAAATAGAAATTAATCCTAGAAATAGAAATTACTCTCTGGTGTTATTTTGTCCAGTTTGAACTTCTTGGTAGGAATGAGACTTCAGGATTTAGCTGGGATAGTGCTGGATTTGAATCTCCTGCCATTTGTTCCCACTAAAGAGTTGGTTCAAATTTAAGCTTCCGGCTTTGGCCCTTCTTTGCCTCCTAAAAGCACCCTTTAATCTCCTGGAAAACACGAGTCCCGTGGCTCCCGGGTGCTTTAATTAAGCGAAATGAAAGACGTTGATTTCCATAAATAGAAGAGCTTCCAAGAACAGCTCAAGGCTCCAGCCCCAGCCACCCACCCCGAGGAACCACCCGGGCCAGATCCCACTTCCCGGGGGTGGGGAACAAGGAGGGGGGGCTTGAACTTTATCCCCGGAGACGCTGCTGATAACGAGAGACAGAGGAGACTGAGCGCGATAAAGCCCAGGGAGGACGGGAAGCGCTTTGATCCCAAATTTGGGAGCTGGGAGCTTCTCCAGCCCCGCTCCGCTGCCTCCCTTGGGCCAGGTCATGATTTTGAGTCGAGACAGACACCTAGTGGCCACCGAGCTGGAATTTCCCCAAGCTTTGCTCCTTCCCATTCCAGATTTATTTATTTGTTTCTTTTGAGGAAGGCGAGAGCAAGATCTGAGCGCTGATTCTTATCTCCCCGCTTGCCTTTCCTTTGGTCCTGATTCGCCTCGAGCTGTTCTCGAGCTCTATCGTGGGAACCCTCGCCTGAAATTCGAGGATATTTTCATAGATTCCCTCCTGGAAACTCGATCTATCTCAGCTGAAATCCAGTTGTGCAAACCCACAACTTCATCTGTGCTGTGGAAATTGTTTAAAACAAAAAAGGGGAGACCCCTCCAGGAGCAACGGGGTCTGTTGTGAGACAACAAAATGAGACGATGCTGGAGGGAGTGCTCACCAAAAATTGTCCCTCTCAGGCCAGCAAGAGGCAAGGGGGGCAAACATCTTGTTCGGTCCCATCCAGCACATCCGTCCCCGAACACAGGCACTGAGATTTATCTGTTCTCATAAGGCCAAAAATACGATTTTTCACATTTTTCACATCGATCGCTCCGAGCTCTGAAGTCCCAGGGTGATGATGGGGGTTTGTTTTGGCAGCCAGCAGAGCATCCCTGGCTACTTTCGAGCTGCAAAATTAAACTGGGCCACCTCTGGTCCCTCTGACCCCCCCTGAGTGTCCTTGGCAGAGCAGAGGACACGTTACTTTGAGTCCAGAATCCTTTGTTGATGCTGCTGCAGGCAACAACCGAATTTGGCAAATGGTGCTCTATCATCACAATGCAGCAGATCAAAATCCCAAATATTTTCCCCCCTCTGTGCTGTAGGATATTCTAAGTTGGCATTTAGTTTTAAGAGGAAAAACTCCCTGATTTTCAGGGATTCACCAAGGTTGAATCAGGGAAAGGGGGGAAAAGCATTGACAGGATGAACTGAGCCCAGCAATGTGAAATCAGGGCTACAATTCAAACACTGTGGCAGCATCGAAATTCTAATCTTAAGACAAAATCAGACTGGTTGGAAGGACAATTCCAGCACATTTATTTTGTTGCTGGTGGTTATTCCTTCGTGCATTTTCCCTCAGTGAATCCAATCACAACTAATTGCACAATAATCAGCCCAGGCCCCAAGTTCAGATAATGTTGCCTTCCTAATACTTTGTAGAAATGCAGAATCCATTAACTATCTTCAAATGAGATTATTTTCTTTTAATTAGTGGGATCTTAGCAAGCCATTACAGGCACCATTCGTGCTGTCACACAGAAAGTTCCTGTTTGCTCAACGCTGGAAGGGGAAAATTATTTCCAACCCATTCAGGTGCTGATGGGGTTTACAGTTTGTTTTTTTAAACTCTGAAAATAAACGGAATTTTTTGATAGGTGAGCAGGCCTGTGTTTGTTCGATTTATAATTCCCTTTCTTGTGTCTCCAGAAGGCAACAAGCTCCCTGCTGGTATCTATTGATTCATCTCAACGAGCCTTAAGTGCTGGGAAACTTTTTTTCCTGCAAATCTGCCTTGGCTTTCACTTGCTGCCTTTGCCTAAAAGCCGGTGTGGCACCACTCAGCTGCATTGAATTTCCTCCTGAAAAACCCCCTATTTCCATAATTCTTGGTGATCCACATTAGAATTTCCTTCAGGTAGCACCGAATTGCAGAGCTCAGGCTGTCAGCCAGGAAAGGGATGTGAGCCCCTGCCCTTCTCATCCTACTCCAGCCTCTGCATCCAATCTCTAGCACACCAGGACCACGGGGAAAGATACTGGAGAATTTATCTCTATGGCAACTTCAAAGTGCTGGCAAGGCAGCCAAAAAATAGGGAATGGGGAGCTCCAGGCGAGATGGAATCAAATGGGGATGAGAAATAAACAAAATATTGTGCTGATGCGTTGTAGAAGAATGGATTTATGGGTTATGACATTCCTAAAATATCTTTATTTAATAATGAAAACTTCATTATCCAGCCCTGAGCCAAAGTGTTGCCACGGGCCTGCTGCAACTCCCTGGAAGGATCTTTCATCTTGACAGAAGTTCTAAATTACAGCATTAGGGCTCTAACGGAGGGGAAGTTATGGCCTATTGTGCCCATCCAGGGAAATGAGCCACACATTTACTGGGGAGCAGGTTATTGAAATCTAATCACTGAGAATATTAAAAAAGAAGGAGAAAAAAAAAATTATTTTTTTCTTTCTGAGCACTGGGGATAAATTAAGTGATAAACCTGGAGTGTTTATTATTTTATTAAAAAGTAATTGGTCTTTATTACGGTCGAGGCTATCACGTTTCATGACATTAAGGAAGCAAAGCATGGAGACCCTAAAGCTCATTTTCAATGTAACTATCAGAACACATCATGGTTTTTTGTTTTTATCACAGGTATTGCAACATCCTCTGTGGCTGCACGTGGTGACCTCCAGGAGGGTTTGATCCGGGACATTCCAGAGCTAAAACCAGCCTGTGCTCCCCAACTCCTCCTCAGCACTGCTGGGGCTCCTGGGCTGATCTCCATCCTGATGTCCAGGTAAAGAGGCTGTTGTTTGGATTTGAGGGGCTCCTGGGCTGATCTCCATCCTGATGTCCAGGTAAAGAGGCTGTTTTTTGGATTTAAGCCATAATTCCATACTTGGATGTGCGAGCTGAGCTCTCCTCTCTAACCATTCAAACCCTGAATGACTGAGGGAGAAATCCCACCCATGCTGCTGAGCAATCCAGCAGCAATCCAGCAGCCAAAAAAGGGAAAGTCCATTTGTTCCTTAGCTCCTGGGAGTCCTTCTGACACGAGCTGGTTTTTGCTTTGCATTTTGGGTTCAGGCAGAGCCAAACCCTTCAGTTCCCCCCAGGTCTCAGGATGAACACGTGCTGCTTTGCATGGATATGCAGGAAAACTTTGTGAGAGGTGGATTTGTGGGTGTGGGACTGAAGGAGCTTCTCTCACCTTCCTCCAGCTGGGAGGGCTTCACTTGCCCTCTGTAGCTCATGGACAGTCATGCTCACAGAGATTACTCCTCGTTGCAAAGCAGGAGTGATACAATTGCAGGGCTGGATGGGTGTTTCTGTGATCTCTCATTTTAGGCTGGGTTGGTATCCCTGTGCTGGTTTGTGTGCCAAGAGTGGCACAGCCAAGGTGTTGAAGGAGAAAAGGTGTTCAGAGGTAAAAAGCCTTTGGTGAAAAGGCAAGATTTAGATAAACTTTGAAGATGTTTGCAAATCTGGTTTTACAGCTGTAAATAACCCCACAGAAACCTCAGTGGTTGAGGCTGGATGTGCATCACTGAGAAGGGGGCTCAGGGTGGCACATCTGTGTGTGCAGACACAGCACAAGCACAGGTTTGGTACCTACCCCCTCTGGGTTGGTATTGATGCCCAGTGTAACTGGATGTGCAGCAAAGCATAAGGAATAGATTTTATTCTTGAATGTCCAGTATAGGAAAGAAGAGAGTCACAGTAAAGGAGGCAAAGGTGAAATTCCAGGGATTTGCTGAGCATTAATTTTATTCAAATAATTCATGCAGATTTCCTGCCTCTGAATTGCTCCAAGTTTGAAGAATCAAACAAAACCCAAACCCCTCTCTATGTTCAGCTTCTTGTATCGATTCATTTATTCCTGGGATTGTTTCAAACACAGACCTGAAGTAACTTCATGAGCCAGGGTGTTTTTTTTTTCAAAAATGAACGAGCAAGATAATTAAACTTGAGGAATTCAGGAGGCTTTGGAAACAGCACATTTCTAATCCTGTCCCACAGTGTGTGTAGTCTGGATTTCTGGAGGGTGAGACTTCCAGGGGGTGGACATCCACCTCCCTGGAGGTGAATATTCACAGAGACCCAAGGTCTGTGTCAAGTTGGGATGTTGTGAGGTGCTCAGCAAAGATGAACAGTGTCCCTGCTCCTGAGGGCAAAGCTGAATTGATAGGAAATACCTGGAAATAACTATCCTGTTCCTAGTAGGAATTAGGGCTGAAGGGGGCCTTGGCCTTAGCAGATCAGAAAACAAAAGACAAAGTGGCTCTTTCCTTTCCCAAGCCATGCTCTTGGTGTCAGAGCAGGTTTCAGAGCATCCTCAGGGCAGGAGCTGGGCACGCTCAGGGCTGAGTGCTCAGACTCATTTTCAGACCCAGCCAAGCACAGGCTGATGAGGAATTCTTTCCAGCACTTATCTGGGCTCTGTTTTCTTGCTCTGGAGTCATCTCCAGGTCCCACACTCCCCCTCAGCCACCTTTCCTGGGACCCATTTCAGGCTCTGGGCTCCCTCAGTTTGACTCTGTTGTTTCCTGGCACCAACAAAAAGGAGGAAAAGGGTGAGGAAAAGTGTAAATCCAGGGGTGCCAGCTGGGGGGAGAGCAGAGGGTTGGGTGAGGGCAGAGCACCCTCTCATGCACAGCACTGGAAGGACAGCTCTGGGTGATGGGACTCACCTTCTCCACCATCCCCTTCCCCTGTAAACACATTTAATTTGGTTTATCAGATCAGCCTGGACCCCTCTCACGACTTTTCTTAATGTACAGGGAGTTCTGAGCACTTATGGAAGTTCTAATTCCATCAGCTGGTTGGGTTCAGGGGGTTTTCTGCTCTGCAGGGGGGGTGTTGGATGCCAACAGGAAAATATACCCTTCTCTTTGGGACAAAGGAAAAAGTGCTGCTCTAATTCAGCTGGTCATGGAGCTCCAGCATGATAAAACTCAGAGGGAAATGGCCATGTATCCTCAGGGGCTGAGAGCAAAGCAGACAATAGTTTTCTTAATAAAAATAGTAGCTTTTAGTAGCATGTCTAGGAAGGGAGGAGAGATGCTGTTCTTAAATAATGATGATTTAAAAGCAAACCCCTTGGCTCTCTAGGGCTTGTGTACACTCAGGTAAATGAGCTCCAGCCAATTTAGTTAAAACTATCCAGGTAAAACTACTTGTGTAAATGGCTGGAATTAACTGAATAGAATTTAAACATATTAATATAAATATTAGTACATTAAATAATATAATATATTAACTTTACACCTACAGAGACTGCTTCTTAATGCAAAATAAATATTTTTTAATCCACTTTGAGAATTTCCAGGCTGAGAAGTTAAGCTTTATTAAACACAGCAGCAGGACTAAAGCAAATGCCCATATTGACAAAATCCCAGGATAATTCCATTGACTTTCTTCACTTCTATTAAGTTATTCACATTTATGACAACCCTATTTAGGAGAGAATTTAGACATCCAAACCCTGCTGGCAGGGAAACAGCGAGGAACTGGTGCAGGACATCATTTGGATGATAATGGGAATGTTGTCTGAGATCACTTTTGAGAACAGGGATCTGCAGTTTGAGGTCTCTGCTTGTGGCTTCAAGAAATAAAAATGGCAATAGGGGATCAGCCTGAGAATTATCTGCACGTTTTATGCAGGCCAAGGGGAAGGAATTGCCAGGAATTCCTTGCTTAGGATTTTGAGACAGGTAACAATATCCCTGGAGTAAAATTCAAATGCAGGGAAGAGAACAGGCTGCTCCTGGTGCCTGGTTAATCGATGGGCTGTGAAGGGACCGAGGTGATAAACTGACTCTGCTCAGGGCTAATTTTATGCCATATAATACATTCATAGGATTAGTCTATTCAAAAATAATTTTAATCAAACTTTTTAAAATGCAAAGCCGTTCTGCACTGCTCATTTTCAATATATGCCTTTAAAACAGATGAGAAAGGCAGAAACAGATCCTTATTATACATGTATAATTTAAACAATACCATCAACCAAGTATTGATTGCTGACTAATGTGCTTATTAATTAATAGATATCTTTGTGTTAAATACATTTTTCAGAGCTGTTCTGGGGCCATTTAATAAGATAAATGGGGAGTTGTGGGACAGTACTTTGTCATTTAATGTATAAGTCATATCAGAAGGGAATGTAAAGCCATGCCTGGGGTAGCTGTTTGCTGGAAGGAGCCACACAGTGACTGTATCCCAAAAGGGTGGTTCAGGGGTGGGATTGTATTTCAGACATCATTATCTGCTTATATATGTATAAAAAAAGCCCTTTCCATTTTCTAAATCAGCCCCAGAAAGCCTCCTGGTGATGAGGGGAGCTGGGAATGGCCTTGCTCTGCCACTGGAGTTAAATGAAATCAATCCTGGAGTTTAATGAAATGCCCCACTTCAAATGCCACTACAAAACCAGGGCAAAGAGAGAGAGATGAGCTGGAGCACCAGAGAGGAGGCAAAGGAAGCAGCCACCAAATCAGAGACCATCACGAGCCTGCTGCTGGTGACCTGCAGCTTTTGGGAGCTCTGTGACACTCTGTGAGTCTCCTCTCACTCTCAGCTCCCCTCTCAGGCCATCTGCTCATCCAGCAATTACCCTTCCCTCTGGCTGCACTCACCCACTGTCTGGTTATTATTGTCTCCCTGCTTTTATTTGCTCCCCAAAGGCAGGTTCCAGCCCTTTGGCTGGCACACAAATACCTTCAGTTCCTTCCTTGTTGTCCGTTGTTTCCCATCTCTTCTTCTGACTCAAGTTGTTGGAACTCACTGCTGACATTTCCTGCCCCTGGCAGGGAGGTCACCAGGGGTGGGTTTGGACCTTATTCTTATCATCTGCTGCTTCTTCCAAGCAGATCCAACTGGAGATATCTCAGTTATTCTTGGCTACATAACCTGGTCTAGTGGAAGATGTCCCCGCTCATAGAATCATAGAATTATAGAATAAGAGAATTATAAAATTAATAGAATAATAGAATTACAGAATCACTGAATTAATAAAATCACAGAATCATAGAATTATGGAATCACAGACATAGAATCACAGAATTATAGAATCATAGAGTTAATAGAATCATAGAATCATTGAATTATAGAATTAATAGAATTACAGAATTATAGAATCATAGAATTATGGAGCCATAGAATCATAGAACTATAGAATGAATAGAATCACAGAATTATGGAGTCATAGAATCATAGAATCATAGAATTAATAGAATCATAGAATTATGGAGTCATAGAATCATAGGACTATAGAATGAATAGAATCATTGAATTATAGAATTAATAGAATCATAGAATTATAGAATCATAGAATTATGGAGTCATAGAATCATAGAACTATAGAATTAATAGAATTATAGAATTATACAATCACAGAGTTATAGAATCAAAGAATGAATAGAACCATAGAATTAATAGAATCATAGACTTACAGAATCACAGAATTATAGAATCACAGAAACGGTTGGAAAAGATCTCCAGGACCACTGCAGAGGTTTGGACCAGCTGACCAGCCCCACCAGTTTAGAGCCAGGCACCTGTTTGTTCAGTGCTCCCATTCCCCAAACTGCCCAGTTTTCCACAGGAAGCAGATTGCTGAAGATTAGGGATGATAACCTGCTCTCACATCCAATTTTCTTCGCTCCTTCTACTCTCCTGTGTGCTGAGCACACTCTTTAACTGACTCTTTGATTGATGGATATTCAAAAGGCACCTTTATGAGCCCTATAAATAATCCCTTAAAGGTTTTTCTTTTCTTCTTCTCACCCCCCTGAAGGTGTCACTTCATCACTTCTCCAAGCAGTGGTAGCTGCCACACCTTTGAGCTGTGCCCTGAGCATTCCTGGCACAGGTCTGTGGCTGCAGGAGGCTCCTGGCACGTGGCACTTTGGCATTTGCTGGGCATTGATTTGTGTTTTGTTCTCAAAAACCTCCTTTTCCTTTTTTTTTTTAGCTGTGATTATTGACATACAGTTTAGGTACTTTGTGTTGGGGGGGGGGGGGATGAAGACAAATTTCCTGCTCTGAAGCTTGATAGGAATTAGAATTGAAGGGCAAACTGAACTGTGAGCAGCAGGGAGGTGTCTGGTCAATCAAAACACACAGAATTTTCCAGCATCCAGAGTCATCCCTGCCTCTTGATCAAGAAAAGTCACCACTTTTGGCTAAACCAAAAGTTCATGTGTCACAGTGAGTGATGCACTGCAAGAACTTTCCCCAGACCTGAGGTCCCTGTGGGTTTTAAGCAGCAGCAGAGTCACAGAATCATGGACTCCTAGAATCCTAGAGTGCTTTGAGTTGGATGAGAGCTTAAAGCTCATCTTGCTCCCCCCCTGCCATGGGCAGGACCATCCACCAGACCCGGTTGCTCCAACTCGGTCGGAGCCAAGAGGAACCTGTGACAGCTCTTGTGCCACGTTGGAAGGGGGATGTAACTCCAGCTTTTCCAGGTGTGGGGACAACACCCAGGGGCAAATGTCACTCCTCTGCTGAGGGTCCACATGCAGGGAGCTGCAGGGAAGGGATGGGGATGTGAAAACACCAGAGCTCTGCCCACTCCTGCCCAGTGCCACTGTGCAAGCGACAGTTCAATGACTCCCGTCTCCTTTTCACACTCCAAGGGTGTAATTCCAGCTGACACAGAGTACACTTCCATATTTTTCAATTATTGCATGATCTGTGGGGGGATCAGTTAAAAAGGAACTTCCCTCCCTGTGTTTTTAAACCCACTGAGTTCACTGTTTGCAAGGAAAGCTGTTGGGATGATGGAAGAAGTGGGGTGTCCTCAGAGCATCGTGTCTGCTCCTGCATTTCACGAGGATCATGCAGCCTCTCCTCCATCAAGGCTTTGATTAATAGCTGGCTTTTAAAAAAATACAGGCTCTTTTCATAAGAGACACTTTATATGTGTCTGTTATTTCCCAGCTGCCAGTGGGAACTGGATCAAACTGGGGCAGGGAGGAAAGAGCAAGATGAACCAGAGGCAGAGCAGGTACCCATTAAATGTGACACCAGATATAAGTGTAAGTGAGTACACTTGGTGTAAGTGAGCAGGGATATATCCACACTCCTGATATCCATTTACATCAGTGCTCTCTTACTCCACTCAGTGTAAACAGGCCTTTGGAATGAGCAGGAATGATTCCTGTGCCTGTGGTGAGGGCGGTGTAAAGGGATTTTTGCACCTCTGAGGATCAGCCTGGCCATATTTAAAATAAATAGATGTGCCCATAAAAAAAATAACCCCTATTATTACCCAAGGATGCAGTGGGAGTACCAGGGGAATGGCTAAAGTAACAAAACTTGACACCAGTGATAATAAAAGAGGGAACTAAAGCAAAGAGATCACCCCAGTCTGCCGGGTTTCCAGTGCTTAATCAAAACTGACTTCTACTACTGCAGCTGCAAAAGAAATGTTTCAAGCCTGCCATTAATTTCCATACAATAACCCTCTAATGGGGGAGTTGCTGGGGAGAGGAGGGTGATCAATCTGCTGTAATGACACACCAGAGACTCAGGGAAAATGCAAACTTGGAGCAATTTCATGGCAGGTGCAACCTTGGAAAGCGCGGCCATTTCTCCCAGTTAATTTGTTCCCCTGATATGTTTGAAATCCATATTTGTACTTTAAAAGGTCTAAAATGCGAGATGATTAAAAAATACAAGCAGATTTTTGTAAGCTTTTCAACTGTATCAGGTGATATATTAATGCCCCTCCTCGGAGCTGGGACAGCTGGAGATCTTTTATCATATGCTGCCAAAAAAAAAAAGGGAATGGGATTGTTTATTCCAGCATTCCCTTTCTGTCTTTCCCATTTACCTCCCCAGCCTGATGCTCATTTGTCTGCCAGCTGAATTGATCCCTAATACTGTAGGAAGTAATAATAATCATAGTATTTATTTAGTAATAGTTATTATTCTTGGTTTTGTTAGTACTAACAGTGCTATGTAATCATTATTATTATTGTTGTTGTAAGTTTTAAAACACATAAATGAGTTAACTCAGTTCCTGATACCTGCAGCTTTTACATCCCTGAAAATTCCAGTTACAAACTGGTAGAGGAACAAACATCTTGACCCAGGAATAGAACTAAGGCACAAAACTAATTCAGGTTGGGTCTTGTCCCCCAAAGTTGTTCCTATTTTAGTAAAACCTGGGGGGGGTTGATGTGCTTTACAGAGTCCCAGTGGGGTGGAGCAGCTCTGGGGTAAAGGAGAGCATCAGCCTTTGGGGGTCACTTTTCCCTGGCACTGTCTGGTAGAAGCTGTTAAGGAAAAACATGGAATTGGAGCACAGGTAGTGCCAGTGCAGGGTGTAACAGGTCATCAGTGGACACTTGTTTCTCAAAATGAGATTTCTTTTCTTTTCTTTTCTTTTCTTTTCTTTTCTTTTCTTTTCTTTTCTTTTCTTTTCTTTTCTTTTCTTTTCTTTTCTTTTCTTTTCTTTTCTTTTCTTTTCTTTTCTTT
>NW_020884933.1:1485105-1616696 GCF_003945725.1 Corapipo altera
CCCTTTCCCTTTCCCTTCCCCTTTCCTTTCCTTTTTCCTTTCCTTTCCTTTCTTTTCCCTGGAGGTGCAGAGGGATCTCTCTGTGGCTGACCCAGAGAGAGATCCACATCCCTGCAGCCCAGCCCTCTTTTCCCCTTGTAAAAGCCCATCTCACTTATACTGATTACTCCTTTTCCTTTCTCAGCACTTCAGAACTACAGCCAGGCTCTTAAAAGAATTGAATTTTCAAGCCCTGCAAGGTGCAGGGGCTTTGCATGACAATGGGGTGCCTGCTCTGCTCAGCTGTTCAGCTGCTTTTGTCCTCCCCACTCAGCCCCTCTCTGCACCTTCAGATCTTTGTGATTGGCCCTTGGTAGTTAAAGTGAAGAGTATCCTTTTTTTTACATTAAAAGATGCTTATTATTCTCCTGTTGCATTTCTGGGATGCTCACAGCCCCTGGAGGAGCTTGCTGTGACTATTCTTATGTTCTGGTTCAGGCCCCATTTTAAATACAAACCCTTCCTCATCCTCCTTGGCTCAAAAATTCTGTTTCAGTTCCACCTCCAAACTTCCCAGTGGTTCCTGGGCCTTGCTTTGTTTCCTGCTGCCTCCTTGGCTCTCATTAAAGTGCTTAAACAGATAAACAAAATAATTGATTGTTTAAATGAGATTGTGGGATTCGTAAAAGTTCAATTATGTCTTCCTGAAGTTTGATCCCAAGTCAAGGTAATGAAGTATCTGCTTAATTCTCAGTACATCATCAAAATCAATTTATTGGAATCAGATGCTACAAAAACCAGCAGCTACAAGAGGACAGATTAAACACACAAGAGCTGAAATGTGGTGAGATTAGAACCTCCTCCCCTGAGTTATTTCTCTGCTGATCACACACAGAACTGTTTTATCCCTTGGGCTTTTTAAAGCTTGGTTCTGACTTCCCTGCTCTCATGAGGGAGTTTAAAAAACACGGTTTGGCTCTGGTTTATCTCGAATGTTGATGTCAAAATCTCTGATATTGAACAGCTCTTCACTCCTCTGTCAGGTCCAAAGGGTAAATTAAGAGTGAGACAGGTGAGGTTTAAAGCTTTTTTTAATGCAGTGAAAATAGAGGCTGTGAAACCTGATGTCTGAATGGCAAAGCTGGAAAAAATTAACTTGGAAATAAGACACGGTGTTTAAATGAGGAGAACAGACCCCTGGAATAAATTCCTGGGGGAATAGAGCAGATTCATCATCACTTGCAACCTTCCTATCCATGCCATTCATCTATGAGATGAATTATTAAACAACTAATGTGAGAAGAGACATGGCATGGGATGTGTTGGTCTGTTATTCCTGTGATAAATTAGAACCTCAGCTCCTGACTGAAATCAAACAGGATTTGGGTAACTCGCTGCAACTTTGGAAAAACCTATTAGGTGATAAACTTGGTCGCTGTCTTTCTTGCTTTATCCTTAGTACCAGTTCCATCAAATTACATTGGTTTTCTCCTGCAAAAATCCAGATACTTCCAGGTGAGACAGATTCACTGCCAATACCTGACAGGCCAGTGCAGAGAACAATTTGCATTAAGAAAGGAGAGCTCGGATTGAGTGGTGCTGGAGGGATGTTCAAAGACATTCCAATAAGTTCAAGGTTTTTCCTTCCCCTGGCCTGTTTTCCCTCCCTCTCTCTGGTGATTTAGGACATGGATTTTCACTCCTTGCCATCAGGTGCTGGTGATCTCCAAAGCAAGGCATGCTCCTGCTGGAATTAAAATGTCTCTGGAACTTCTTGGACCTCTGAGCAACATGGTCCAGGGGAAGGTTCCCTTTGGCAGGGGGTGGAATGAGATGATTTTTAAGGTCCCTTCCAACCCAAACCATTCTGTGGTTCAGTGGAGACCAAACAATCCCGGAATCCAGGCTCCCTAAACCCATGGGGAATTTGCATCCTTAATCAGACAGCACAATATCTTCCTCTGGTGCTGGCAGGCTTTAATCCTCATCTCCCATAAAATGCCAAACCCTCTCCTTTGTCCATCCAAAGGGAAGGACCTGTAAAAGGCAATTTAATTTCACAGGCCATAAAGTTATATACCCACTTCTTGCATTTCTTCCCTTTCTGTTTCTGATTTCAGACAAAACTCTCTAAGCCTGCAATCCATATTTTTTGCCTCTGAACATCCATAATCCAAAGCTGGATTCCAGCTGAGGAAAACATCAGCAGAAAGGCTGTCTGAGTTTGCAGAGTGGCTTTCTGGAGGTGGCAGACAGGGAATTTGGGCTGGATTCCCACCAGAAGCAGCTCGTGGTTACAGGGAGAGGGACCAGCCTTGGGAATCCTCTTCCTCTCCCTGCCATGGATTCTTTATCACTGCTCAGTAACTTCCCAACTCATCCAGCAGCAACAATATTTCTGGGTTTAAAGCAGTAGTTTTGTACATGGGAAGTGGTGGGTTTGAGAAAATCCAGCTACTTCTTCCTTTCTGCACTCAGGTCTGTGGTTTTCCCTTTGAATAGCCCCCATTTTCTCTTCTGAGAATGACTCTGTGCATAAACAAGGCCCAGATTAAACACAGGGAAACACTGTGACATTTAAAAAAGGTGGAAATAGAATCACTCATTTTGCCATCTGGACAAAAGTCTCGGGTCTAACAAGCACATGTGATTCTGTGGCTTGCTCATCTCATTGCTCTTCACCTCTGCTCATAAACCTCCACCTAGCAAATAATGTAATTTAATTAGGAATGTGGAATTAGCCCATCGCCGTCACACTCGGTTAAACTGAATCACTTTGTAAATTCCATTGTCATTGGGGCTGAAAAAAAGATAAATGTTGCATTAGCAGCCTGATCCTGGGTGCATTGGGAAGGGGATTGCAGGTGAGGCCTCTGCAGTCTTTGGTGGGGTGGGATTTTGGGGGAACAGGAGGGCAAAGTCCCTGAGTCATAGAATCATAGAATCAGGTTGGGAAAGACCTCTGAGATCATCAAATCCAACCCTTGATCCAAATCCACTGTGGTTCCCAGCCCATGGCACTGATGCCACATCCAAACTCATCTTAAAAGCCTCCAGGGAATGGAGGGTGGTGGTTCCACCCCCTCCCTGGGCAGCCCATTCCAATGGCTGATCACTCTCTCTGGAAAAAAATTCTTCCTAATGTCCAACCTAAACCTCCTCTGGCACAGCTTAAGACCATGCCCTCTTGTCCTGCTGCTGGTTTCCTGGGAGAAGAAGCCAGGGGTGGGCATTCCTAAAGGAATTTGGGTGAAAATCCAGAACAAGAATACAACACTGTGGTCTGGGAACAGTGCAGGGGGCTGGAGAGTCACAAACAGCTGGAATGTTCCATCTGTGTCTCTTGATGGAGGAGGGCACCAGGTTATCCGAAGGAAAAGCACTTCCCAGCTGTGCTGGTTACAACCACCCCCAGCTCAGGCAATTCCCAGCTGCTTCAGACCCACCCAGACCATTTTTTACACCCAGCATGGACCAGAAACCCCCTCAGTTTTTAGAGTTTAGCAGGACACTCCCTGCACCCACCATTTATCCCTCTTTATTTGCTCCTCTGCCATCCACCTGCTTCCACCCACATCCACCACAAGCTTTTAGGGGTTTTTTTTGAGCTTTCCACATCTCTGGGACCTCCCCTGTGGTGTGTCACTCGTGGCAACCAGACCAAAAAACTCTGTAGGACCACAACTGGGTCATCCTTTCCCTTAAAGGTATTTCTATCAAAAAAGAAAAAGGGAAATCCTGACACTTACACCTTTTAAAAAAACAACCCCAATCAACAAATAAAGTCATCTTGGTTTGAAGTTCACAAATATTTTGGAAGGCAAATGGGATAGGAAGAGTTTAGCCTGCAAACACTCATTTGTCATGCAGGCTGACTCGTGCTTTTCAACATGCTTTGATCCTCTTCCTTTTTTTTGGCCCAGGCATTAGATAATGCTTTAGAAGCCATTAGAAAAAATTGTGACAATTGAAATGCTTTGAAAAATGACAGTTTGATAGTCTAATAATAGCCCATACACTGATCTGGAGAAGGTTCTCTTTTCCTTTCTTTTTTTTTTTTTATATGTTCATTATGTACAGAACTTTTGAAAGCATCCCTTTCTCCCCAACAAATAATTTAACCCTTTCACTACCTGCAGTCCTGGGAGTGGAATCTCTGTATTTATAGCACATACATATATTTAAAGAGGTATGAGCACTATAAAGGGCTGGTAAAAGGTGCTGTGAGGTCGAGAGCAGAAGAACTGGAGAAGGCAACAACATCTGTGGTGGGTTTTTTGGTGGGCTGACCATGGAAGTGCTGTTAGTGAGGGACACCATTCCTGCAGGGTCTCCAGGAAGATTTTCCACAGGGAAAAAGCCCATCCTGGAGGTTGAGGTGGCTGGGAGCTCACGCTTTCATTGTGAGATGTTGTTTTTGCAAGATGTTATTTGGCAGCGATAAATGAGCAACTTTGAAGGCTCCAAAGTGATTAATTCCTCGCTGGAGCTGTCTCTGAGGCTGTCACAGCCTGACAACCCTGACATAAGTGTCATTTCGAATGTCACAAGTCTATTCCACAGAAATGTCATTACACAATTACTCCGAGGATGGAGGAAGGTTCACCGGGGGAAGAGCGTCTGGTATTAAGTCAATTATAGATCTTAATGTTATTGTTCAGTTGTCCCCCCCCCATACAATCACTCCGGGTCTCGTTTGCTCAATCTGTGCAAATTAGCAATTATTTCTTGCAGTGATACTGCCAGGCAGCCCAGGTAGGGTTGGTGTTATTAAAACTCTGGCACAACCTCTGCTGGGCTGCCAGGCTCGGTATCAACGTGGGGATCGAGGAGCTTTGATAACGAGCCCTCTCCAAACGAGGGCTCTGGGCTCTGCAGCCCCCCCCAGGTTTTTTTCCCTGCCTCTCCCTGAAAGGCCCCACCATCTGGGTGAGGTGATAAATCCTCAGAGTGGTTTTGATAAAGATGGCTTGTTTTAATGAGGGTGACTTTTTGTGCTGCCGAACAAAAGAGCCTCTTTCTTGTTGGGAGGACGGAGGAGTTCAGCAAATTCCCCCCGTGCTGCACCTTAATTATTCCTTCAAATTGGCATAAATGTAGCCTTCATTTAGTTCTAACAGGCTTTCATCCTCCTTGGCCCAGACACAAACAATTCTGAGGCTGGGGCCATGTGCTGACGAGATTTGAATGCATTATGCAGCCAAGGTGGAGCTGCCTGGCTGACTGGGAGGGGAAAGAGAGACCTGGGGTTGTGCTACAATCCCTGCTTCTCCCTGGACCCTTCTGGCAGCTGAGCTCTTGGTTTGATTAGAGATCACTTGAATCAGGCTGGAAATGAAACTGCCTTTTAGGATACTTGGTTCTGAAGGCACTGGTTTTGTGCTGGTTTGGCAAAGTGGGACATTTTGGTCCCACAATGTGATTTACAAATAGGGAGAAAGGCCAGGGATTTCCATGATAATCCTCCAGATTTCCACCAAGACAGCTGAGCTGAGGATCAGGCCTTTTAAATTGCTCCCTTTGCCTGTTTGCTATTCTGGGAAGCTATTGTTCTCAAAGGGGCATCTTTAAAGCAAAAGCTGGTAGAATAATTTATTTGCGAATAATTTATTCAGTGATTGATGGGAAAAGCTGCTGAATAAATAATTCACTGAATGCTAATGGCACATCAGAGATGGTCGAATAATGAAAATGTTTATTTGCAAATAATTTATTCAAAGAAAAAAATGCTGAAACGTATCAGCTCAATTATTCTTGGTGAATAATCCAGTCATTCCTACCCAGCCCACTGTGACATGTCGTACAAAGATGCCTTTTTTTTTTCCCCCAGCAAAATGAGAACTCCAGGTAGATAACCCATGTTTGCTCTGAGGGAGGAACCCTGATCTTCTGCTTTGCAGCAAGAGCAGTCATGAGAAGAAGTTTGGATAAGAAAGTCCTCAAACTTGAGCTCAGACTGAGCCCTAACTCTACCCAGGAGGGCAGTTTCGTGTTGTCGGCCTCTATCACCCCTTATTTATTGTTCTTATTAACAGCAGCTTTAAAATTTGAAATATCCTCTATAAACTCTGTGGTTTTGCTGTTTTTTCTGCCCAATGAAGGATGTGTCCCTCTGTCCTGTCTCTGGGACCAGCACTCTGAGGAGTGTGGCCTCTGTGCTGTGCCAGAGCTGGGCTTTCCTCCCAGGACACACCCGGAGCACTGGGAAGCTCCTGGTTGTCCCTCTGAGGATTCCAATGATCAGAAACTTCTGGGAGAGTTGTAAGGAGGCAACACAGGGTTTATAAAAGCATGAACTTGGGAGAGAGTCCTGATCACAGAGACACAGAATATCCTGAGCTGGAAGGGACCTCCAAGGGCCAGCAGTCCAACCCCTGGCCCTGCACAGACATCCCAAAATTCCACCCTGTTCCTGAGGGTGTTGTCCAAACCCTCGTGGAGCTCTGGCTGCCTTGGGGCCGTGCTCACTGCCCTGGGGAGCCTGGTCAGTGCCCAACCACCCTCTGGGGGAAGAACCTTTCCCCAATATCCAACCCAAAAGCACCCCCAGGGCACTGAGGGGACTGTTTTTAAACACGTGCCCTGAAAATTTCAATTCTAAACCTGCACCAACCACAGCAAAACTGAATTAATTCAGCAAGGCCAAACTCCCCAGCAGAACTTTTGTCACTGATCTGCCTTGTTTTGGGCAGATGTTTAGAGAGCACAGACTTGGGGTCCCCAGGCAGAGACCCTGTGTGGGGCAGGTCCTACAGGTCCTCAGCTGCTCCATTTGCCAGAGGAGATCTTTCCTTCCTTGCCTGCAGCTGTACGATGGGTCTCAGGTGCTCCTGGAAAATTGAAGTGATTCTGTGATGATACTGGAGCTAATACCAGAAAAATCTAAATTACATTTTAAAAGGAATCTACCCTTTTATCTTTTAACCTTAGACCTCTCCCTCTCATGCAGAAAAATCAATCTTGACTAATCTACTGACCAAGTGGAAGTGAAAAGGGGAACCCATATAATCATGCACTTTATCTTCTTTAAATATTTTTTTTTACAGGAGAGGAGCCCATATAAACATGTGCTTTATCTTCTTTAAAATATGTTTTACAGAGAAGCTCAGCAAAACATCCAAAGCTTCCTGATAGGCCTTAGGAGAAAACCCAATTGTCCTGAAAAGATCTATCATTACTCCTGAGGGAGAGTTTTGGGAAGCAACAGTAAATAGGTCCTCTCCAGCTGTTGGGGTGTTTGAGAAAACTCTGCAGCAAGGATTCCACCTCATGGGAGCTGGGTTCCTAAAGTCCTGCTGGGAATCAGCAAGTGGGTGGTCAGTGGGGACCAGGAGCAGATAAACCCCTCACAGGGCCAAGCCCTGCCTGCTGAGGAGTTTGGGATCAGCTGCAGGAAAAACTGGTATCATTCCTTTATTTCTTTATGATTTATCAGTTTTAAATGTAGCAGCTGGAGCTCATGGCAGGAGAAACTCCTTCAGCAGAGGCTCTGCAAGCAGCCACCTGGGCTTCCTCAGGTTTGGCTTCCTCAGGTTTGGCTTCCTCAGGGATTTGGCTGTACAGGAAAGGAGACAAGTCTGTGTCACAGTGGTGCAAAGGCAAGCTTTGCTCAGACTCCTGTCTCTCAAAAATCACCTGTTTTCCTTATTTTTTTCCCCTGTCTCTTCTCTAGTTTTGCTTTAGGTAGAGTTTATAACCAGCAAAATACACGACCCCCTAAGAGTGTCACTCTTGGCTCTTCATCCAGCCCTTTCTGGATGAAGATGGGAGGTCTGGGACTTATTTGCTTGTTATTTTTAAAGCTTTTCTAAACTTCTAATCAGGTGTAGATCAGGCCTTAGGCCAAGATTAGAGTTGTTGCATCTCTTGTCCAAAGTGTTCTGCATCTGCTTGCCTTTCACAGCTTAAAAACAACCCCTCAATTCCCCTCAGCTGCACGGTGCTGCAATCTCAGGTACACATCAGGTCATCTCACCCATCCCTCACTGCTTTATCATCTTGTTTTCTCCATTTCCTCCTGTGATATATTGAGGGAAGCGACATTTTCAGGAGCAGGGCCAGTAAATCATGTGTGCTCTGTGTGTGCATAATCTGGAGCGTGTGGCCCGGAATGCTAACGATGGTGTGCTGGCAAAAAACTGCAGGAGAGACCTTGGAGTTTGCTGGGACACAGCAGAAATTGCCCCATTTTCTCCCAGTAATGGTGGTCCATTTGCTCCTCTGAGTAACTTATTTCCCTCTCCATGCAGCTGGATCAACCGGAGAGCAGAGTCTCACTTGTCCCACCCAGGGTCCCTCTCAGTGGAGGGACTCCAGAACTCTCCGTGGAGATGAGTTAAACTCCAGGTGACTTAGAAGCAAAATTTGGTAGGGAAGGGAGTAATAAAAAAAACCCCAAATGATGTGCACAAGTGAGGAGTCTTATGCAAAATAATAAAAGTGTAGAGGCTGAACTGGAGAGACTTCAGATCTCCTGACACTCATCTGGGAGCGGAGCTGGCGAGTCCTCGCTGCCTTTCCCAAGCCTCTGATCCCCAGGGTTTGGAATGACATCCACCCACGCTGCAGGGGCTGTGCATTGGCTCCACAGCTCCCCCGAGAACCTGCAGCAAACCTAATTTTGAGCCAGATTTCCATCATCTCTGCCCTCCCCTACCTGGAGCTAAAAATACCGGCGCTGCGCTGAGAACCCGCTATTATATTTTCTGTGTGATTACACCCATCCACATCAGAACCAGCTCAGAGTCGTTTTATTCTCCGAATTTCTGGCTGTATTAGCACTGTCAGAATCCCTGATGTATCACCTTGCAGGGAGTCTAAATGCTTGTCAGTGCCTTACTTTGCATTTTTTGTTCAGGGTTCAAAGCCGAAAGCGCGGCTGAACCGAAATCTTTTCTCTGGATGCTGAAAGAAATGTAAGAGAAATCTCATTTTTAAAAAGTATGAAAGGGCCATAAAAATAAGTCTTTCACTAAGCTGATCAACTCAGCCTCTTTACAGCAAAAAGGATTCAGAATGAGAAGCTGATAATACAGGCTTTAGTTTGTGGGAAATGAATTAGAAAGATGGTATTTGAAAGAACTATTTCATTTAGGTGTTTCAGTGGCATATAACTAACTACTATAGTTATATTGCAGCAAGCTAAAATATTATTTAAAAGTTAATTCATATTTTTAGCATATAATTTCTAATTAACTTGCTGTAGTTATCTTGTTAAATGTCAATTAAATCTTGGAGCATTTCTCACAGGTTTCCTGTATTCATAAAATGTAATTATACAGCTATTGCTCGTGTAGCCCTTATTATTAGTATAATCTACAGCTAAATATATCTTTTACATACTAATTATACATCACTAAGTGCTATATTGATAATCAGTAATTGATTTAGCACAATGAATTGTCATATTACCTCTCTAAATGTCAACCTGAAGTATTTGGAATTAAAAGTTTTGGCTGCAACTTTTGGTTGTGGTCGAGCTTTGCTGCCTCACTGGTAGGTGGATGGGAGGGAGGTTGATGTGCTGGAGCTGTGGGACTTCACCTGCCCCAAAGTGCTCCTGGTGGCTGGGATGGGTTGGATGGGGCTCTGTGGGATGTGCAGGTTTTGCATCCTGAAAAATGTGAGAATCTCGGGTGAAAAATGAAAATCCAGGATGGCTCTGCCGACGAGAAATAAGGACAAAAAGGGCTGAAAAGTCATTTGTCACAGAACTAAGGAAAGAAGCAGGAGAAGACTTAAACAGTTTATCCCCAAACTTCCTTCTTTTGAAAGAAAAACCTCCCAGATAATCATAGAAATCCCAGAATGGTTTGGGTTGGAAGGGATCTTAGAAACCATCTTGTTCCACCTCCTGCCACGGGCAGGGACACCTTCCACTAGCCCAGGTTGCTCCAAGCCCTGTCCAACCTGGCCTTGGACACTCCCAGGGATGGGGCAGCCACAACTTCTCTGGGCAACCTGTGCCAGGGCCTCCCCACCCTCCCAGGGAAGGATTTCTCCCTAATATCCAACTAAATGTCTCCTCTTTTGGTTTGAAACCATCCCCCCTTGTCCTATCACTCTCTGCCCATGTTAAAAGTCACTCTAGTGAAGGATCACCATCTTCTTTTGGATTCATTTTTTTGTGCTGATATCAAGATAAAAGGCAAAGGTTGGAGTAACTTATTACTGCTTAGAATTTCCCTTCTCCCTGATTTTGTTTTCCTGTAGGATTGTTGGAGCAGGGCTGTTGTGTTGGGGGACACGCTGGGTTGTCTTGTCACGTCTTCCACTGACTACAGCACTGACCTCCCTCTCTGAGGCAGCATTAATTACACCTAAACAATTAGCAGGAAATACCTGAAACTCCAATTAACTGTGATCTATAACCACAGTGGTCCAGATGAAAAAAAAAGGGGAGCAGAAAACCAGAAGAGTTAAGAGAAAAAAAAAAAAGGCAGAGAAGCTGAGAAAGGCCTTAATTAGATTTGCACATTTGCTGCCCAGCAACCCCTTGGAGCAAATGTTATTCCCAGTGTCTCCCAGCCTGTCTCCAGTCTCAGCCAGGCTCTCCTCCTCCTCCCTTCCCCCTCTTGCTGTCGGAATAATATTTACTGGGCCATCAGTGTTGTTTGGAGTTTGGATCTTCCATGTCCCTTGCCAGATTGGGATGTGTCTGTGTTGATATTGATGTTATTCAAACAATGATCTCCTCCCTCCCCTGTCACTTTATGTTGCACGTTTCACGTAGCACAATCTTAGTAAACGAGCATCATCCTCTGCTTTTTCTCCCCATTTGTGCTTTTTTCCTCTCTTGCTGGAAGTGGTATTTAAATTAAACCATGCCTTGGATTTTTTTTTCCTTCGCTCCCTTCGTGTTTCCTTAGGCAACCAATTTTATAGATCTGGGAAATAGAATCAATATAAGGTTGGATTGTCCTTATGAGATCCTCTTAATATCCCAGGAGACCAGGCTTTGTACATCAGGATTAAGAAAAGGGAAAATTACTGAGGGCAGGATTCTTTGGAGGGCTGTTTGTGTGCACATCATGGACAAATACTGAAATGTGGAAAACAGAACCCAGGGGTTTGTGTGGCTTTAATTGAAACCGTTTGTAATCTTCATTCTCTTAAATGACACTTTTTATCTTCTTGGGGATCACATGGTGGGTTCTGCTGCACATTGAATTCATAAAATACACGAAAATTCAGTGTTCTTTGGAGAAAATTCATATTGAGTGATGGGGCAGAGATGGCAATGCAAATAATAACACTTAGTGATATAAAGTGAACTTATTATTGAGAATGCTAAAGCTTTTGCAGAGCTCTGTGGCCACTACCAACTCATTTACATTTTGCATGAAAACAGGGTCTCTAAAACTCAATGAAAGACTTGCTCATTTCTGAGTAACTTTGTTTATTGATTCACTGAAGACAAAACTTTCTGCCTCTCTCTCTGTCCGGGGGGAATGTGTTTGCTTCAGCCACGCTCACAATCATTCCAGGATACTGTTGGTTTCATAACCAGAGTCCATTAGAAATAAAAACTTAATTGAATTAGGTGGCTTATCCATGCAGGAGCAATGAGAAGTGGCAGAAATATTCTTTCTGAGGAGGCAGTTTTGCTTTTTCTGCCAGGCTGGAGGGAGCATTCCCTGCCCAGTCTCTGCCTCTGTTCCTGTCTCCCTTTGCATTTATTTGGCCTCTTCTTTTTCAGCTTGATGGTTGTGTGGTGTTTTTTTTTTTTCTTTTCCTCTGGCAAACTGCTTCATCAGCTGACCCAGCCTTGCTGTGGTGCTGGAATTTCCATCCTGGAAATTCAGGGCTGGCTCCCCCTCCCCTGTCACTTCGTGTCACCGCTCTGGGCTGGACGGGCAGCGCCGCTCGCCTTCCTCATCACTTCCCATCACTTCCCTGCAAATATTGATCCAGCCTGAGCAGCAGGCTCCCAGTTTTCCATCCAACTGTTCCTAATAATCCTTAACATTGAGTGTTTGCAGTGTTTGCAGTGAGAATAACTCCAATTTGCATCTGCTGCTCGGGTGAAGCAGCAACACCCTGAGTCATGATGGATCCTCCTCGTTAGGAGCAATTAATATTCTGGGGAGATTGTTCTCACCTCCTTTTAAAATGCTCCAATATTCCTGCAAAAGGCCTTTCCCCAGGGCTGTGGATCTCCCTGTTGGCTCCTTGGATGCAGCAGAAATCTGCAGGATAGCTGGGATAAGGATGTTTGGCCAGGCCTAGACTGAGATGGAAGGGATGAGGAATATGGAAACAAGCAGTAGGAATAGAAAGAGCAGAAGGAACAGTGAGGACTAAAGATGATGAAGATCAAGTATCTAAGATTAGACCTCTAGAAGTTTTCTCTCTGTAGCACATGGTTGAATTTTACCCAATTTTCCTTTTTTTACATGCTCATATATTTACCAAATTCTAGGGGAAAAAAAAAAAAAGAAAAGGAAACTGGAGGTTCTATAGATTCAGTTTTCATAACAAAAATGTGATAGGACATATTCCCTCTGAGTATTTTCAGAATAAAAAGGCAGAGAGAAATCAGATAAATGCATCAAAAGGAGTCAGCTGGCTGCCAAAGCATGTTTTAAATATCAAATTAAAATATAATAGTATGCATAGTTTCCATATCAAATTATGACATTATTGGCAGAGACTGGAGGGTGACACAGAGTCCTCCTACATCCCTGGATAACAGATGAAACAGTCTGAAATGGAATACAAAGTAATTTTGTAATTAAAGGCTGGCTAATATGGGCATTCATGTCAGAGAAGGAAAGTCTAAATGGAGGGAAATTAACGGGGGTTTTAATATATTTTTTATTAATTTTAGGGTGAATATCCAGGTTGAGGGATGCAGGGCTAGAATCTCCTCACCCAAATGATGTAGGGGGCTACAGGCAAAGCACTCCCTCCCCTTGGTTCTCCTCACTGGCATCACTGGCAAAACCCTTCTTGTGGAAAGTGGGAATAACAGAACTGAGAATGTGGGAGTATTTCCAGCAGGGCAGGGAATTTTGCTCTCTGGAGTCACTTCTGTGTTGGGGAAAAACACCAGGTTGTTCTTCTCCACGAGGAGAACAGGAGCCCTCACTGCCCCGGCTGAACTGCCCGGTGGGTTCTTGTTCAGGAGGGCTGGGAAGAGTTAGTGGGTTCTACAACAAAATCAGCTGCTGCAGAGGCCTCACTGGTGTCCTCCAGAGGCCTCTGATGTTCACCAGCAGCAGAGATTCCCTCGGGCATCCCATGGAAGTTGCCTCCTCCCTGAGAATTGTCTCACCGCACGCAGGAGTCACCGCCCAACCTGCACGGGGGTGGGAGCATCTCTGAGCTTTGCTTTAGGACACCTTTTCTGCTCAAAATCACTTCCTCTGTGACTCAAAACTTGGCAGATGAACAGTATTTACAGCAGTAAAGAAGAAGAGTCAGCACCAGCAGGGTGATTCCTCCAGGAGGGGGTAGTGGCTGCATCATACCCTCTGTTGACTGGTCGTTACAATCCTTGCTGGCCCTGCCACTGCCTCTCGTACCCCTTGCACGTGGCCAGAGGGGTTCAGCTCAGCCTGGGGAGGTTTTCCTGTTGTATTCTGGCAGCCCTTAAACCCTCCTTTCCTTTCAGTGGCTGTGCAGGAAATAATGAAGTTGTTTCTCACAACCAGACACCAGCACACAGACGAGTGTCAGGGTAGATGATACATCCAATATATCACATTCTGTTGTCTTTTTAAGTAATAAGGCAATAATGAAAGCAAGAACATCTGGAGGGAGGCTGTGAAACAGTTATTCTTTAAATATTGATGGTGTGGTTTTGTAACCAATGCAGTTAAAAGGCAGGGAGGGAGTTTGGAGCTTCACCCGGGCCTTTGGTAAAGCTCATCTTTCAAGGGGGGAAAACCACGAGCAACAAGAGGAAAGCAAAAAGGCTGCAGCAATCCCAGGTGGATGTTACCACAGTTCTCAGAAAAAGAACATCTTCCTATTTCTTTTGGGCATGTCCTTTCATGAAGGACACAAAGTGAGTGACACAGTGAAGAGCACTGGGAACAACCTCACTGTGTGTTGGGCTCCAGCAGACAAAGCTGAGCAGGTTGGATGGTGACTTCTGCACCTGAGGAGCCAATTCCCATGGAAGAGGCAATTCCCACAGGATTCCCAGTGGTTTAGGTGCAGTTCAAGCTCATGGCTCCCTCGGACGTGGAGGGAAAGCCAAAGAAAACAGAACAATTTTTTTTTTTCCAAGCTGAAGATGTATTGCTCTAATATTTCTTGGGCTTTTGTTTCTATTCCCTCTTGGCAGTTCCATCTCTCCATATAGCTGTGGGCTGTCTGTCAGTGCCTCTCTCTCACACACACACACAGAATATTTGTTAACTACAACTATTTGAGGCGAAACACTGAGGTTCTGTGCTGAAGAAGAGTTTTTCAGATAAGTGCCTGAGGCACCAGACGTTTTGGAATCAAAATCTGGAAAGTAGAGTCATTATTTCTGTTGTTTTAGTGCCTGCTTTTATTCTCTTTCTTATTGACAAATGTTCCTTAACCCGTGTTGCTGTGGGTGTTTTTTTCCACATTTGCACTCTACAGAGCTGTTAAAAAAGGAAAAAAGAAAGAAAAAAGACTTTTTCTTTAACCATCTTGCCAATGTCTCCTACTTTGTACTCCATCACCCTTTCCTGCATCCATTTCTGACTTCTGATCTATGGTCATAGACCCTGAAGTCTGTAACTTTCCAGGTGAGCTGTGAATGGAAAGTGCCTGGGACAAACGGGAGCAGAAGGGAAATTCCTCTTCAGCTCCCCGTGGCAAAGTGTCAAACAAATCCCAGTATTTACCTTGTTGAAGAATGTACACAGTCACCTTCCTCACTGGCTCGTGGAGCTGACAGGAGGGGTAGAAATAACTGCTGCTCCCAGGCAATGAGTGATAGGATGGGAGAAATGGCCTCAAGTTGTGCCAAGGGAGGCTCAGGTCAGGAAAAATTCCTTCTCTGAAGGAGTGGCTAAGCCTTGGAACAGGCTCCCCAGGGAACTGGTGGGGTCACCACCCCTGGAAGTGTTCAAAAAACGAGTGTAGCCACGACACTTCATGATAGGACTTGGTGGTGGTGCTGGTCAAAGGTTGCACTTGATGATCCTGGAGGTCTTTTCCAGCCTTAATGATTCCATGATCCATCCCTGTGGCACTGGGAGTTCAGTGCAGTGGTGTCTCAGGGCTCAGGTCAGGGCCTTTAAGGCTGTTAAAGAAAAGCACTCAAGCTGCTGAGAGGTTGGGGTTTAGTATGTGGACAACAGGTAGCAAGTAAATAAAGTGCCATAAAAATAAGGAGAAAAGACAGAGAGGAGATGACAGAGCTGTGACTGCACAAGTCATTTGTCCCAGTGACCTCTGGGGATCTCAGGTGTCTGTAAGGAATGAACAGTTATTCAGGGGCATAATGGTAAGAAGGAAAAAGGATTGGATGTGAGGCTCAGAGGAGTATAAAATATTTCCTTCCAGCAGCAGAATAAGAGTGGAAATGATGACCTGATCCTCCCCTTGGCAGCAGCTCGGAGCCCTGATCCTTTAGTGAGCCCCACAAATCAGAGGGACAGTCTGTCTGGGGTCATGGGGAGGTTTCTGAGTGTGTGTGGTGAGGACAGTGATGGAGGATCCTCTAGGGACCAGCTCTCCTCAGCTGAAGAGTCTCTGAGAAAGTCCCGAGGAAAGGGAAGGTTTTCAGGCAGAGGTAACATTTTTCACCAGCTCTCCCAGAGATGCACAGCCGAGTTTTTTGGTTAGACAGCCCTCTTAAGGCATCTCTCTCTAGTTGCAGGAGTGCCAGCTGTTCCATCCCTGCTGTGGACCACAAAAAACAGGTCCTGAAATGAAGAGCAGAATTCCAGGGTGGCTTTTTGTCACTGTTCCACAAAATCAAAGGCTGCCAGCACGGAGCCATTGCCCTGCTGTCCTTGCAGGTGGAACCTCTGCCCTGCTCTTGGGAATGTCTTGAGTGACATTAAGATGTGGATTTTAACTCCTGTTGTGGAGGACAGGGAGTGCAGCCCCCACTCCTGTGATGAGGAGTTCAGGTCTCTGCTGCTGCCTCGTTAGAGAAATGGGGGAGGCAGACTTAGAGCTACTTTGGGGTGCTTGCTCAGCCTGCCAGGGTGGATATGGGAATTACATCAGGGAAAAAGGTCTTGGAGACAGAGCTCTTGGGAAGATCAGTGCTCTGCCCCTGGAAGACAAAAATTCCCTTGTTATTTCAATTATTTATTTATTTGAATTTCATTCCTTACTGGTAGAACCGAGAGATACTTGATAAATTTGGATTGCATGCATTTGTTTCCTCAGTAAATCCTTAAAGCCAGGTTATAATCTGTTGCAGAGGTGCTGTGGATTTTAAGAGCTGAATATACAGTCTCAATCCCCCCTCCCAGAACATGAAAATGTAATCAGATAACAGAAACACTTCTAGGTCCTAAAGTCATTCCTGTCACTTGATAACATTTAGATCAGTCTACCTACAGGTATCATTCATTGCAGAATTTAATTTACATTTTTAAACCTGTTTGATTAACCTGCCTTTGCACTGCAGAGCTCAATGTCTGGTCTAACAGGCCTGCGCTGGAAAATTAAGGATATAAACTTGTTTACCGAGGCTGGGTGGAATCTTTACAGTTCTCTGCGCAGTCTTTCCCAATGAGATTTAGTCCTTATAATGACAGTAAAGATCTTTATCTCATTCTGGAGACAGCGAGAGCTCTGGGCAGGGGGGTTTTGCTCCATCGAGTTGACTCTGAACTCGCCTTAAATTTTCCCGTTTTCCTGACAAAAGCCATAAATAATAACAGGGCTGCCCAGAAATCATTGGAAGAGCAGAGAAAGGAGTAAATAGGTGCGGGCTGGGTGGGAGCGGAGCGGGGCCGCCCGGGATCGCACTAGAGGGGGCTCTCAGACAGCGCAGCGACAGCATCACCAGCAGCATCAGCAGCATCAGCATCAGCACCGCTCCTAAAACGCGGCCGTCAAGGATTCCAGGGAAAAACCGAGGGTTTGAGATTTTAATATTGAAGTCGAAATCTCCGTTTCTTCTTTTCTGCCAAAAAAAATATATGGGATAAACCCTCCCGTAAACAAGTTCCTGCGTCTTACGCCGAGTTTCCCCCCGCAGTTACTGTGTGGTTCAGTGATGTATCTGCCCCTTTCCGGGGTGATCCGAGCTGCTCGTGTGGCTTTTAAGAGGTTCTTTTTGTTGGGAGATTGCAGTAATTTAGTTGCAATAGTCATTAGAACTAATGGAGGTGCTTCCCGGCAGCCTTTCATCATGTGGTGTCCTAAAACCACTTCCCAGAGCTGAAAACTTAAGTAAATGTAAATTATCTCCTGCATCATAGGATTGAAATCAGAAAAAGAAGTTGAAATCAGTGCACAGAGCAGAGCTGTGTTAGAGTCAAACAGAGCAGCAGTGATGGAGAGCACGTGCAGGATTTTGGGTGGGATTTCTCCAGGATGCTGTGGGTGGATGGAAAGGGTTCTTCATTTTCACTCCTCCCTCTGACCTCGAGCTCACCTGGCTATTGTAGATCCCAGACTGACAGCTCTGAAAACTCTGGTTTTTCCATTTATTCAAGAAGAAGGAGAAGAAACAACTCATCCACAACAGATATCTGATATATCTTTCCTAGGGCAGCACCTGGAAGGGTTGGGAACCCACAGCCCAGTCCTGCTCTTGCTTTACTCCACCCTCACCCCTTGTGAACATGGTTGTGAAAGGCTCAGCCAGAACTCTGAATTGACAATCCACTAATGACTCACCTCAGTGTGACTTAGGAAATTAATTATTTCACTTTATTCTTAGTGCTGCTCTCTGCTCCAAGGGGACAGAGCCACTTTGGGGTTGGTGACGGGGTTTTCCATAGTGTGGGGATGTAAAACCCAAAGGGAGGATTTCTTTAAGAGAAGACAGGGCTGCCCCAAAAGCTTGCTCATCACTATCCCCACTATACTTGCATGTTTTGAGGAGCATTTTCTCTCTCTGACAACACATCCCAAGGCAAAGATCACAAAGATCCATCTCCTCAGATTGTTGTTCAACCCACTTGGCAGTGCCTGAGTCGTGATACCCATGGGGAGAGGGGGTGGTGGTTCATTGTGAGCTGTGCAAACCCCAACACCAGCAGCTCAAGAGAAAAGGAGTTTTTTGGGCATGGAAAAGGGGCAGTTAAATGCAGAATGAAGATTTCTGGCAAATTCTATGAGCCAAGTGGGAAATTGGAGCAGAGAGGGTGGTTTGGGAGCCAGAGGCCGCACCTCTGTTGCTCATCTGGGCAGTGCTCACAGCCCCTCACATCCCAGGGACCAAACTGATTTAATTCAGATAGGAAAAAAAAGAGTTTTAATTGCTGTCTTACAATAAACTCGGTGTGACAGGTAAATATTGCAAGTGTCAAAAGTTCCCAAAATCACAGCACAAATTTCTCCGCTCGTTTTTATCGTCCCGAGGACGAGCTGGTTTTTTTCCAACTGGGTGGCTGCTGTAATAGAAATATTACACTGACAGCCAAGTTTACTCTCCCACCTAATGCATTTTCGACTTCTTTATGCTGATTTTGGGAAATGTGGCTCCTGTAATTTGCATCCAGATCTGGGGAAGTGATGCATTATGAGAACATCTCAGAACGTCGGGGATGTACCTGCAGAAATCACTTATTCCAACAGATTTACAGGTGCAAATGCTTTTATTTTAAAAGATTGCTCTAGAAATAGTGGTTTTCTGGTTTAGTCTGTGAGTTAAGAACACTGGGAATCTCAGGCACTTCTGTTGGAGCTGCTGGTAAACAGGGGGATGGTCCAACTGCAGGGATGAGTTTTCCAGCCTTATCTCCATCATCTCCAGGAATATAACAAAGGTCTCTTTGCTAATAGTGAATGAAGTCAGAGCACTGTGAAATCAGCTCAAATGGGAATTTTACAATGCACCAAACACCAATTCATTGTGGTTTTGCTTTAAAGGAGCTTTTCCAGCAGAGCAGTGGCTTTTGGAGGACTTGGTCTTCCCAGACACTGAAGAGTTTATTATATTCTGTTTCCATTTGTATGCAGCCTCATGGTCTGTGAGCAGATTGGTTGTGAAATTTCCATCAATTGGTCATTAGTGGATTGTCAATTTAGAGTTCTGGCTGAGCTTTTCACAACCATGTTCACAAGGAGTGAGGGTGGAGTAAAACAAGAGCAGGACGGGGCTGTGGGTTCCCAACCCCTCCAGGTGCTGCCCTAGGAAGGATATATCAGATCCCTCTGTTGTGACTGAGTTGTTTCTTCTCCTTCTTCTTGAATAAATGGAAAAACCAGAGTTTTCAGAGCTGTCAGTCTGGGATCTACAATAGGCAGTAAAAATAAACTTAAAAAGTAAACCTCAAGCACTTGGAAAAGATGGTGCTTTGATACTGTTTTCTCAAGCCAACCTGCAGCCTAAGCAAAATTACACACAGCTTTTGCCAAGCTTAAGGTTTCTAAAATGCTTTGATTTCCCCCTGTTTCTCCCTGCATTGTTTGGCACTTTGCTTTCAGGGTGCAACCACAGCAGGAGTCACAAATGTAGCACGTGTGGAAGAACAGGGGATTTGAGATGGGAACATGACAGAGACATCACTGGGTTTTCAAGGAAAAGGCAAGTGGGGTGGGATGGGGAGGGAAATAATCCAGTGCTGCAGCAGGCTAAAGGCTGGGGAGGTGTTTTGCCAGCAGGATTATTCATCAGTGGTTTTGCTGAGTCAGAGAAGACAGATCCACATAAAAAGAGCTGCTTTTGGATCACGTCTTAATGCAGACATTTCCTACAAGATTTTTTTTACTGGTGTTCAAGCAACACCAATAATGAGGCTACAGCAGTTCAGACAGGAAACATGATGATGAAATGATTTCAGTGGTGAAGTCTTTGTGTTAGTAACTTGTTTTCACAGAGGGTTCTCGGTGCCCAAGTAGAATTTCCCCCGTGATAAAAACAAACAACCAATTTGTTGGTTGTTTGTTGTCCCTGATTTTTCAGGGTTGGGATGCAGTTCTTATATCCAAGTACCTGGAGCTCATACAACCTTTAATTTCTTTCTTCCTGGGTTTTTATTTTGGCTCTTCAGAGGCCTTTGCAGGTTAGGAGAGGGCAGAGCCTTCCCCGGAGTTCACACCTCGTGTCCTGAGGAAGGGTCTGTCACCTCAGCACAAAACAGCTTTTCCCTCGCACCTTCTCACTCACCCATACTTATATTGGCATCTGAGGCACCTTTTGGAAAAGTTTGTCCCATTTCTCTACCAGAGGAATTGATAGAAAAATGCCAAAGTAGCACATTAATCCTCCTTGGCAGTGAGCAAAAGCTGTCAGCTTTTCTTTCCCTGACTCACTCAGCACGGGTGAATTCTAGTTTTTAAGGGAGGTAGGGAAAAAAAAATCATTCCAGGGCAGGATCCAGCTCTCAGGTGCCTTCATTTGATAAAACTCTGTGCTTGGTAACATATTAAGTCTTGATTTTTTGCTATCCAGGAGATGACAAATGAAGCAACAGGGCCAGGAATCAAATCATCAGGAGTTGTGAAACCCTCATTTTGTTTTGCTGTCTCGTTGTGTTACAGGGAAACAATCACCCTGCCCGGATTTTTTTTTTCTTTTTTGGCTCACAGATTAGTCTGGAGAGAAAACAGGAAAGAAGTTGTACCTCCTGTCTTCCTATTTCTGTTGCAATTAATCTGATTTGTGTTCAGGCAATAGCCATTCCCACTTGCAGTTTATATACAATCCGCCAGCCTTGCCACTACAGTTCCTTCTACATAAATCAATCTCTGCCTAATTTTATCCTGTACTGATTTTTGACCAAACCCTCAGGAATTGGTTATAAAAGCTGTACAAGTGCAGCTTTTTATGTGGATCAATTCTGAGGGCTGTAGGCAGATATTCTGTAATGTAATCATTGCTCCTGGAAAGCTGAAATGAAGTGCTGTGGTGTTTATGATGTAAATCAGACAACAAGTTTTGAATCATCTGTGCTGCCTGCATTGTTCTCAGGTTTTGAAATCCCAAGTAAGTTGTAAGTTAAAAGCTCTGAGCATGAAAGTTTTCCAGACTGCAGGCAAGACTCTTATTTTAAAAGATTCATTTTTTAAATTATTTATTGTTTAAATTCCATATGGCTCCGGTGCAACGAGCTACATTATACATGGACAGCAAATAGCTTTAATTGCTCTTTAACAGGGTTTTTATCTGTGTGTGCAGACACATGATCCTGCACTGGTCCTCCAGCCAGTTAGAATAAAAATGAGGGGGTTCATCAGCTCAGGGAGCACATCCCAGGGCCAGCTTTGATGGGCCTGGACTGGGGGCTCCTGGGGGTGTTTGGGGGAGACGAGAACCTGGGCAGGGGTGAGATGGTCAGAGAACCAACTCACCCCAAATTCCTCCAGAAAGGGAGTTGTGAATTGGAAGTGAAAAATTCTTAAAGTCCCTTCCAACCCCAACCATTCTGTGATTCCCTGAAATGCAAAACTATATTTTTGGCTTACAGTTTTTGAAGAGTTTTGCGTTTCTCGACGAAGCTGAGGCTGGGAATTTGTTTTTTTTCCAAGACTTCTACCTGCTAGTGAATGAGTCCAGGAAAGATTTCTGTCATGTTACAATAGAAAAGGAGACAGATTGCACCGTCGCTTCAGCTTTCATTTTTAATACCTGCCAATACCATTTTGCAAATCCTGGAGCATAATACTAAAAAAAAAAAAATAAAAAAAAATGTAGCTAACATGAGGTTAAAAAAATGTCTTTAGTGTGTAAAATATGAAGCTGGATGACACATAGGCAGCTGCAGATGCACTAATTTGATTTCATGCCTTAGAATCAACTGTTCTCCTGCTCTGAAAGGCACATTTACATCCATCTGTCAAAGTCAGCTCCTTGTCTTTTCAGAGTTCCTCTGCTCTCCTTTCATCCCATGCTCTGCTCACTTGGAGCAGACTTTTCCAGCCCACCCTTGTTTTTCAGGAACATCCAACAAAATCTATCCAAAAATCTATCTTTTTTGTTGTTGTTGTTGTTTTTTGTTTTCACCCCTTTATTTTCTCTCCTCTTCTGAGTCTCAGGGAGGTATTATTACAGGATTATTAGACACAGAACACAGGATCTGAGTGTTTGAGCTTTAATCCTTGTAAGCCAAAGCCCTGGTTGCAAAGCTGGGTTCATGGCATTGGAAATCATTTGATATCTGAGAGAGGGGGGGTTCAGCATCATTGAGGAGCAGCGCCTGGGCTGGCTCTGGAAAAGGCCCACAAGGATCATGAAGTGGCCCTGCACAGGACACCCCAAAATCCCCCCCTGTCCCTGAGAGTGTTGTCCAAACATTCCTTGAGCTCTGGCAGCCTTGGGGCTGTGCCCACTGCCCTGGGGAGCCTGTTCAGTGCCAACCACCCTCTGGGGGAAGAACCTTCTCCTGAGACCCAACTTAACCCTCCCCTGGCACAGCTCCAGCCATTCCCTGGGTCCTGTCCCTGCTCACAGGGAGCAGAGGTTGGAGCTGCCCCTGGTGAGGAAGCTGCTGATCCTGATGAGCTCTGACCTCAGGCTCCTCTTCTCCAGCTGAACAAACCAAGTGCCCTCAGCTGCTCCTTGTAGGGTCCCCTCAGACCCTTCCCCATCTCTGTCCCTCCTTTGGACCCTCTCCAACAGCTTTCTTATGTTGTGCCACCCAAAACTGCCACAGAACTCGAGGTGAAGCTGCACCAGGACTGTCCCCTCCTTTCCTCTGACCTTCCTCCTCCTCTCCACCTTCCTCCTCTCCACCTTTCTCTTTTCCAGAGCTGTCCCTGCTCTGACCAGCAGCAGAGCAACAATAAGAACAGAGCAACTTGCTGAAGATAAATGAGGTTCCTGAGTTGAAAAGACTCACTTAGTGTGTTTGCACCAGGGAGGACGAGATAACTGCCCTTGATAACTGGCCTGAACAGCAGGACAGAGCTCACACAGCCTAGGGAGTAACAAAGGTCACCCCACTTCTTCAGGGGGTGTTCACATTGCTAGTGGGAACTTTGGGAGCGATCCCAAAGCCTGTTCCTACAGCCCCTGGGTGGATGTGAGCCTGGAAGGTGCTGGATCTGCTCAGCACCAGGTCAGCTGGTGCCCTCAGGTGTCACTGCAGTGTCTGCCACGAAGGTCACCTGCCCCAGGGACGGGCTTTTCTGCTGCTTTTGATTTGTCTCCGCTGCACAGAGCACGGGGGTAACTGAAAATCAAATTTAGATCTTGTCCTGCACCGTAGGTACGAGCGAAAATCAATATCTTTCATATTCTCGCCGCGGCATGAAATTCTGAAGATGGAAATTAAAGGTGTCTGATAAAGCTGCTGGGTCAGCCCAGCCTCTCCTCTCTTCTTTAGCTTGCTTCTAGTGAGCCACTTATCAAGTTTATCTGAAGTTAAAACTGGTTTATGATTTAATTTGCCTATTTAGATACAGTTGCCATCACTCCTGAGATACCCACTTAAAATGTTTAGCTAAGGGTTGCTGGACCCATCGTTCACATTAGACTAAAATATGCTCCAAAACAAGCCCTGCATGGAAATATTGTGTGAGGAGAGAATATCAGTGAGCTCTTAAGGCTGCAGTGCTGGTGGGGGGAAAGATTTTTGCTGCTACAAGATACAGTGAGCTCTGATGTTTTTTATAGGGAAGAATGAGCTCTTGGTGGTAGAACCTGTAACAAATTCTTGGCAAAGGGAAAGGAAAAGCAGAGGGTCAGCGCTGGAGCTGCTTGAAGCTTCTTAATTTTCGCCTCATGAATTTTCATAGTGCTCAATTGGCTTGAAAGTGGGGGGAAAAAAAAGGCAGTTGTCATGTCTTTACCCACGGTATAATTACACAAACTTCCTGCTGAACAACACAACAAAACTGCTCAGGGCTGGGCTGTGCAACTCTTTTCTTCTGCTGGCAAGTGCTCAGTTGTGCTCCTGGGAGGTTTCTGTTCTCTAGAAAGGGACAGACAAAATTCCTGGCTCTGTATGAGCACCCTGAGCAATTTTTAAAGCAGTAGCCAGAGCAAGAACTGGGAGTGTTATTTCCTTGATGTATCAGGACTGATGAGATAATGATGGGGGTCAGGCAGGAGCTTATTTCTGTGGCGAAGAAATCAGGTATTTAGTGGCATTGTGATACACCCAGAAAATCTTGAAGCATCTTGATTTTATCTGAAACAGCTGAAGCCTTCAATATGCTGGAAAAAGCTCTTGATTTTCTGTTATTCAGATGCACAAAAGTGTGTGTTAGATTCGAGATGATCTCTTCTGATGTGTGTGGGTAAAACTCCTACACTCGTGTGAAGAGAGATGAGATAAAGCACTTCTTGTCAGAGCAGGGCAAGAGTTATGGCTCTGGGAATACTCGTCTCTCCGAGGGCTTTTGCTGGGGCAGAGCTGCAGAATGAGGTATTTTGGGCAGGCAGGAAAAAGCCCAGCCTGGCTCATGGTGATTGACGGTGTCTGGGAGCTGAGCCCTCACCCAGCACTTTGAGACTGAACTCCCAGATCCTCCCGCACTCGGATTGCTCTGTTTGCTTTTTAGAGATTGCCAGCTGAAATGGAAGGGAGAGAATCTCCTCGTTCTGTTTTAATTTCGTCTCTCCTCCGGTCTGAAAATTAAAGCTGCTTTCTCGGAGGGACCTTTACCTTTTACATCACACCCCGTTCACCCTCCCCCTCCCACTTCCCGGCTCCTAATGGGCTGCAGGCAGCCAAGCCACGAGGCTGAGAGGGGAGTGAAATGATAATTCACTCGGGATGGAAGCAGGAGGCAAAAATGTAATCCATCATATCTGCTCTATCTCATTATGGAGGTGAGATACAAGAGAGGGCAAGCTGTTAATAAACTGGTGGATGAAGTTATTTTACCAATCTGTTACAGCAAGCGGGGATAGACAGGGTAGAAGTGCATTATTCACACCTTTCCCTAATCCTTTTGTTCCTTATTCTGTGGAAGTGCTTTTGTGAAGCCAGGGAAAGCAGCCTGGCTTGGGGGAGCTGCCATGCAGCCCTCACACCTTGCACCCTCCTGGTCTACAGCATGGGGGGGAAATACCAGCTTTTGGGAGCTGCAAGAGGGATCTGACAGGCTGGAGAAGGGACAGGGTTCATGGTGGTTCCTGCAGAACCATCCCTTGTCACAGGCACAGCAGATTTCCTCACCCCTCAAAGCAAAGGTTCCCCCAGGAGTTGTTCCCCCTTCTCCCACAGTCCCTGTGAGCTGCTCCTGTCATCCCTCTGGGTGCTGTGATGGGCTGGAGGCAGCTCAGGGAGCTAATCCTGCTTCTGCTGTGAAACATTTCGGGCAAACCTGTCCATTCCTAATGTCCAGGTCCAACTGGAATTAAGATCTGCTCTGTATAGCTAACATTACGCTTTGTCAATCAAATTAAATCAGCCAAAGCTCAGTGATTTATGCTAGGAAAGAACTCTTTTTGTTTCCTTTTTATGCTTTGCCTTGTCTGTGAAAACTCAAATATCTGTCCTTCAGAAGGGCTGTTCTGTCCAGGCAGGTTTGGCAGTTAAATGGAGTGAAGTTATTGGCAGTGTGGCCATAATTTACCAACTTACAGAACCTTTAATTGGGCCAGGCTTTTTTATTTTATTTACTGCTCTTTGTGCACGGGCAGCAAGGACACCCCAGCAGTGTGGGTGCTGCACCTACATGGAGCTGTTCCCAGGATCCCACTGCTGGCTCTTGGGGAGCTGGGATCTGCAGGGCTGGAGTGTCACAGCCCACAAAACACTCCTGCCATTCCTTTTCTTCGTGTGCAAATGTTCTTCAGCAGAGGTTGAACGTGGTCAAGTTTAAAAGCTGCCTCTCAGGGACCATTGCAGGCACGTGGATGAGGCACTTGAGTGGCCCCGTGGAATCACTTATTTTGCCCTTTCTTTCTCTACCCACAAAACTCCTGCTTTCTCTTCTGCTGTTTTTCAGCTTTTTCATCTCTCTGGCAAAGATGAGACCTTACTCTGGAGCCTGCTCTGGGCAGGTTTGTAGTGTGGCTGTGCTAACAAGGGCTCAGTTTCAAGACTGTCATTTCGGCTGCTGCACATCAGCCTTGTGGTTTCTGGGCACTGCAGAGGTAAAACTTGAGAAGAAAAATGTTTCCATGCAACCAAAACTTCTGTAAGACAGCTAATGAAAAGGAAGGGAAGCTAATCACTAACAAGACAAGTAGTTTTTTTAAAAAGAAACCCAAACCCAGCCACGATCAAAGCCCAAGACCTTGGATGTTCAGGTGTCTGTTCTTTCTTCTGTTCTCGGTTTGCTGCTTGGTTGGGGTTTCCAAAAAAATTATCTGTGTCTTGTTCCTCACAGTGCAGGCTGGGAAACTTTATTGGGAGTTCCTGAATGGAGCTGGGAGGTGTGGGAATGCCTGTGGGGCTGGGCAGCCTCAGCCCAGCTGTGTTTCTTGTTCTGCTCAGGGTGTCTGCAGCACCTCCTGAATGTGGAATTCAGTTCAGTAGGTGCTCTGAGTTACAAGGTGAAAGGTGTAAATCATTATTGTACACATAAATATGGTTCAAATCCTTTTGTGTGATGTTCTACTATTAGCAAGTGTTTAGTTTTCCTCATATCTCCCATATGACAGCAAGGCCTTTAAATCCTGATCCCTTAAATCTGTGATTGCTGTGTTAATTCCTCCTATCTTCCTCTGATCTGGCCTAAGTGTAGGGTTTACCCCCTCCACTGACAAAGCCTTCTGTTTCTTTGGTGCCCTGTTATTTTCCACCTTTATTATCCTTTATGTCTTTGTTTGTTGTTACTCTGAGCCGAGTACGTGGGTCAACTTTGAAACTTTACCCATAACTCCCTAGCCATGAAAGCACTATTCCATTCCCAGGGAATCAGAGAATATCCTGAACTGGAAGGGACCCACAAGGAGCATCAGCCCAACTCCTGGTTCTGCACAGGACACACTAAAATCCCCCCCTGTCCCTGAGAGTGTTGTCCAAACACTCCTGGAGCTCTGGCAGCCTTGGTGCTGTGCCCACTGCCCTGGGGAGCCTGGTCAGTGCCCAACCACCCTCTGGGGGAAGAACCTTCTCCTGAGACCCAACTTAACCCTCCCCTGGCACAGCTCCAGCCATTCCCTGGGTCCTGTCCCTGCTCACGAGGAGCAGAGGTTGGAGCTGCCCCTGGTGAGGAAGCTGCAGATCCTGATGAGCTCTGACCTCAGGCTCCTCTTCTCCAGCTGAACACACCAAGTGCCCTCAGCTGCTCCTCATGTGGCCCCTCCAGACCCATCCCCATCCTCATGTCTCTCATTTGGACCCTCTGCAACAGCTTTCTTATGTTGTGCCACCCAAAACTGCCACAGAACTCAAGGTGAAGCTGCACCAGGACCGTCCCCTCCTTTCCTTTGACCTTCCTCCTCCTCTCCACCTTCCTCCTCTCCACCTTCCTCCTCTCCACCTTCCTCCTCTCCACCTTTCTCTTTTCCAGAGCTGTCCCTGCTCTGACCAGCAGCAGAGCAACAATAAGAACAGAGCAACTTGCTGAAGATAAATGAGGTTCCTGAGTTGAAAAGACTCACTTAGTGTGTTTGCACCAGGGAGGACGAGATTGAGACATAACCTCATTAGCATCTCTGTGTGATCACAGGAGGGCTGCAGGGGTTGAGACTAAATGTTTTCCAATTCAAAGGAGAGGAGAGCAAATTTACAGATGATGACTTTATTAAATTGAAATTACTATAAAAATATCCAGGCAAGGCTTCAGTGGTGACAGGAAAATCTCTTGCAGCTTTTCCTTCCCATTACCGAGGATTTCAGCGAGGTCTGGGAGGAGAGAAGGGCTTGCACAGTTTCCCTCCCTTCATATTTTGGACACATTTTTACTTTTTTTTTTTTTTTTAATTTTTATTTGAATTTTTTAAACCTTAAAATTCTTCCCTTTTTTATGTGCAGCAATGAAAAAGAAAAACCAGCTTTGAAAATAGCCAGTGAGGGACTTCCTAGGAAGCTTTTCAACTCCTGCACTTGGACTGTCCTAACCTCGAAGTTCAAGTCAACAAAAACCTAGAACTGACACAAGTGTGGGGAAATACATAAATTAATTACTTTTGTGCTGTCTTTCACATCATCCTGAGAGAGCCATAAATGGCCCAGAGCTGTTGCTGAGAAGGGAGGAGACTGTTGGTACTTCAGGATCTTTCACTCACAGTAAATAGATCCAAGTATTATCAGAAATTCTAGTCTCGATTTCATCCTTCAAATAGAGCTAATGGCCACATCCTAAAAGATGCTTTTACAGCAAGCACTAATTATCCCTTCTTTGTCACAAGCCTCACCAGGGTTTGCTGACTGATAACCTCTCCTCTCCTTGGAAATTTTCTTTTCCAAAATAGGACTCAAAGAGTTGAGAGCCAATTTGAGGGGGATGTCAGTGCCATGCTGAGCTAAATTCTGAATAGAGGATTTAATTTCCTCGAGCTGCTGCCTGGCATCTTTCAGAAGCTCAGAGCTCTTTCTGAAAAGGAGGAGCAGGGATGGGATGGGATGTGATGGGAATGTTTGCCAGGGACAACTGGACCTGAGCTGAACTCCAGTGTGTGGTGAAAGAATCATAGAATCACAGACATTTTAAGGTGGGAAAAGACCCTGAAGATCATCAAATCCAACCATTCCCCCAGCACTGCCAAGCCCCCCAAGTGCCTCTTTTAAATCCCTCCAGGGATGGAGACTCCTCCACCACTGCCCTGGGAATTGTTGCCCTTCTTGTAAAATGAGGGCTGAACAACATTTCTGGTCAAGAAATTTTTCCTGATGTCCAAAAACCTCCCCCCTGGTGCAGCTGGAGCCGTCAGTGCTCCCCAGGGGAGCATTTTGCAGACAAGGGGGGCTCAGCTGCTGCTGCTCTTGGTCTTGCCACACAAAAGGGGGTTCCTGGTGGGTCTTTTGGTTCCCCTGAGGGTCCCAGGTTTGGGAAGCCCCCCCTGTGCACCTCAGGAGTGCTCTGCTGCTCATCCCACCAGGACTGCAGGGCTGCACACGTTTGCCAGGCAGCGTTTCTGTCTCCTCAGAGCCCACACATCTCCCAGGAACGCAGCAACCCCACTCAAACCTCGAGTTCTGGTGACATGATGAAGGCATACGCTCCCCAAAAAATCATGATAAATGCATATTATCATCCTTTAAGCCATCCATCAAACAGCACTTTGCTGGATAAGCTGGAGGAATCAATCCAAGTGTGTTCCAATCCTGCAGGCTCTGTGGTCCTGAAGGGCTGCACTGCACGTTTTGCCAGGGACAGGCATTAATGAAGATAATTGAAGATGTTATTAGGAGAATGTGTTTGTTATCAGGGGTTGCTCCTGGCGTTATTACTCAGAGCTACACTTCATTAATATCCATTTTTCCTGGCTCTGCTTTGCCATTCATGGCTTGCATGACCTTGTGTCACTGGAGGAAATGTCAGTGCTGAAGGATGTGTGCTCAGCGCTGTGCCATCCTCACTGCCAGGGCTTGTCAGCCTCCACTCCAAAGCCCTGTTTGCAAAGCTTTTATAGCTCATAAAAGTGAAAGGCAAACATCTCTAGGTCAGGAGCTGGGCACGCAAATGCCAGCTCAGTGTTTGTGCAGTTGTAATGAATAAGTTATTGCCCCACTTGTAAAACCATCTCACAAATAAACAAGTAAATATCAATTGATAGAGAAGCACACGGCGATCCTTCTGTTTGCTTTTAGAACGTGGAATGTGCTGCAGATTTTTCTGGTACACATTTTACAGGAAAATGTTTTCTTGTATTGTTATTGGAAATGATCATCTGTTGTCGGAGTCCCTGTCAAATTCTTACACACAAACCTCGTTTCCCGGGGTTTTTGTTTTGATAGCTGTGGCTTCCTCAGAAGTTTTGAAATGATATGGTTCAGAAATTGAGAAATTAATTGGAGAAGGCTGATTATGACGAACTTTGACACCCAAAAATCTGTGGAGGAGCCCTTTTCAGGAAAAAAAAGCAGGCTGCATGGATGTGAGGATGGCAATGAAGGACATCCACAGAGCATGTTGGGAAACAAAAATCCTTCCCTGAGGGGTAATTCCTGTCTATAGCAGGGGGTGAAACAAGATGATCTTTAAGGTCCCTTCCAACCCAAACCATTCTGTGATTAAAAATCCAGAACCTGGCAAACTGAAATGCAAGATTTCACTTTTGCACTAATTATCAACTCGGCGTAATTAAGGAACAGACTTTTCCGGAAGAAACAAAGCAATTAAATAGCAGAGCAGTGATCACACGAAGAGAACAGGCTGGTCTTTTGCCACAGTGAACCAGTTGATTCTTTCAGGACATCTGGCTGTGGGCAAGGGGCAGGGGGTGGCTGCAGTGCTAATTGACACCCCCAAGTCATTAATCAGAGGATTATTTGGCAGCTCGGGCTGGTTTTTTGGAATATCGACAGTTTGGTTAATATGTTAATGATCTTCATTTCCACACTGAGTTTTGTCACTTTAATTTGTTCAACACGGGGAATATTGGCACTGGGGGAATCTATATGAGAAGAAAAAAGGCAGAAATTCCCAACTAATGATGACATATTGCTCTGAATTTTCTTTTTTCTTTTTTTTTTTTCTTTTTCAGACCACTCCAAAGCACTTCATGCGATTTCCTCTTCTACTTCTCGTGCAGGACCCGAGTCTGTGGTGGTGCATCTTTCATGACCAGGTGTGTTCTCAATGATCCCAACATCTTTTCTTCCCAAGATATACATGGCTGTGACCTTCTATTTATTCAGCACCAGGTTCTGTCTAGAAATTATGTTCTGTAAGATCAGTGGAGGGGCAACTACATAAAATTTAATGGTGTGTCTTATAGCTGTTGAGCTGCATTATTGGCATATTGGTATTTTCAGATGAGGTAAAAAATTATCAATATTAGTGAAGACACTTTATGCAGGTAACTGAAAACTTCTGTCTCCCATTTAAAAAAATATTTATGGTTGGTGTCCTCAGCTGAGATGTGTAAAATACAAGTGGCTCCTCCATCATTCTGTTAAAATCCTTTCCCTGGAGCAGCAGCTCCTCCAGGGAGACTCGTGGTTGTTCCTACCCGAGGTTGGGCAGGTTTGGGACTCCCCCACCTGAAAATCTGCCCAGTTCAGACTAAAATATCCCATGTCTGGACTCCCCAGTTCCATTTCCAGGGTGTTTCTGCTGCCTAACAACTTTTCCCAGGGCTGGATCTACTCCCAGTACAATTCCTGCAGTAACTGGTGTGTTCCCAACAGGGAACCAATTCCCTGTAAAACTCCCAACAGCTTTTCCTCCAACACTTCTGTTTTCTCCCCAAAGGAACATTCCTTTGTGCTTTCCCTGCTGCCACCAGGGCAGGAGGAGCAGAGCTTTCTATCCCTCTCTGCCATGTGTTTCTGCTCCCTCCTGTTTGTTTGGGAGAGCTGAATTCCAAGAGCCTCCCTGGTGAAGGGAGACTGTCTCTTTATTAATGCACTGCAATATCAAGTAAATTAGCATCAAGTTCTCACTCAGCTCCAAGTGTTACTTAGGGATATTAATCAACTGCTGCTTTATTTTAATGTGCTAATTTGGGATTAATGAACATACAGGCTCGATTTACAGAGAGGTCTTTGATTTGTGGCTTCCATGGTACCTTCCCTTCCATTTTCCTTTGCCCCAGAACTCCAGGTTGCAGCTCCTGAGTGATATTCCTAAATATTTGTTATTTTTCTCAGGGAACATCCCTGTCCCTTTCAGCACAATCTGCTGCTGATGGGAGCCTGGTGAAAAGCTTCATTAGGGTTGTTTCCCAGCTTTTTGTTCTTTGGAAGGCTTTCTTTTCCATCATTTTAGTTATTTCTCCTTTTAATGGTCTTAAATGATCTGGGGTTTTTTTTGGTTTTTGTTTTGTTTTGTTTGTTTGTGTGGTTTTTTTTTTTTTTGGTCTTAACAGAAATTCTCACCACTGATTACCTAAAAATATAATTTTAAAAGATAACCTCTTTTAAATTTTTTTTGACCCAAAAAAACCCCTTTCTCTGAAAGAGTTCTTAACTCTTTAAGAAACCCTTTTAAGGAAATCACATGAACTGCTTTGGAGTGGTCTGACAAAGCAAAAGAAAAAAGAATATTCAGAGCAATATGTCATCATTGCTTTGGAATTTCTGCCTTTTTTTTTTTAATATAGATTTCCAAGTTAAGAAACTCTTTAAGTTAATCCTTCCAGTCTCAAGCTCAGGTGTTGTTCCCCTGATCATCTGCACAGAGACCAAGGACTTCCTGAGCTTTTTTCTCTTGTTTTAATTACAACAGCTTCCATTTATTCATCATTCTGCTGATGAATAACTGTACTTGCCCCCTTTTTAGTGTCTTTTATTTTTCATGAGTGTTTAAGCTTTGTACAACTAAGAAAATAATTAAATGGGCTGGGTTTTATTTGCAACAGCTTGCCAAGATCTTAGGGAGATGCCTGCAGTACATCATAATTTGATGGTGTCTCTGTAGCCATACAAAAGCAGCAGGAGAAAAATGCCATATAAACAACTACTTAGACAGAGTCTGAATGATCCAGTAATTTTGATTTATACTTTGCATTTCATGGAACTGTATTAGCAGTTAAAGTCGATGGTTAAACGATTCCCAGCACAAAATGAGTCAGAAACACAAAAGAAAGCTTAAAGTGTGAGATTTAGTGCTGGGGACTTTACTTAAACCCAGAGTCTGAGTGTAAATTATAGTCCTGCTTGTCACTTTTAACTAAGAGCCGAGCTGGGTAATTTGTCCACTGCTCCTTTATGAGCTGGTAAACTGCAGTTTAATTCTTATTTCTTTTTCAAAGGCAGCAAAAACTCACCTCAGACATAAAGTAAGAGTGTGACCTGACCCTTATTTGAAAATAAACCTGGCTGCCACCTCCTCCTTGTGCATCACACCGAGAGGGGGGTTCCCTAAATAGCAGGAAATGGGAAAAAATGGCACAGCTGCCAACGGGATTCAGGAGTTGCAGAGACTCCAAGAGGATAAATGGGTTTGTCTTGTCCTGGAGCAGCTGCTTTTTCTACTTAAAACTTGGAAATTTTGTGCTTTGTGCTTTGTTTTTGTTTTCCACATTATCGGGCAACTTCCTCAACCTGTGGATTTCAAAGTAAAAATAATAGGAAAATAATAATAATAATAATAATAATAATAATAATAATAATAATAATAATAAAGGGGAATGGCCCAGTGCAGGGTAGACAAAAATGAGTCTCTCTGTGGCAAAGAATGCAACAGTGCATTTTGATCATGGGAGTTCACGTTATTATTTCTATTTTTTGCTAGGGTTTCCCCAGAATTTAAGAGCAACTGCAGCAGCTCCTCCCTGGCCTTTTGGAGATTGATGTGAAAATGTGCCATTTTCATTTTTGATGCTTACTAAGTTCCTAAATTCTTCTCTTTCTGCCATTAATGGTTTTCATGAACCACTTTCTTAGTGCCACATCTGCTTTTGCTACTTTCCCTGTGCTGAATCTATGCATAAACAGCTTCTTTCACATTCAAGTTTGTCCTTTATTTTCATTGCTTTCAAGTTCTCATTTTTTGTCATAATGGACCTGTTTCCCAGTATTAAACATCTGCTTCTAATAATTCCTTGCTATTTAGCAACATAAATATTTATATATTTATATATATAAGATGTTCATGAGGGGGGTAAAAAATCCTGAGTACATATAATTTTTTCTGAATGCAGGGTGCTGTTTAGCCACTCACACAGTTGAATCTGATTCCTGTGACAGTTCCTTTTTGCCTGTTTGTGCCTGTCACAGTGTCATGGAAACAGAACTGTCTTGGGAAGTTGCCTCATGAAATCCATTGAACACAAAGCTCTGGGTCCTGTGCAGGGCCAGGGGTTGGACTGGTGGGTCCTTTCCAACTCAGGATGTTCTGTGTGCAAGGTACAAAAGGAGAAGGACTGTTCAGATATTTTTATTATCTATTTATGTAGGACTCCTACTCAGCCCAGCATTAGTCACGTCCTGTATTAGTTCCCTTACCCACAGGACTTCAAACGCTTCAAAACTTTAAATTTAAGCTCCTGAGATGCAACAACAGCAAATTACCTTCTTGAAATCATTGATAGAAATGTAATCACTTTGATCCCTCTAAAGCTCTTTGCAACCTGTGCATCATCACTGTCTGTGGAGGAGAAAAGCAGCTGTGTTTGGAACAGAATATTCCCTCTGTTTCCCAGGACACAAGAGCACTGTTAGACACTGTCAGCAGGTCCAGGTCCTTGGTGGGGCATTGGCACAGTCAAACAAATTCTCAGCAGAGATATTTAGGTCTGTGGTGTCCAGAAGCTTTGAAAAATGCTGTTTCTATCACCTTTATTTCCAGGGAGATCCTAAGGGCTCTCTGGGGACAGCTGTGGTTGCATTGGAAGGACTGTATTGACTCCAAACAAAACAAATCACCCCAATCCATCCAAGGGCATTGATTGCCAAGGATTTGTTTTGCTGTCTTGTAGCTTCCAGTTTTTCCAGGCAACCAGTGTGGAGGGAAGGAGAAGTTCAGCAGCTCTAGAATTGAAACAGAGTCAATTTAATTCAAGTTCAAACCCCTCTGTACCAGGAGGTCTCTTGGATAGGAACAATTCCCTTGTACATGAACTCCATCCTGTGACTGCTCTGGGGAGAGCAGGAAATTGTGTTCCAGCCAAAATCCCAGCAGATGAGGAAAATGCTCAAGGGATCTGAGCTCCAGTGCTTATGAGGTACCAGAGCATCTCAGAAAAAGTGTCATTTATCGATGTCTTGCAAGGAAAAATGTTGATTCCTTTTTGTAAATTGCATTTTCCATCAAGGCTCACTGAGACTGAAAAAATCGCTGGTGACTGACAGGCTTTCTGTGTTCCAGTTTGATGGGAATGTTTTGGCTGCTGGAGCCAGAGAATAGCCTGGGGATAATTACACTGACTAACACGTTCCTGGGGTGACAGACAACAGCTTCATTTCACAGGCCAACTTGCTTTAAGACACTTTTCCTCCCCACTCTTGTGTGACGGGGTATTTACCACCTCTTGTTTCTCAGAGCTCCTCGGGATTTGCTTTAACCCTGGACACAACTTTGCCAGGATGGGAAGGGTTTGAAGCATCCTCAGGAGCTCCAGCCTCGTGTGTGTGTGACTCTGGAGCCCTGTTAACACATCACCCAGGCTCCTTAAAATTCCCAGTGCCAACAGCTGCCAGATCCCACATCCCTGTGTGACCTGGAGGGGAAGGAGGGAGCTTGACAGCAGTGTCAGAGCCTCTAATTTCCTCGGTGTGACTGTCACTGCCACCAACAGATGTGTCCCTGCAGTGACAGTGATGCTCTGGGATGCTCCCAATCCCTGCTGGCTCCTTCTCCTTGCAGCTTCTGAGAGGCTGAAAACCACCCAGCTCTTCCCCAGCCCTTGAAAATATCTTGTCCTTCACAGGAGTAGAGCTCTCAGGGACAGGGAATATTCCTGGCTCTGCCCTGGAAGAAATTTTATGGTCCCTCAAGGAACCAAAGCCCTGAGGGACACGGAATATCCCTGGAAGAAATCTTATAGTCCCTCAAGGAGCCAAAACCTTCAGGGACAGGGAATATCCCTGGCTCTCCCTGGAAAAGTCTTCCATCTCTCTCAGGAGCAGAGCCCTCAGGGACAGGGAATATTCCTGGCTCTGCTCTTGAAGAAATTTAAGGTCCCTCAAGGACCCAAAGCCTTGAGGGACAGAGGATATCCCTGGATCTTCCTGGAAAAAGTCTGCTTGTCCCTCCCAGGAGCAGAGCCCTCAGGGACAGGGAATATCCCTGGCTCTTCCTGGAAAATTCTTCTCATCCCTCCCAGGAGCAGAGCCCTCAGGGACAGGCCCTGGGAGCCTCCTGCCTTCCAGGTTGGGATGTGTCTCAGTGGTCATCAAAACTTTTGGAACCACCCCAGAGCTAATTTATTGGAAAGGAAGGATGGCAAGTGGGCACTGAAGGGAATAAAGAGCAAAACATCTGATTTTAATATGCAGATGGCAAAGTTAATCCACTAGATTAGTGTAGCAGAAGAGAAGAACGTCTGACATTAAGGGAGTTATTTCTTAACCTGATTAATTTTACCATGGAATCCTATGGCTTGGAAGAGACATGCTCTAATGACTCACTGATCCTTGTTTTGCACAGTTCCATAGAAATTGCAGATATACACAAATTAGGAAGTCAATGTATTACCAGGCAACAACAACAAAAAAAACCCCAAGTCAGAAATGGCAATTTTTTCAAGAGGAAAGTGGGTTTACACATATCATGGCACAGCTGGAAATACAATGGCTTTGGAGGAAGGGGAATAGGTTTCAAAACTAAGAAATCCGTGTGAGGGCACCACTGGAAGATTGAATATAAACCCCAGGAGGACACAGAATATGGAAGAAATCCTGTTTTGGGTGCTGCATCTGGCAGGGATGAGCCATTAATGCTTCCAAAAAATATCTGTTATCCTAATTCCTGTTCCTTGACACAGCACTTATTTCCCACCAGCTTCAGTGGGAATATTCCAGGCACTATTTGCCAGCCCTAAAAGTGAGTCCTCACAGCATATTTGCCATTCTGTGCTAAAAAGGATTGGCTTCAGTGCATTCTGGGAAACTCTGGAAGACTTTCAGCAGCAAATAAGGTGGGCTGAGAAACGGCAACAGATTCATGAGGTAGAAATAATTAAGGTAAATCCTGGAGCACTTTGGTTCCCCTTCTTCTCTCTGTTTTCAAACAGAATATTCTGCATGATGAATTGTGAAAATGCAGCACATGCTGGGAGGTTTTAACTGTCTCCTCAGATCATAAAGAGAAAGGAATATATATATATATATAAAGGAATCCTGGTCTTGTTGATGGTTTAGGAAAAAGCTAAATAGAGCACAGGAAGAAAAAGGCTGTACCTTAAAAATTAATTGTTCAAGTACCAGGTCATTGTAGAGTAATGCACCGTGAAATGATGTTATTCTCCAGGAGAATTTCCATAAAGTTTAACACTCCATGGCACATTCTTTTCCTATTGAAGTTAGTTAAAAATAGTACATAAAAGTGTGCAGGGAGAGCATAAGTGAGTGTGGCTTGAAACAAAGCAGGAGGAGCAGGGCTGTGCTGGAGGGGAGGCGAGTCCTTGCTGCTGGAACGTGGTGCAGATGCTGTGGCAGGAGCCATAAACCTGCCTGAGTGATCCCACAGAGCCAGAGTGCTGAAGGAGCCATTAGTCTTGGGGTATTTTTACTGTTATTCACATCAGGATAATGAGATTATTGGAATATTTTTTTTTTTTCTTTTCCTAATGAGAAGGAGACAGAATACCTTGGTGCTAAATGATTTAGTCACGGAGCAGAGCCATTAGTCTCCACCTGATTGCTGTCAAATGGGGGAAAATTGGAGCATTATGCTGATATTTCTCGTGATGGGCCGTATTTTCCCTGCTTGTTTGGTGTCAAATGAGATGCTTGAAAACGGGGAGTTCCTGGAAAGCTTTGGAGTAAGAAAAACAGGCCCAGGGCTGGTGAGTAGGAGATGTCTTTGGGAGGCAAGGGGAGCGTGGAATGAGGGATCTGCTTGCCTGGAATGTCCACTGTGGAGGTTTCCACGGGCTGGCTCTGACTCAAATTCACCACAATATTGACTTTTGAAGAGCGTTTCTCTAAAAGCACTTGTTTATTTTGCAAGCATCTGTTTATTTACATGTTTTATCTGTGTGACAAGTGAAGCCTCCTGGAGACTTGGAGGCCGTTTCAATTGTATCTGAAGTGATGATTTTTCTTATAATAGTCTCCTGGTCTGGCTCTGGAGGCACTAGACCTTGTGATGCTCCCAGGAATAAATACAAACTCCCCAAGCTTTTATTGGCACAAGTGCCAAAGCCCACAAGTTTTTTCAAGCAGTGAAATAAAAAGGTGACTCAAATAAAAAGAGGCTCTGATGGCCGTGAGTCAGAAGGACCTTGGATAAATGCTTGGCCTTCTCCTGGTAGAGGAATAAGATCTGAACAGCGAAAGAAATTTGTGTACTCAACATCAGGAATTTTTGCCTGTTTGAAAAAAAAAAATTCTTGAATGACTTTCGGAGTAAAATATTGAAAGTAACTAAAGTGATTGACTGGCATGTTTTTGAAAGTTTAAATTTATGGTGGTGCTCTTGGAAATATTGCCACTGCAGCTCTGAGCAGGAGCAGAGTGCTTTGAGTACTGCATTCCTCCTTTTTATTTCCTTTTTGCTCCCTGAAGCTCTGCAGATGCAGCAGTTTTCTGGCAGGAGATGATGGGCCAGAATTATTAAGCAGCTTCTAAATGCAAGATTAATTTATAGGGTGGTTTTTTAAATGTGACACTGCTCAAGAAACTGCAGCACAGACTTGCTGGGCATCAGGGTTTGATCCAAACTTGGGCTGTGGCTGCAGAGCCCCTCTGGCCTGTGGGCATGAGGGGGATTGTCCACGTGCAGCCTGGGGTGGAGCAGGACGAGTTGGACTGTGCCAGGTGTCTGTGCAGGGATCCTGGCTGGATTTCTGTGGGAATCCATAGGCTGGGAGACGTGAAGAGATGTTCTCATCCAGCAGTGAGCAGATTTCATGAGATTCATGGGGTGGGAGAGCTGGTTCAGCTCTGTGTGCTGGGTGGGAGAAGGTCCCTTTTGGCCCCCAACTGGTGGTTGACATTGGCTGGTTTGTTGGCTTTTACTGGGCCGAGCTTTTATGGAGCAGAACTTGACTCAGCCAGGCAGAGGGACCTGGGAGTTTGGATGGACAGGAAGATGAACAGGAGCCAGAGTGTGCCCAGGTGGCCAAGAAGGCCAATGGATCCTGGCCTGGATCAGGAACAGTGTGGCCAACAGGGCCAGGGAAGTGATTCTGCCCCTGGACTCAGCACTGGTGAGGCCACCCCTGGAGTGCTGTGTCCAGTTCTGGGCCCTCAGCTCAGGAAGGACATTGAGGGGCTGGAGCAGGTCCAGAGAAGAGCAACGAGGTTGGGGAAGGGACTGGAGCACAAGTGCTGTGAGGAGAGGCTGAGGGAGCTGGGGCTGTTCAGCCTGGAGAAGAGGAGGCTCAGGGGAGACCTCCTCACTCTCTGCAACTCCCTGACAGGAGGGGGGAGCCAGGGGGGGTTGGTCTCTTTTCCCAGGCAACTCTCAGCAAGACAAGAGGGCTCGGTCTTCAGCTGTGCCAGGGGAGGGTTAGGTTGGAGATTAGAAAGAATTTCTTTCCAGAGAGGGTGCTCAGCCATTGGAATGGGCTGCCCAGGGAAGTGGTGGATTCTCTGTCCCTGGAGGTTTTTAAGCTGAGACTGGATGTGACATCAGTGCCATGGACTGGGAACCATGGGGGTAGTGGATCAAGGGTTGGACTTGATGATCTCAGAGGTCCCTTCCAACCCACCTGATTCTATGATTCTATGATTCTATGATTCTCTGATTCTATGATTCTATGACTGGTAGGAAGTCCCAGTGAAGCCACAGCACCACTGGCAGCAGGCTCATGGTTTGCAGTGAAAATTCACCATGGAAAGATGGTGGAACTCCCCAGGTTTCCCCTGCTCAGCACCAGGAGAATCTGTTCATCCTCACTGTGCCTCATCTTGGAGGGCTCAGGTCCTCCCTGCCCCTGAGAGCTCTGCAGTGAAACTCTGTGCTAGGAACAGGAGGGAGATGGGGACAGGGAATGATAAGATTGGGTTTGGAAGTAGCAAAACCACTTTAACTTTGCAGATCTGGCAGCAGGAGTTGGAGCAGACAGGTCCCCTCATCCTCCAGTTCCCTCTCCAGATGGACCAGCTCGGATTGTTTGGCAGAACTGACCCTCCCCAGCTAGTTCAGCCTTCCTTATTTACCTTTGTTGCCTCTCTCCCTCCGTTCTCCAGCAACAAAAGTGTGTTTTATTTATTCAGGGCTGTTCCCCACTGCCCCTAAACCACAACCTCTCGTGTCACCACCAACAAAGCAGAGCTGCTCACAAGGAGAGTTTGCAGCTCCCAAGGACCAGATGCTGCAACAGCTGAATTTTAAATGAAGGGATTTGTTTCTCCCCTTTTCTCCCCAACTTCTGTTGCCATTCTGCACTAATCTTTCACCCTGGCAGGGAGTCCTCACAAAAAGTTGGTGGGGAGACTAAAAGGGCAGGTTCCCTGCAGCACTCCCCTCTTCTAAGTGTGACTCCTTTAGTAGCAACTAATGGGAGGGAATTTGGGTTTAATTCACTATTCTTTTCCCTCTCTTATTATAGACCCATTACTGGATCTTCTATAAGCTCTGAAGAGTCTTAGGACTGGGAATGCTGGGAGGAAAGGAAGTAGTGGGGAGGGAACAGTGTGGCAAAACCCTTCTGGTCCATTTTGGAATTAATGATTTTCAGAAGCTATCAATTACATCCCTTAACTGGGGAGCCCAGATTATGAAGAGGAATATAATTAGTGGCAAATGCTGTGAGATATATAAAGACAAATAGGGGAGAGGGATGAATGGGAGCTCATAAATTTTATTAAGGACCACATTTGGATGTAATCATTTATTGCTGGGGTCCCTTGAAGTGATTCCAAACTGCAGGTTGTGCACACTGGAGCTGGAGAGAGGTCACTCCCATTATTAAATCAAGTGTAAGGGATTATTGATTCATAAAGAAAAATTGGTGTGTTTTAAAAGTGGAAATGAATGGACTCAGAGCAGTGCTCCCTCTCTGCTATCAAGTGGCTCTTTGTGGGTTTGCCTTTGGTTCCCTTACTGTGATTTAACAGTTTTCTCCCCCAGAGACTCCACTTTTTCCTGAGTGAAGCTCAGGGCCTGGGTACAGGTTTGCTGACAGGCGAGTGGAGACCTGCTGCAGCCTGGAAATTATGAAAAAAAGTGAACTTCTGCATTTCCTTTCAGCTGTGGGTTTCAAAAACCATCAAAATAAGGTGTAAAAGTTATCCTTGGCCATTTAGACAGGAGACAACATTGTGCTCATGGAGATCTGGAGATCTCCAGGTCCTGTCCCCTCCTCTCTGCATCACTGAGACCTTTGCTGGATGACTGACAGAGACAAACCATCCCTCCCAAACTGGCTCTTTTCCAAACAACACACCTCATCATTAGTAATGACAAAAAGGTGACCTATAAGCTTCTAAGTGGAATCCATTTTTAAATCTCCTGTTTTTCCCCCCATTCCTTCAATCTAATTAGGCTCACATCAGTATATTATTACAGAATGTAATCATTCCTTTCTTCTAATAACATTCATGGATAATTTTATTTCTCATTTTCAGCCTCCTACTCCTGTGGTGTAATTAGTGTCTCTGGCACCTCGTGACGCTCAGAATGAGTTGCAGCTGCTAATTGCTAATTGAAAAATTAGAAACTCAGTTAGAAAAAGGATCTAATTAAAATGAAATTAGATAAAGTCCCTTCAAACTAGTTTCTTCCTCTTTGCTTCCCCCCCCCCCCAGTTTTGCGATCACAGAGCCATTAGCACTCACCAATTACATTTAATTGTTAAACACAAATACATTTTTAGTCGACTTCTTACAATAACCTTTTCTTAGTGAGAGGAGCACACGTTTAGCAGGGAGGTTGTGAGTCTCTCCTACCCTAAATTTCAACTAATCACCTACTGATCTTTGATGATGTCAATGGACTGTGGGAAATCACGTGAGAATTCCCTGTATGGACAAAAGATCTTTTAGCAAATGCCCTGGCTGTGCTTTGGGAGGTGCCCTGTGGCACCCAGTATTTTTGTGGCATCAGAGTAGGAGGAAATAAGTTTCTGGTGCTGCTCTGGTGCTCCTGCTTTGTGTTTCTGCTCTGGTCCTCCCTGCTCAGAGGGAAAGGGATGCTCCAGCTCAGAGCCAGCCCGAAGGAGGCAGGTCAAAGGTTGGGAAAAAACACTGTAATGTGGAGTAATTACTGCTGTACCAGGTGCAAAAAGTCAAGGTTTGACAGTAAATGTGCAGGCAGTGGCCAGACCTGCTTGTGGTGGAGAGAAATGTTTTGTGGGCTGGAACAAGGCCCAGGGAGGGGATGGAGCAGCCCCTGCCTGGCCTCCTGTCCTGACCCCTGTGTGACTGTCGGGTCTGACACAGAACCAAACAGGGTTTTTCGTAGTCCAGTGGCTCCATATCATCCTTCCCCTCCTCCACAGGGAGCTGGAACTCTTCCCAATCTGTGTAAACCTCCTGAACCCTTTGCTGTTCACCTTTATAACCTGAGTCCTCTCATCTGCTGGAGTGAGAGCTCTGGGTGATGTCTGAGAGTGGCCACGGGGAGATGGAAATGTGGGAATTGCCTGATATTCCAGCCAGGGGGGAAGTGGCTCTGATTTGCCTCTGCCATGGACTCTCAGAGGGCTGGACAGTGATCAGAATTATTCATGCTGAAGGGGCTGCTCACACACAGAGTTCAGCACACCCACAAATCTTTTCATGGGCTGAGGGACGTGATGGAAACAGGACATGACCAGCTTTGGAGACAGAGATGATACCCTTTGTGGTTGGGAAAAACTGGGAAGTGCTCGTGCCCTTTGCAGCAGGCACAGTGCTCAGGGGTTACAGCTGTGATCCTGTGGGAATCACTGGGAATGAAACCCTGGGGAGTATTTCTGATAGGACAAGGGGGAATGGCTTAAAACTGAAGCAAGGTGGGTTTAAATTGGATATTGGGAAGGAATTCTTTCCCTGTCAGGGTTGGAGAGGCCCTGGCACAGGTTGCCCAGAGAAGCTGTGGCTGCCCCTGGATCCCTGGAAGTGTCCAAGGCCAGGTTGGATAAACTTGGAGCAACCTGGGCTAGTTGGGAAGGTGTCCCTGCCCATGGCAGGGGTTGGAATGATCTGATTCCAACCCAACCCATTCCATGATTCCATGATATCACTCTTAGGGATACACAGAGACACACTTCCAGTCTCCCACCGATGACCTCCCCATGCAAAGCTGCCCAGTTTATATATTCAATTTATGTTAATGATGAGATATCTGGTGTTTGTTTTTTGACTTTGCCACACTTTTTGGTACCTCTGTGCCTTTTGCTCAGGTACCAGCCACCCCTCAGCAGAGGGAACAGGAGAGGCACACTGGAATCTTCCTCCCACACGGAGGGAAGGGGGGATCAGGTAGAAATCAGTACCTTAGACACACACACTAATCAAATGACATCCTGATCTCCCTGTTTCCAGCACCCAAGGGCTCAGAAGAGCCAAAGAATGAATTTCCAGAACCCTCCTGGCTGCCTGGAGCAGCAGGAGGAGCGTGTCCTGCTGAGGCAGATGGACTCAGAGGATCAGGCCAAGCAAAATTCCCTTCTGGTAGAAAAATAGGCTGTTCTTGTCCACTTTACACCAAAAGTTGCTCTCTGGAGTGGTGGTCTGGAAAATAAAAGCTAGACATGATTCCAGCATGGGGAAAACTAGAAATGCTTTATTGAACAGGTGAACACAATTTTAAAAGCATTTGGGGCTGGACATGTTAATGAAGGGGACAACTTGTGTTAATTGGAGAGTTACACAAGTTTTTACTGCAATTTCCAAATAGTTAATTTTTCTTCAAGCAGGATGACATGGGGGATAGAGGGATTACAGGGGTTTAGACATGGTTTTAACAATCATCTCAAAAAGTCCTTTCTTAATTCTACCAGGTTTGTATCTCAGGGTTGCACATCAACAGGTCTCAGGACAAGAGTCCCAAATTTCTCGAACCACGAGATGTTTGTCAGCTCTTGTTTTCCAAGGTTGGTGATTCAAATTTACTGAGCCTCCTTTTGCTGAGAGCTGGTTTTCGTCCCCTTCACTCTGGTGCCTGGACCTGTCCATCTGCCACGTTTCCCACCTCCCTGCAGAGGGTTCCCGTGGTGCAAACACAGCCCCCAAATAATTGCTGTCACCAAACCACCCCTGTTTCAGTCAGGGGCTGAAAATACAATATCCACAGACTTAATTAGCGTTAACCCACCAGTGTGGGAGGGGAGACAGCAAAAAAAATGCGAATTATCTCCTGCCAGGTTTCCCAGTTAGGTTTGGTGCTCCCAAAATCCCCCTCAGCTCCCACTGCAGGGAGAACAAACACCTTGTTATCCTCCTGGCACCGACAGATGGAGAGCCCTGGCACAGGAGACATCCATGGCTGTGCATTAATTATGGCAAGGGCAGGATTCCCAGAGGAATTCTCAGCTCACAGCATCCATCTAGATGGAGCTTCCCAGTCCAGCTTCACAGAGAATTCCTTCCTAATATCCAGCCTTGGATATAAGGAGCCACCCCCTCCTTATCCTGTCACTCCATGCCCTTGTAAATAGTCTCTCTATATTTATATATATATATATTATATATATAAATGTACAACTTTCTGCTTTGATGGATGATTTCTTTCTCAATTCAGATTTTGAATGGAGAAATTTTTTAAATTAAGGTTTAAAAAAAAAAAAAAGGAGAATTTTTTTAAGTTAAGGAAAAAAAAAAAAAGGAGAAGTTTTAAATGCCCCCATATTTTTGCCACTAAGGTGAAAAGATTTTGAATGGAGAAATTTTTTAAATTAAGGTTAAAAAAAAAAAAAAAAGGAGAAATTTTAAACACCCCCATATTTTGAATGGAGAAATTTTTTAAATTAAGGTTAAAAAAAAAAAAGAGAGAAATTTTAAATACCCCCATATTTTTGCCACTAAGGCAAAAAGATTTTGAATTGAGAAGTATTTAAATTAAAGTTAAAAAAAAAAGAAAGAGAAGTTTTAAGTGCCCCCATTTTTTTTGTTTGAATGGAGAAATTTTTTAAATTAAGGTTAAAAAAAAGGGAGAAATTTTTAATGCCCCCATATTTTTTTTTTTTTGAATTGAGAAACTTTTTAAATTAAGGTAAAAAAAAAAAAAGAGAAGTCTTAAACACCCCCATATTTTTGCCACTAAGTCAAAAAAATTTTGAATTGAGAAATTTTTTTAAATTAAAGTTAAAAAAAAAAAAAGAGAAGTTTTAAACACCCCCATATTTTTGCCACTAAGGCAAAAATTTTGAATTGAGAACTTTTTAAAATTAAGCTGATATTTATGTGCCTCGTAGTATTTTGCCACTTAATATATAATTATTACATGCTTGTTAGATCATCTATTATCTGTACTATTGTGTTTAACTACTCAGTTATTGATCTGCTCCATTCTCAGAGGTGTGAGCATAAATAACACCCCAGTCATGGTTTTTGGAATATAAGGATGGTACTTATGAATCAACAGTTCTATGGGCTTAGATATATATTTAATATACACATATATATCTCTGATATATTTATATATATGATGTATATCACACAGAGGGTGTCAGCTCTCTGTCACATTTGGAATTCAAACCTGATGCATATTTTGTCTTCATCAAAAGGGATTTACTTTGTTTTGGCCTAAATTTAGTGTAAAAACAGCTTCTTTGCCCCCAGTGGGAAAGTCTTCATTGAATTTATTGGAGCAACAAAAGAGAAAGCAAAGTGGGTAAAGTGTGTTTCCTGAACTCAAGGGGAAAAAAAAAGGGGGAGAGAGGAAAGCAAAAGAAATATTTTACAACCAGTAGATTTTGCTCCTGCCAGAACATTCAGAGTGAACAATCAAAAACCAGATTTTAGCATCACTTTGCAGCCAGGAAGCTTTGCAGGTCACTTGATTCCTGGCTTTTGAAGCAAATCATCTGCCATATACCAAATATTTGCAGCTTTCTGGGGGGATAAAGTAAGCAAAGGAATCAGTTACAGCAGGAACTGTGCAAACAACAGAATTCTTGGTGATTTTCAAAATAAACATATCTAGATGCATGCATTCCACCCATTTTATTTTTTATGGAACTCCATAAACACACATAGAGCATTGTTGTCACATCCAATTTGCAGTGCACAGGAGCTCTGTGATGGTGAGTGGCAGTAAAAAGGGAAGGGGCAGGGAAGGTTGGAGATGGATATAATTGTGCTGAAAAAAGACTTTTCTAAAGCCCTGGGGCTCCTGGGCCGGGCTCAACAAACAGAACAGGCTTGTGTATGTAGAGGGGCTGGAATGAGGAGGGAAGAGCATGATTAAAAAGGACAGATCTTTTGTTAGAGGTTACTGAGCCACTGGAAAAGAAAGATGAGTTGGAAAAAAAAAAAGCGCCTGGAAGGGTTGAATGTCTGAGCAGAGCCCTCCAGCCCACTCACATCCACTGTTCTTTTCAGTTATCCTTTGAATTTTCCTATTTGGGTGTTTCCAGTCAGCTCTGGTGGATCTGAACTGGGTATTTTTTGGGAAATAACCACGTGCAACCATTCCTGGAAACTGCTGGGCCTCAATTCTCTCAGTGGGAGCTTGCACATATGTGTGCTGCTGCTCAGCCAGCTGGGGATGCCAAGGGTGCCCAGGGATGATAATTCCTGCACATAGCCATGTTGTGTAAACATGTCTAGTTACACTAAAACAGACACAAAGCTAATTAATTCCACTTAATCAGTGAGGCAGGATTGATTCCAGTTGTGTTCTTCCTCTGCTAAGAAAGAGGGTCCAGCTCTGGGCCCTTCACTGCAAGGAAGATGTGGAGGGGCTGGAGTGTGTCCAGGGAAAAGGGGTGGAGCTGGGGAAGGGGTTGGAGAACCAGGAGAACTGAGGGAGCTGGGGGGGCTCAGCCTGGAGAAAAGGAGGCTCAGGAGGAACCTTCTCACTCTCTGTAACTCCCTGACAGGAGGGTGGATCCAGGGGGGTCGGGCTCTGCTCCCAGGGAACAAGGGACAGAGGAGAGGGAACAGCCTCCAGCTGTGCCAGGGGAGGGTCAGGTTGGACATCAGGAGCAATTTCTCCATGGAAAGGGTGGTCAGACATTGGAAGGGGCTGCCCAGGGAGGTGCTGGAGTCCCCACCCCTGGAGGTGTCCAAGGAAGGACTGGATGTGGCCCTCAGTGCTCTGGGCTGGGGGACAAGGTGGTGTTTGCTCATCAGTTGGACTCGATGGTCTTGGAGTCCTAATGTTTGACACCCTCAGGTGTCAAGCCAGTTTCTTTCTACTTAATCTTGCCCTCTTTTTTGTCATATTGCAAATTTTTGAGGGTGAGACTCTCTGGCAGCGGGGATGACAACTTTATATCGAAGTCAGGGGCAGCTTTATCACTTCCTCCTATTTTATGCAGCAAAAAAAAAAAAATATTCAAGAGTTATTCTTCCCAAAAACTACCATGAGATACTGCAGTTGTTCTGCTCTGGGCTGGGGGACAAGGGGGGCATCGGGCACAGGGGGGACTTAGATCTTAGAGGGCTTTTCCAACCTTAATAACTCTGTGATTCTGTAGCTTTACAGACATATGGCTCCGTCCTTAATAATTCTGCAAATCTGATAAACACTTCAGCTCATCTTTCAGTTCAGTTCTGTGTATGTATATTTGAATTATCGAATCTACTTGAATCCTGTCAACTTTGCCAGCTGCTGTGGCCAAAAAGGCCTTGTTTGGCACTGGTGGCAAAGGAAACACATCTGATAATTGATGGCATTCAGAATCCCAAGCCAGGGGCTGTGTCCCAGCCTCAGGAAGGAAATCAGGCAGGAATCCTGAGCTGGAAGGGACCCACAAAGGATCATGGAGTCCAACTCAATGCAGTAATGAGCTTAATTAAGCAGGAGAACCAGGTAGAACTGGCAAAGTGAGATTGCAGGCAGAAAGTCAGAACAGTGAAGTCAAATGCTGACAAAATATGTACAAATTGCAAAACTAATGATGGAAATTCATGCTCAAGCTGTCAGGAGGGCACCAGCCATCCTACATTCCCCCAGGAGTGCAAAATGAGCTGCTGAGGAGGTCAGGCTGCTCTGTAGCAGTTGTCTGTTATCGTGTGTCTCAGCTCAGTTCTGCAGCTGCAGAAATCCTTCTCAAGTTCAAATAAAAGTTCTCAACTTTTGAATTTGCCCTCAGGCTCGTGCTGAGTGAAAGCTGAAATCGTGGTGGTGATGCAGCAGGGCTGCACATGCCTTGGGTTTGCAGTTGTTGCCTGTCAGGAGCTGAGGAAAAAAAAAAACTCCAGAGCAATTTAATTGGAGATAAGAAAAGGATTTAATGAAATCACCATGTACAGGTGTTACAATTTATAACAGTGTCTCTCCAATCCCAAGTGTTTCCACCCCGTAGCTTTTGCCCTGGTCCACCCCCTGGGAATTGGGTCTGGGGTCCTTTTCAGGACCACCTTTCATCATCTTCATCTTCTTCAGAGCAGAAAGGGTACACAGTCACCCAGTTCTTGACTGTACTCTTGAGGTTCAGGCCAGGATTAGATGTCCCCAAACAGCCTTGACAAGAGACTAAACATTTTCTGCTGGAATTCAGGGGCAGGATCAATATGGGGAACATAGAATGGGGTGATGGGGTAGGGGAATGTATAAACCACTGTGCTAAAGGCTGAGGGATATAATACAGCTACTTCTAAAACCTACTTCTACTATAATTACATAGAAAGCTTATAAAAATTAGGAAAAGCAAAAAACTAAATGAATCTTAAGGCATCACAGTGCTGGCACATTCCTGCTCCATTCAGCAACACAGAACCACTCCAGCTTTTTTCCCTGTGCAAAGAGCCCTCACCAAAGCCATTACCTGGGAGCAGAGAGGAGCTGTGTGCACAGGGGGTAGGGGAGCAAAAACAAACAGAGGGAAGGTATTTCAAACATTTGAATCTCAGTTTTAACAGATGTGATTAATAAGGGTCTGAAAATGGAGTGGGGAGTTGGGCTGATCCCCTGCTGTGGAAGGGTCACTCTTGAAGGCAAGGGTGGGGTAACCCTGAGTGATCCCATTCTTTTGGAGCTCTTTCCATGAAACAGAATCATAGAATCACAGAATCATAGAATCATAGAGTCATAGAATCACAGAATCATGGAATCAGCTGGGTTGGAAGGGACCTCCGAGATCATCAAGTCCAACCCTTGATCCAACCCTGCTGTGGTTCCCAGCCCATGGCACTGATGCCACATCCAGTCTCAGCTTAAAAACCTCCAGGGATGGAGAATCCACCACTTCCCTGGGCAGCCCATTCCAATGGCTGAGCACCCTCTCTGGAAAGAAATTCTTCCTAATATCCAACCTAAACCTCCCCTGGCACAGCTTCAGACCGAGCCCTCTTGTCTTGCTGATGAGTTGCCTGGGAGAAGAGACCAACTCCCACCTGGCTACAACAAATAGCTTTGTCTTCTCCTTCCCTCCACCCCACCTTCATTAATCCAAGCTCAGTCCCTCTCCCTGCAGCTGTCACCAGTACAAATGGGGAGCTGGTGCTTGGTGCACTAACAATATTCAGCATCAAAACACAAACCTGGCTGCCTGGTCTCTGTGCAGTTGTCAGTGGCAAAACAGGCACACAGCTTTTCCCAAAATGGCTAATTTTGGCAATATAACAACACTCTTGCAGTTGGGCTTTTCTGCTGAAGTTCTGAGAAAGGTTGTATGTGGATTTGTGCTTCTTCTGGCTGTTAAGCTCAGCTACAAAGACAATAGAAGAGTAAATGTAGCAGAAAATTGTTACCTCAACAAGGGTGTCACAAAGTGACATTTTCACAGGGCCAATATCTTGATAAAATATGACCTTTTAATATTATGACAACCAGTGACTGGTTATTAAGGTACATCTGAAAAGACATGTGAGGTGTCTCACTTGGAAACAGGTTTAAAAGTTGCCAGAGAAATCTTACTTGTGGATTTAATGTTGGATGGGGCTTGGAGCAACTTGGTCTAGTAGAAGGTGTCCCTGCCCATGGCAGGAATAAAATGGTCTTTAAGGTCCCTTCCCACCCAAACCATTCTATGATTGTCTGATAAATCCAGGAGCAGAGAGCACTGATTCCCAAGGTCCTTCAGAAAAAAGGATTAACACTGATTCTGAGTGGTTTGCCTTTTCCCACTGGTGCTGGGTCTCCTTTGCAGCATCTCTGTCTCAAAGATTTCACTTTATCTCAGCTGCTCAGGGCCAGCACTGCTTTCAGAGTCACTGATATGAACAACAAAACAATGGAACACACCACTGGAACGCAACCAACTTCCAGCACGGGGTTTACCTTTATTTATTTTTTTAAATGAATACAGATGAAAAAGAGAGCAGAAAGCAATGACATCACTGGCAGTGTGAGATGTGAATAGAGATAATCCATCTGGTTTTTTAATATGTAAAACTATAGGTGTTGGTGCTACTGATTGTCAAAGAAGGAGCCAGATATGACTGGGACACTGCAGTGTGTGACAGCTCTTCCTGGGAATGGGAGGGAATAACCAGTCACTGGTGAGGCAGGAGCATTCCACAGGGAGAGATTTCTTGTGGTTAAAGCAGCAACCTTGCCCTGCAGCTTCACTTCTTTGTCCATATCCATTCCCTGTCTGTTTGACTTATTAAGAGTTAAATTTCGTGTGCACAGGACCTGTTCCTGAGTGCAGAGTTTCCTGGCACAGGGGATTTGGAGCTTCACAGAGGGGTGGAGAGGAGAGAACGTGGGGTTCAAAGCACTGGTATCCACTAATGGTAGAATGTTCTTGAATATTAATTTAATGTAATAACTCTATTCACCTGAGAATCCAGAAATGTTTCACAAATATTTGGTAACTTAATTTCATTCTGTGCCATGGTGTTAAGATGAGGATCATTTCAAGCTCCATCTGAGTGCAGCCTGTCCTAGGAAGGCATTTCTTGAGGGTACAGAACAACTCTGGGCTGCTGAAAAGCAGAAAAGAAAGACACTGGTTTGTTCATTATAGGTCAGGGTGAAGTTATTGCATTGCTGTAATTACCCCCCAGAAATCAGAGGTTTGTGTTGAACGTGGGTATTGGGAGCTTTGAGCATCAATTCACAGTTTGCATTCAAATCAGACCTTTCCTTTTTTCATTTTGGGGCAGTTCTTTCCTTACCAGTCAAATCCCACATTACTGTTCCCTTGAACAATAATTCCTGCAGATCTATTTGTTGCCTGTTAGTGCAGCAACAGAAAAACTATTCCATTTTTTGAGCAGAGCTACATAGTTTGTTTTTTTTTTTTTTTTCCCTTGTGATTCTTCCTTGCCCTTTACTCCCCTGAAACTCTGGAGTGGTTGCTATTCCTCGAGCACATCATGCAGGATCCAGCCTTAGGTGCAGCCTGGGCTGGCCTGATACAGCCAGGGAAGGTTGGGAGTCTTGTTCAAAGCACACTGGAGGAATTAGGAGACCCTAGGCTGGCTCTCAGCCTTAACATAAAGATATCAATTCATCCTCATTTTCCCTAGGCTAGCTCAGAACTTGTAGCTTTAATAAACACAGGAGCAGTGTTGTGTCTTCAGGCTCTTCCATTAGATTTGGGAAGCTGTGTTCAAGCCAGAGCCCCTGGAACGTTGTACCAGCCAAAGACAGACACTGCAAAATAGCTTTTTGTTTATGGTGACCAGTATCCAGCACATCCTTCCGTGTTTTAGCTCTCCTGCTAGACCCAAAACAATGTCATGTTGTTGTATTTTGTCAAGGATGTTGGATAATAACACAAGGAGGAGGTGTCAGGGATGGGAAGTACAAGGAATGTGTGGGAGAGGCAGAAAACTCCCGTGAAAACAGAGCAGAGAAAGTTATTCCAGTGGCCAAAGTTCTCTGTTTGGATGGTTTTGGCAGCTGTTCCCCCTCCCTGGAAGCTGCTTCTTTTTCACTGAGTTTTAATAAAGTGTAATTGGACAAAGCTGACATAACTTTGAAGTCTTCCCCTCCTGGAGCAGGTGGTTGCACCAGATAATCCCAGAGGTCCCTTTCCAAGCTAATTTTTTTAATGATTCCATAGAACACATGGTGTTGGACTGACTTGTCCACATCATACAGAAATACATGATATGGATACAAAATACATGTAATGGATATGTTTGTTTTGTTTTTCCCTTGAATATTTCTACCTGGGACTTAAAGCAGCTTTTTGGAAATGTTTGCACAAGTAAACCCAACCCTAATAACCCCTTGCAGGGAATGAAGAACAAAAGGGGAAAGGGCAAGAGTGAGGAGAAGTTAATTTAACCACACAGACTAATATTTACAGAGCAGCTGTTGCTCTGTTTATTCAGCTTTGCTAATTATGGCCCAGAACCTGCCCCTGGTGCTGACAGTGAATCCCAGTTGCTCCAAGGGCTGTGCAGGCAGGATGCACTTGGGATATTTGGGAATTCTGTCCCAAAATATCCAAGCAGTGGGACAGGGTGATCTGATCCTGTCTGGGAGGCTGAGTGGGGATGGGAGAGGTGGGTGAGCTCCCCCCTTACATCCCTCGTGCAGGGAGGGGTTGGAATTCCGGCCCTTAAGGGGGATATTCCCATCCCCAAAGACAAAAGATCCCACAGACCCACCTGGGAGACCAAGCAGCAGCTGTTTGACCCTGGAAGGATGCACAGATGTGGATTTCTGGGCCTAAAGCATCACACAGGACTTTTACAGCCAGGAATAAATAAATAATAAATAACTGAGGCATATGGGAGAACTCACAGCACTTTTCCTGCTTGGTGCTCGAGACAAAAATTAAAATATCAGAAGATAAAGATGGCAAGGGACCCCTGTAGGGAAAACCTCTTTGTCTAATGACCTTTCGAGGTCTATGATAGCAAATACAATAGCCAAACCTCATAAATCATAGTTCAGGAAAACATCCAGAGGGCATGCTTTGACACTGTTTGCATATTCAAATGTTACCCCGCTCATGAAAGAAAGACAAAATGTTTTTTTCTCTCAAAAATGTCAGCACAGGCTGGATTAGAAAAGATAATTCAGAAGTACTCCCAGAGAATAATTACCACTGTCACCTACCTGCAATGTAGTTAATGAATGGGAAGAGAGTGTTTTATTAGAAAAAAAAATTATGATTATTAGAGTAATTAATCAGCTGAGTGATGACAGCTTCCCTGAGAAAATAATCTCCAAAGGCCAAGTGGCTACAGGAGGGCATTTTGTTGATAAAGCACCAGGAGCACAAAACATTCTTCTACCATTAGGTGTGGAAGTGCTTATAGGGGTGGAATTACATTATGCCCTAAGTACCTATGGATCCACTGTACTTTGTGAGCTAAAAGATTCATTATCTCATTGGTTAAATGCAGGAAAATTTCCTGACCTCCTACTGTCCCCCAAATAAATAACACTTTCTTTTCTCCATCCTCTTTGTCCCATCTATTTAAGCCTCAGCCCAGGGAAGCAATTAAGGATCTATTTATGTCTGCAGGGCTGTGCAGGTTGCTCAGCTTCAGGGATTTCTCCACTTTGGGAAGGGAAAGGTGGGAAGGGACAAATTTCTGGCCCCTCTGATCTGTTGAGCAAAGGTGAAGAGAAACCAGCTCCAGAAACAGCAAAGGTGCTCTGAGGACACTGGGATTCCCAAACCTTGGGAAGGCTGGAGCCCACCCTCCTTGGCTTCCCACTTGGGGACAGGAAGGCAGCCAGGAGGAAAGGGAACAAGTGAAAAACGTGGAGAAGGCTTTGGGAAAAGCTCAGCTCAGCAAAGGCAGTTTGAGCCTCGGGCACTTTGCACTCGGGGCTGGGTCTGCTGAGCTCAGGGGCAGCAGCCCCTCAAGGTCCTGTCTCTGGAAGGACATGCTGAGCAGTGACAGTCCCCAGAGCCATCCCCTCTGCCCTCTCCCCCCTCACAGAGGTCTTGTCCCAGTGCCAGGAGCCTCAGGAAGCTTTTTGCCTCTTCAGAGCTGGATGGAAACAGAAAGGAGCCTCCAAGGCAGGAGCTGAGTGAAGTCCCCCCACCTCGTGCTGGGAGACTTTGCTCTGACATCAGCATCTGAATTCCTGCAGCAAAAGGGCCACGAGGGCTTTGTCTGAGCACTTGTACTTCTGCATTATGTGTGATGCTCTCCCTCCTTTTCTCTGGCCACAATTCCTGCTCAGCACAGCTTTAATCTCCAGACATCTCCTTTATCCTGAGGATCATCATGAGGATCCCACCATGTCCTGCAGGATGAGTTTTTTTCCTCAAGACCCCACTGCTGATCTTCCTAATCCTTGTTCTGTCGCATTCAGCCCATCCTGGGATCTGCACCTGGGAGGCTGAAGGTGTTGAAAGGTGCAGATACCAGGGAAAATGCAGGGCTTGTTTTAAATTTCTCTTCTCCCTGTGGCAACATCATTTCAAGGTCAGGTTTCCCTGCTCGTTGGAGCAACCAGGATTTCTCTGGGATGGGAGGACTAGGGGACCCTCTGCCCAGGTAAATCCCACCTGTTGCCTGCAGAGTGACCCCTTGGCTTTGATCTCTGCTGTTCTCCAGCTTTTCTGTTCCCTTATCATTTATTTTGGGTTGTACCTTCCCTGCAGTGGCAGCAGAGTGAGGGAAAGCACTCGTGACTGAGCAATGTTTAGATCATGGATATTTCTTCCAATTAAAACAAGTGTGTGTTCACAGACTGACTACTGTAGAAGACAATGTAGGAACAAATGCCAAAGGCAACAGCTCAGAGATATATTATTTACATATTTATTAGAAATTCAGAGCTGTTTGTGAGAGCAAACCACTTCTGACTTCAATTCCAATAAGTAAACGAGCCATTGGGCAAATAAAAGAAAAGGGAAACATGCAGTGCCACAGTTTACACAAGCTAATACAGTAAAACAAAATATTCTGAACGTGAAACTATTCTGCAAGATGTTAAACAGAAAATCCTACCTTTGTGCAGCTCCTTGGTTAAACACTCCGAAAACAATAACTGCAAAATAATTTAATTACATGTTGCCTCACAGACTAACAGAAAGATAATTAATCCTTATTTATCTAAACTACACTGTAGTTCAGTTTAAACTGCCCTGCAGCGACGAGCATCAATTCTGCTTCATCTGAACTTTTGTTGGCCTTTCTTTCACTGGGTTTTTTTTATTTCTCTGGGTGGTTTCAGGGTGAAAAAAATAAGGAGAGCTGCTGGCTGTTGTGTGGGAGGGGGCCCTGGGACTGCAGGAGGGCTGCACAGCCACATGTGAGCCCTGTCCCGAGGAGCAGGAGGGAGGGGTTTGTGTCCAGATCCGTCGTGGACTCTGGAAACCCCCCCAGGGAACGTTTTGGAAGTCTCCAAAGGCCTTTACTCCACAGCCCCTATCAGTAGCTTTGACCAGCAGGTAGAGGTTTTTTAATGTAGACATACATTTATTGTAAGAAAAAAAATTATTCTTTTACAGCATAATGGGAAATTTCGTGGAAAATAAGGAATTGCAGAATGATAAGGGAAAAAAAAAATGTTTTATTTAAGTTGTTCAACTTTTTCTGTCTGTATAATGGTCTAGTGAAAGGTTCCCTGACTGTGGCAGGGGATTGGAATGAGATGATCTTTCAGGTCCCTTCCAAACCTAAAACCATTCTAGGAAAATAAAAGCAGAGAAGCTGAAGTTATTCTGATTTCATTGGTTATTGTAGGTGAGAAAATAAATATCCATTGCCTGACCCAAAAGCTGTTCAGGAAGCAGTTCATATCTCATAACTCCTGTTGAAAAGAACATTTGATACCAACAGCAGCTCAAAACACAGTAAAAAGATGTAGAGTCTTTCAGCATCTTTTTCAAATGCTTGCTTGAAATATTCCCAGGTAGATTGGGGTTATGAAATGATGGGGAAGAGGAACAAAGGGTTTGTAAAGGTTATAATACATGTAAAAATGTTTGGAGCGTTCGAGGCGCTCAAACCCGTTATTTAAATTCATCAGATGTCACTTTGAAGGGAGCTCTCAGAAACAGCCTTTCCATGTATATTCTTTTCCGAGGGAAACTCGGGAGTAATTGTCAAATAAAGAGCACCCCAGGCCTCAGCCCCTGTGAAATGTCAAACCCTGGCAGAATAATAACCCCCCGCGGGGTTTCCAAATGGGAAGCGGGAGGCAATAATGGGATGGGGCTCCCATTTCCAGCAGCCTGGAAAGCCAGAGCCCTGCTCCTGAACCACGGCTGGGCAGCCCAGGACATCAGAGCTTCCAGAGGAATCATAGAATCATAGAATCATAGAATCAGCTGGGTTGGAAGGGACCTCTGAGATCATCAAGTCCAACCCTTGATCCAACCCCACTGTGGTTCCCAGCCCATGGCACTGATGCCACATCCAGTCTCTTCTTAAAAACCTCCAGGGATGGAGAATCCACCCCTTCCCTGGGCAGCCCATTCCAATGGCTGAGCACCCTCTCTGGAAAGAAATTCTTCCTAATCTCCAACCTAAACCTCCCCTGGCACAGCTGAAGACCGAGCCCTCTTGTCTTGCTGAGAGTTGCCTGGGAAAAGAGACCAACCCCCCCCCGGCTCCCCCCTCCTGTCAGGGAGTTGCAGAGAGTGAGGAGGTCTCCCCTGAGCCTCCTCTTCTCCAGGCTGAACAGCCCCAGCTCCCTCAGCCTCTCCTCACAGCACTTGTGCTCCAGTCCCTTCCCCAGCCTTGTTGCTCTCCTCTGGACCTGCTCCAGGACCTCAATATCCAGGAAAAGCTCCCGAGCTCTGATCCAGGCAGAGGAGGCATTGAAGCCAATTTAAAAGAGGCTCTCAGCACAGGGACAGGGCTCTGCTGAGGCTCCTGCAACAACCTTTGGGGTGTTGGGGAAAAATGATTCACAGATGTGCCTTTCCCCATCTCCCAATATATCTCTTTTGAATTGCAAAGAGGCCTCCTGCTTATTTTGAAGTACAATATGTCCAACCTTGCAGGCACAGCTTATTGCTAATTTCCTCTGAGCCACGAGGAATCTATGATTTATTTAACAAATTTCCAGCCAGTGAATAAACCAACATTTGTTCTACCTGGAGGGTGGTTTCCAAATATCACAGCCCAGCCAGGCACAGCTGCAGCAGTTGGCACGGGAATAGTGGCCAAAGTGATGGCCAGGGGGTCTTGTTGCAGGCAGGAAAATGGAAAATCATGGGAGTATCCCCACGAAATAAAGGCCCACGTCTTCAGCTGGGATTGTCAGCACGAAGCCATCGCATTTTCAGCTGTACTGGTGTTGTTTACATGCATTGATTTAGGGTTTGATACCAGATGTTTTCTCTGCCTAAAAGCTCACCAAGAGTAAAGTCTGATGACAGTGCTGAGGAAAAGCTGAACACGATAAAATGACCTCAAACCTTCATCTGACCTTCAAATTAGAGAAAATCCTCGAATATAACTATTTTTGCCTGTTTTGATCCTGGAGATCCTGGCAGATGGCTCAAGGGCTGGTAATGTACTCCCAGCAAAGGATGTTCTCATTGTCAGGGAGTCCCTAGCACATGGAAAACTTAGAAAGAAGAAATACTTACACTGAGTGCATTTAACAATCTCATACAGCATAACTATTTTATATCACTGTTTTTCCCACCTAAGTTCAAAAAGTTCCATTTCTTTGGAAGGGTTATTTGTTTACTCGCTCTCCAATGCAGAATACAAATATCCAAGGCTTTGTGGACATTTTTTCCTCTTAAAATACAGAATGCAAAGGTGTGTGGAGCTGCAGACCAGTTTGTGCTCTGGGTACACCAGCATGGAACTGGGGCTGGACCCTGTGAGAGATGGTGCTCTGCTGCTTTGCAGGAGGTTACTGTTATTGCTGCTGCTGTGAAAAATGAAAAGTAAAGGAAAGTAACAAATTCCAGGTGATGGATTGGTAATTAGAGATGTGAATGTCTTGATCTGAACTACTGAGTAACTAAGAGGTAAAAATTAAGGACTGATTTCGAGCCAGTGCAGAGCTTGGCTTACCTGAGACAGTGTCAGCCAGGAGCTGCCATCCAGGTGGGAACTGTCTGCAGCACTGCAGAGCTCTCCCAAAATGTGTTTAGAGCACAGTGTGTGTGTGTCTGCACAGCTCCAGACCCTCCTGCCTTCTCCCTTTGATAAGAATCAGGAATCTCGGGGGATGAAAGCGAAGCACAAGGGCAGGACGTGACTTTCTTTTCCACTTAAGTTCAGTTGCTACATTTGGAGATGTCACAATGGGTAATAAAATCTATTCCCTCTATTCAGAGCTGAAGAAAGAAGCTTTCCCCAAAACAAACAAAAGTGAAAGATATTTTCTTTGGGTTTTTATTTACTTTGGGTTATTAAAGTGGCAGCTCTGTGCTGTCCATGCAGTGAGGGGGGATTATAAAGGCTCCAAGGACAGAACTCAGACCCCAGTGGATGCTTCACTTCCCCTACAAACAAACACATTCCTCTCCCTCCTCATCTCCGGTGTTTGTTCTGTGCCAGGCAGACTGAAAAGTGTGGAGTCATGGTAGTGATTGCTGAGTGACATCTGAAGAACTGAAATATTCCTCCCTGCCCAGGGATTAAAAAGGAGCTGGGCAAGAAAATGGTTATTGCTGCTTAGAGAGTTGTTTTTTCTTTCTGTCATATTTGAAATTTATAAAATATTTAGCTTAGGCAAATGCTGTCAATTGTAATAGACTTCTCCAGCTTGCAGGGAAAAGAGTTTGGTTGTTTGCTCTCTCCTGTGTAAATAACTGACACGAAAAGTAAGGAAACAAACACCCTCCTCTGCTCCTCCTTCCATCCTCTTTGCAGTCAGCATAAAAAGCTTGGGAATGGAATACACTGGAAGGAGCTGGTGCTGTGGGAAGACAATGAAACCATGGTGGGAATCCACCCACAGCATCTCAGTGTGTGGGATGTCACCGTGGCTGGGCTTGGTGAACACTCTCTCTCCATCTTCCTTGGGCAGCTGAAAGTACCTCTCAGAGCTTCATTTCTTTGCCCTTGTTTCATCCTGAACTTTGTTGGTGATGATGAGAAAAATGGAAGAGATGATGCAAGTCAATTTGTTCATGTTTGTTTGCTACAGTTTGATTGTGTGGACAGGGTTGTGCCCCGTGTTCGTAGGAAAATGATGGTGGATTAGTCAGTCCCTAGGGAATTAAATGCAAGTTTGGCTAAACTTTGTATCAGTCTTGCATAATATTTTCCTTCCTGAAGAGGAAGTAAATCTTCCTGGAGAGGCAGATTCCCCATCCCTGGAAGTGTTCAAGACCAGGATGGATGGGGCTTGGAGCAACCAGGTCTGGTGGAACCACGGCAAGGGGATTGGAGTGAGATGAGCTTTAACATCCCTTCTAACCCAAACCATTCCATGATTCCATGATTCTGTGATCCCATGAAGAGGGTGTTGGTGCACAGAAGAGCTGCAGGGCTGGAATGGCACCTGGGGGATGTGGGCTCTGTTTGTGGCAGTTTGCTTGGCCCACGGAGATATCCTGCAAGAGGACAGACAGTTCATCACCTGCCGTGCTTTGGGACCTGGATCTGTCTTTCCAAAAGCAGAAGTGAACCCTCCATCCAGAGCTAAACAGCTGCTAAAAGGCTTCTTGATGTTGCCACCTTTCTCTTGCCAACGATCTTAGACTTAAAGCTCTGCTCCCAGAGCTTGGCAGCCCCCTGTGATTCCTTGAGAAGCAACTGGGTTTTAACTCAAGTTACCCTGAACCATCAGCTCAGTGGCTCTTTGCAGAAATCTGGTCTGGTTTGTCCCAGGCACAGCACAAGCAAAGCTTGCTGTTTGTAAAATGCTCAATAACATTTGTGAAGAATTATTTTTTTTTTTTCCCAAGGACACCTTTCATTTCAGTCTCCAAGGGAGTTGGGAATAAATTGTTCCTTACCATCAGCAGCTGACCTCTCTGCTTGTTTAAAATGTGGGCGTCTTCAGAACAAAAAAACACCATTTGCTAAATGAAGCAAAACACCATAATAGGTTTAATGATGTAGATTTATCTCCTAACAGTTGTTTTGAGATCACAACAAATCATTAAAATCATTAACTCTCCGAGCTAAATTAGATTACAGATCTTGGAGAATGTCTGGCCACTGCATTTGCAAACAGTGCCTCTTCCTGCCTGCGAATCATTAATTCTGCTCAGATTCCTCTGCAAACAATGAACCAATTCAACGTGGGCCAAGTCAGATTAAACAAAAAAAGCCAATGCCTTTGTGCGTTGTCTGCATGTTTTGTTTCTTCTCCCAGACTGTTTCCATCACCGGGAAATGTTTTCCTGGTGTTGTGTGTGTGTCCGTGGGGAATGTCGTGCCTCGAGTCTCTGGGCTGCACGTGCCTGTGTGAGAGCCAGGGAATTTGGTCCCAGAGCTCCCCAGTGGAATTAAGATACAAGTGAAGTGACACCAAGCCTTGACTAGAAGCCCATTTGTGTGGCACCTCTCCGTGGCAGTGTGGCTGCCACGGCTTCCAGTGGAAGAGGAGGGAACAAAAGCAGAGGGATTGGGAAGCCCGTGGCTGACACTGAGGTGGGAGCTGGTGGCTCAGCACCTTCTCCTCCTGCAGGGGCCAAATGGAGCCAAAGAAACCCTGGGGTAGGTGCCATCCTGCCTCACAAAGGACAGGAAACTCTTCTGTGGTTGTGGGCTCCCCATCCCTGGAAGTACTCAAGGCCAGGTTGGATGGAGCTCTGAGCAACCTGGGACAGTGTGTGCATGGGAGGGGTCACTGGACATGGCAGGGGGGGAAAAGATGGTCTTTAAGGTCCTTTCCAATCCATTCTGGGATTCTCTGACAGTTCCCTTCTCCAGGACTTCTGCCTGCCCCTTGCTGCTGACAAAGGCTCTGCCCTGCTGCTGTTCCAGGGGAGGAACAGGGCTGGTGTGGAAGCTGTAACTGCACAGGAAAAGCATAACTGGGATTATCTTCTTCTGATTCATCTTTTGGTTTGGTTCAGTCTCCTCTCTCCTCCCACTCCTGCAGAGGATTCAGCTGTAAAAGGCAGTGTTGGCATCTCAAAAGGAGCGAGGGGTGGACACCAGATGTGTTTCTGCTTGTGGTTTCCTGCTCTTGTCTAGTGCTGAGGAGGTTCCTCTGAACATCAGGAGGTTCCTCTGAACATCAGGGTCAGGTCAAGCTGAAATCACAGACAACAGAATGAAAACAATTCTTGTTCCAAATAGTTTAGAATCTACATCAGGGGTTCAGTTTATAGCTGCAGCTGCACCAAACTGCCTGTCCAAAACAGCTGAGCAGGGTTCCTGTCCAGCCAGGAATGAGGATTGAGGCTTTGCCCAAAAACTCCAGTGGGAATGTTGTGCTCAGGGATAGGGAAGCAGCCCAGAGCAGCCTGTTGTGCATCTTACAGGAAGTTTCTTCATCCAGAGACAATCTTTTCTCATCTGTGAGTTCCTTCAGCATCCTAAAGATGGTGTGGGAAGCTGAGGATTCATTTCTGTCTTTCTGCAGCCATTTTTAGCATCTTTATCTTTTTTTTTTTTCTTTCATTTTAGAACCTATTGTTTATCCCTCAGCCACCTTATTTGCTCCTCTTTCTCCTCCTCTGCAGTTCCCCTTCCCCACGCTGCCTTCTGAGCTGCTTTAATGTTGAATTCTGGAGAACCCTTGGCAGATTTCCCCCTTATTTACCCCCATGTTTCACTGTAAAGAGTTTCACACTCATCTGAAAGGGTATAATTTGGGAAGTGGGAAAAAAAGAAAGAAGAAAACAAACCAAAGAGAAACGTGTATTCTTTTTAGTGGAGTAGAAGGGGAATTTATGTAAAGGGAAATGAAATTTTTCAAGTGCTGAGCAAGGTTGGGTATCCAAGGAAATGTGGATCAGGAGCTGATCTGGTGGAGGATAAGGGAGATGGGGAGTTGGAGGATTCAAAACTGCCTTTGCTGTGCCCAGGGAGCCAGGGTGGAGCAGGATGAAGGACTGAGGATGATGATGGGAGCAGTGATGCAGCTGCAGCAGCACCTGACTGGGGACCAGACCAGCTTGGCTGGTCCAGGAGAACATCCCCTTGTTCAGAGCAAGACCTGGGGCCTCCAAAAAGCCATGATAAAAAGCCTTTGCAAAAGCTGAGCTGTTTGGAAAAGGATTCAATGGGAATATAATTTCCCTCCCTCCATCTGCCCCACGAGGTATTAATGGCTGCTGCTCTTGTAAGAACTGAGCACTTCCCAAATCTCCTTTTGGCTCCAATTTGGTGCCAGGGCTCTAAGCACAGGTCATGCATCTGCCACTCCACCACAGCAGTTGTTCCCCCTTCCTTTGCTGCTCTGAGGGTCGGGCAATGAGTGTGATCTGAATTTCAGAGGAGCCAAAACTCCTCTGGTTCTCGTGCCTCTGCCCTGTCTGGAGCTCTGTGGCCACCACCCCTCACCCAGGGGCTCAGTTTGCTCCAAGAAGCTGTTGCCTGGATGCCCCTGTGGAGTGTCACAGGGCTTTTGGTGTGGCTGAGTGTGCAGCTCACTGACCTGAAGGGACAAGGAGCTGTCCCCAGAGTGTCACTGCACTGGGGGTGACACCCTGCAGGGCAGAGGAGGAGAAGCCTCCTGTGGTGGTTTGAGACCCCTAAAAATCCAGTTTCCAAGCCCCCCTCCCACACAACTCACCCCAGTGTGAGGGGGATTTTTCCAGACACAACACAGGACTCAATATGGGGGAGAAGAGAATTATATTACAATTATTACACAGATAAATATTATAACACATTATATACACAATTGTAACTATCTCTCCTATGGCAAAGCAATATTTACATTGGATCAAATCTCTTTTCCCTCCAACAAAAGTTCAGAAGGGAAGAAGGAAAGATCCTTTCTACTTTCAGGGCAGCAGTGTCTCTCTCCTTCAATGCAGCAGCCGTAGCTGGAGTTGTTGTAGCTGGAATCTCTCTCTCTCTTTCTATTACACACAAGGGGGTCCCCTCTCACCCCTCTCACCCCTCTCAGCCCTTTGGCTCCAATCAAAGGTCTCTCTCTCCCGTGGGCTGCGATTGCTGGGACAAAAGCTCTCCTCACCACGTCACCTCCCCAGAGCAGACACCCCACGAGCAGGTTCAGTGTGTGGCCCAGGAGGCAGCAGAGCTGCTGTTCCAGCCAAGCAGCCCCATTATCTGTGATCCCTTGGACTTGTGCAGCTCCACTGCAGGAGGGTTTCTGTGTCTCTTTGTTTTGCATTTGAGCCAAATGCCAAAATACCAGGAGAAAGTTGCCTCCGGCGGGTTTTTTTTCAGAGTTGGAGGGGGAGCAGTCTAGCTCTTGACATCTTGGCAGGGGTTCTCAAAGCCCATATGTCAGATCCAGAGAAACAGTTCACATTAATTTTAAATGGAAATCTTAGACCTTTGCTAGGCAACTACAGCTCTCATTGCAATTCTGCCCACAATGGAGTCCAAATAGGCTTGACAATAGCCCACTAAAATCTGAATGCTTCAGCAAAACAGAATCACACCCTTTTGAGTGAACATCCATCCTCATTCTATTTGTCTTGTGGCAATTAAAATAAGCATGAAATGTGCTTGGGCATGCTCTTGGTCTCATGCCCCTTTTAAATATTAACTCCAAGTCTTCGTTCCTATTATTTAGTAATAATGTTTATTATTGATAGTGCTGTAGTACCTGGGGGCCAATCTTTCATTATTCTGTCTAAGCATACATCAGAAAGAGTTCTTCCCTCAAAGCATTACTGATCTAATTGAAGGCTCACATAGGTTAATAGATACCTTAATAGTGTTTATTTCATATCTGAAACAGCCTGTACTTAAATCCTCCTGTTTTACAGCACTGTGGAAAGCAGCAGCTCTCAGTCTCTTGCTTTTATTTCCCATCCTGTTATAGTTTCCATTTTGCTTGATGGGAAACCACATTAGAAAAGCCAAAGAGGTAGAAGGGTTTGGAGAGCCGTGCCAGCTCCCATCTTCTCCTCTTAAGATGCAAGCACTTCTTTAAAATCCAGGCCTGGCTACTCTGCCCAGACTCTCCCTCCCCAAATCCATCCTGCTGTTATTGCACACAGGCAGCAGCTGAGTCATTACACGGCAAATTCTTTATTTAGAGTTGCCAAAGCACGTGAAATTGTGCCTCATAATGCAGCAAAATCCCAAATCCCTGTCTTTCCTTCTGTCACAGGAGTGGGCTCCTGTCACGAGGTGCTGGTTGGGTGGCTCAAGCAAGTTAAAACCATTTTATTGCCATTTTGCAGCAAGCACGTTGCAGACACGTCCTTTACCAGTGAAATACTTGTTTTCTGGGTGCAGAGCCTTTCCCACCATTTCTCCACATGAAATGTGCTGCACTGAGCTGGTGATGTTCCTGTGCCACCTGCATTTGCTCACCAGCAAAGCTCCCTTCCTTTAAATCCTCACCCCCCTGTGCTCACAGCAAGAACTTTTCCTCCTGAGAAGAACCAGGAATGTGGCCCTTTTTGTGGGAAGCAATAACTCATTTAATGGCTGTGTTTGGCACCCGGGTCCTGCATTGATGGGGTGGGTTAGAAATGTGCAGATAATGAAATTTCCTGTTGAAAGTAATAGTTGGATGTAAAACCCTGATGGCAGGAGGAGTGTAAATGTGGAAATCAAAGTTTCCATATGTTCCTCCCCTCCACTATTGCCTCCACAAAGCATAATGGCAGATCAGCCATGTCACAACACCAAACGTGTCTGTGCTGCCACGTGGGGACCAGCAGTTCCCACTCACACAAACCAGGGAGAAATACAGATTTTCTCCCTGCTCCCCCCTGCCTTCCCCTGAGTTTGCACATTTGCATCCTTCAGCTGGTGCTGCAAGAGCAAACTCCTCCCTCCCTGCTCCTGTTTCAGCCTGTTTGGGTGGATCATGGAATGGTTTGGGGTGGAAAGGACCTCAGAGCTCACCCTGCTCCACCCCCTGCCATGGGCAGGGACACCTTCCACTAGCCCAGGTTGCCCCAAGCCCCATCCAACCTGGCCTTGGACACTTCCAGGGATGGGGCAGCCACAGATTTTCTAGGCAACCTCTGCCAGGCCCTCACAGGGAACAATTTTTAACTAATATCTAATCTAAACCTACTCTCTTTTAGTTTGAAGCCACTCCCCCCTGTCCTGTCCCTCCAGGCCCTTGTCCAAAGCCCCTCTCCAGCTCTCTTGGAGTCCCTTTAGGCACAGAAAGGGGCTCCAAGGTCTCCCCAGAGCCTTCTCTTCTCCAGCTGAACACCTCAATTTTCTCAGCCTCTCCATCTCTGAATGCTGGGTGGATTTGGGGAGCAAAGAAGGGGATTTTTGGCCCCACACCAGTGGTGGAAAGTGGCTCATATTCAGGCTGTGCCTTTAAATCCATATTTGCTCTCATAGTCAGATCTAAAGTGCCCGTGGCCCTGTTGTCACATGCCTTCTGTCTTTGCTCCGAGTTGGCTTTTACTCAGCAAGACAAAAATTAATATGAAAATGGGGCCAAAGGGGACAAGTGGAGGAAAATATGAAGAAGCCCAGCAGAAAGGAGGATGGGAGGGAGTGATGCTGAGCCATCCTCAGAGGGACATGTGCGAAGGCAATCAGCACAAATGCTTTCTTTTTCAACCCAAGGCATTAATGCTTTCAAAAGTGGATAGCAGTCATTATTTTAATACATGAGCACTTGCTGTGGACTCAGATAGCCCTGCTAAATTCGGGCGTGCAGCGTGGCTATTCAGAGCAATTTAACTTTTTACAGACTCCATTTGAAATTCCAGGCTTTTTAAAAGCATGTGGTAAAATTCTCTTTTGCTTCACTGAGGCCAGCTATCACTGTCTGCTTTTATCTCTCTTACAGAATTTTAGCATAAAGGTTTTTGAGACCATTGTGCAATCATTCACAGGGTTCCTTTCCAGCGTTTTCCCCTCCAGCTCAGCGAGGTGGTGTTGTGGTGGGGAGCAAGAGAGATGCTTCACCACCCCTTGAGATGCACTTTTGCAATTCCATTTTTCCTGCCAGCAGTTTTGATCCATATTCATCCTGATTCTCTGGTGATTTGCAAAAATTTGGCCCTTTGAATTGCTCTGGAATGACATGAGGAGAAGGCACTGGAAAAGCTTGTCCAGGGAGGTTGTGGACTCCTCATCCCTGTCCAAGGCCAGGTTGGAGCAACATGATCTGGTGGAAGGTGGGATTGAAAATAAATGATCTTTAATATCCCTTCCAACCCAACCCATCCTGGGATTCCATCACTTAACTCCTGGTCCCATTTTCTTCTTTCCACCAGCACGAGTTTCTCTCCACACTTTGTGCTGAGCCACGTGGAGGATCCTGCAGGGGTTTAGGGGCTGTGGTCTCTCTCCAGCTACACAACCTGAGTCCCTTTACCCCCAGGAGGACTTGGATTTGGCAGCAGGTGCCAGCCTGACTGGCTGCTTGTTGTGACAGGAACCTCAGGTTCTGTCTCTCAGCTCCCTTTGAATCCCGAACTGGCACGAGGCAAAGCTTCCTGGAAAAAAAATAAATGCAGATTTTTCTGCCATTTGTGAAAATTAACTCCCCTAATTAACTTACACATATAAATGCACTTAGAATGAAGACATTAAGTTGATTATCTAGAAAATTGCTACCTTGGTAGACTCCCTAATGCCACCTCTAAATATGCCAAGAATTAAATTGCTCTTGTGGCATTGTTATGTCACTGCAATCGAATGCTCACTGATGGAAGACACCACTTTTTTGGCTAAATTTAACCTTTCATTTCAGAGAGTGGCAGCAACTGAGCTTGCTCTAACCTTTCAGGGAGAGGGATATCTCCCTGAAAATCTCTTGTTTAAAATTAACCCCCCCAACAACAACTTAATGTTGCCCAGTGCTGCAGAAATTAGATTTAGATTCTTGTCAAACACAGGTGTGTTTGAGGCCATAACTTGGAGCAGCTCAAATGAGACATTTCAGACACAGATGAAAATATGCTGAAGGCATTTGGAGAGGGAAGGTCTGGCTGCTGCAGCTGCACCTTTGCTTGGATTAAAATGGGAATAGTGTCAAAAAATAAAGGGGAGATCTGAGCCAATGAGACCCAAAGAGGAACAGTCTGGAATTCTGCCTTCCAGAGCCAGGGATGTGCTCTGTTCTTGGCCCTCGTGGTGCCCACAGGGAGGAGGTGTCAGAGGGCACTTTTAGCACCAACCTTCCGTGCCCAGTCAGGGACAAACCACAGCCACGCTCTGGAAACTCTCATTTTTAGAGCAGTCACGGCTTAGAAATGGAGCAGTGACAGTTCCAAGCTCATTCATAGGTTTCCTTGGGTTTTTTCCCTGTTCATCCTGCATCCTGGGGAAGGCATATGTGTGTGTCTGCAGGCAGGGAACACACCCCAGGCTGATGGCACAGCTCTGCTCTTCACCATTCCAGGGCTGCTGATTCCCTTCAGAGCCGTGCCCAGGCACCATTTCTGCCTCTGAGTTCTCCTCTTTTTACAGAGGAAATTTTACACTCTGAAAAAAAGACCCCTGATCAAATATTTTTAAGTGCTGTGCCCTGTGAGATCATGTCAGTTTGAACACATTGTGATGTCGAGGACCCTGAGATGCAAATTTCAGAAATAAGTAACTCATAACAGCCTGGTTTGGTCCATTTTGCTTCACAGGGAAGAAGCAAAAAGTGTTCTAGTGCCTAAAACAATGGCCTTGAAAACCCAACACTCCCCACCCCCTGAGATTATTCAAGATTTTTCAGCTTGGAATAAAATTATTTCGGAGAATGGAATGTGCTCATACACTTGCAGCTTCAGATGGTGCAAGAAAATATATGTATTTTATGCAAATAGAACTTTGTGAGAAGGTTTAGATCCAAAGGAAAAGCAGGAAAAAATTTACCCCCAGATCTCTTGGCCACACTTTTGCAAATGATACTGTGACTGAAAGGCCAGGACTGAACAGAACTAAATTAAACAGAAAGCCAAATTTAGGCTTTAATTTACACAAGGTTGATCTGTGATTATTGGAAAAGGGGGAGGAGAGAGAGGGTTATAGGGCAGGTCCAGTTCTGATCCTTTTAAAATGAAGACTTGATTAACAGCACAATTACTTTTGACTTTAATGAATACAGGGATTGCAAACTGTTTACAAAAGGGCTTTAACTTCATTTAGCTCCCACTAGAGAATGCCTGCCTGTCCCCATAAAAATAAAGGAATTCCAGACATATCTGATTTCTAAGCCAGAGCTGTCATCATATAATATGTCATCATGTGCTTCCAGAACAGAACAGATGAGCTCCCTTAATTTATTGGCTACTCCAGCCTGTATTAATTGCTATCTGTTAAGAATTACACTATTTCAACCCCTCCATTAGCAAACTCCAAGATGTTTTATTATTATTATTTGGCAATTAGCTGCTGCAATTCTCTTGCTAAACATGGTCTCAGTGTGTTCACTGTGCTCCTCGATTTGCTGCTTTTTGCACTTTCAGGAAGGCAGGAGGGAGGATCCTCCACCAAACCTCCTCCTGTCTCTCTGTGTTGGCAGCTTTCCTGTGGCCAGAGGAGAGAAATTCCCTTGAAGTTCCTTTTCCTATAGCCAGATGAAAGAAATTGCCTTTAAGTTCCTGTGGCCAGAGGAGAGAGATTCCCTTGAAGTTCCCTTTCCTGTGGCCAGAGGAGAGAAATTCCCTTTAAATTCCTTTTCCTGTGGTCAAGGGAGAGAAATTCCATTTAAGTTCCTTTTCTGTAGCCAGAGGAGAGAAATTCCCTTTAAGTTCCTTTTCCTGTGGTCAAGGGAGAGAAATTCCCTTTAAGTTCCTTTTCCTGTAGCCAGAGGAGAGAAATTCCCTTTAAGTTCTTTTTCCTGTGGCCAGAGGAGAGAAATTCCCTTAAAGTTCCTTTGGTGGCTGATCCCACTCACTCTCTGACTGCACAAACTGGGCACTTGCCTTTTTCTTTATTTTTTCCTGTTCAGCAGGAACCCAGACAGATCCTGGGTGGTTTTCCATCACTGCTGGTGCAAGGTGCCTTTGTGTTAAACTCGTTCAGAGGAGCTCAGCTCTCCAAGAGCCCGTGGGCTGGATGGACAGGGCTGACAAGGAGAGAATTATCCTCTCACTCCTCTCACCAGGAAGCAGGAAAATGAGGTGCCACGGCCACTTCCACTGCTGGGTGTGAGATCTCTGCTGGGAATGCTGGACAGTCTCTCTGGACAGACCTGCTTGGCCATGCCCTTCGTTGCAGGTCACCCCAAAAATGCAGCCAAAGGGCACAAATCCCCCTCCCAGCAGCAAACACCAGTGAGCCACGGCCCCGGGCTCTCTTCACATTCCTTGTGCTTCCTTCCCATCTCCTTCCCAACAGAGAATCTCTTCTTCCACATCCCTGCTATTATCTGAAGCAGCAGACACAGAGTTCTGGCCTGTAAATGAGCAGAACTCAATGTTTTAACCCTGCTTTTATAAATGCCAGAAATGGGTTTTCATTTCTTGAGAAGCTCAGTCATAACAATACTTCAGTGCTTTCATTTGAAGCCCTTAACTGTTTTTGGGTTTTTTTTTTCCTTTTATTTCTTTTTTCTTTTTTTTTTGTCCTTCTGTTGAGTCAGAGACATAATAAGTTGTTATTTGTCTGGATATCAGAAGCCTGGTTAAATACTACCAGTTGCCTTAGGGCTGAGGAGTATTCCATCACAGACAGATAAGACCCAATGTCACAGTTCTCCAAATGTCAGAAAATTAATTATGGCCTCTTGCCAGCCCCTTTCCTCTCCTCCCCGTTCTGCTTAATGTCATATTTAGAGACTTAATATAGAAAACTCTCTCGTTAGCTCCAACAGAGCAGGGAGGGAAATCTCCCTCAGCAAAGCAGCTCTGCCCAGTGAGTTGTTTGCTGAGTGGGAAATGGGCTGAGACACAAAAGGAAAATCTCTTTCTGCTTCAGCCCTAAACTTGTGCACAGCATCTTCCTGCAGTTTCAGTGATTTCAGACTCACAACCCTTTTAAAATCACAGAATCACAGAATCAGCTGGGCTGGAAGAGACCTCCAAGATCATCAAGTCCAATCCTGGATCCAACCCCGCTGTGGTTCCCAGCCCATGGCACTGATGTCACATCCAGTCTCAGCTTAAAAACCTCCAGGGATGGAGAATCCACCACTTCCCTGGGCAGCCCATTCCAATGGCTGAGCACCCTCTCTGGAAAGAAATTCTTTCTAATCTCCAGCCTAAACCTCCCCTGGCACAGCTGAAGCCCGAGCCCTCTTGTCTTGCTGATGGTTGCCTGAGAAAAGAGACCAACCCCCCCCTGGCTCCCCCCTCCTGTCAGGGAGTTGCAGAGAGTGAGGAGGTCTCCCCTGAGCCTCCTCTTCTCCAGGCTGAACAGCCCCAGCTCCCTCAGCCTCTCCTCACAGCACTTGTGCTCCAGTCCCTTCCCCAGCCTCGTTGCTCTTCTCTGGACCTGCTCCAGCCCCTCAATGTCCTTCCTGAGCTGAGGGCCCAGAACTGGACACAGCACTCCAGGGGTGGCCTCACCAGTGCTGAGTCCAGGGGCAGAATCACTTCCTTGGCCCTGTTGGCCACACTGTTCCTGATCCAGGCCAGGATCCCTTGGCCCTCTTGTCCCCCTGGGCACACTCTGGCTCCTGTTCAGCTCCCTGTCCATCCCCACTCCCAGCTCCCTTCCTGCCTGGCTGCTCTCCAGCCCCTCTGTCCCGGCCTGGAGCTGCCGGGGGTTGTTGTGGCCAAAGTGCAGGACCCGGCCCTTGGCCTGGTTGACCCTCATCCCCTTGGAATCAGCCCATGGATCCAGCCTGTCCAGGTCCCTCTGCAGAGCCCTCCTGCCTTCCAGCTGATCAACACTCCCCCCCAGCTTGGTGTCATCTGCAAATTTGCTGATGGTAACATCATGAAAAGTTCAGTTTGTAATTTACCAACCTCTTAGGCTGGGGCAGAGCTCCTCACTAAGCCTGGCTCTGAAGGCTGAGCCTGACAAAGCCAGGCCTGAGCTTCACCCTCCCCTTGACAAAAACAGGGGCTCCTCCTGTGTTCCAAAACCTCAGAAAAAAATTAAATTAAATTAACATTACTGTGTAGTTATCCAAGAGATCCTGCCTGTTGGTTAGTCCCCAGGACCAAGCAGGAATTCCCAGTGAGGGAAATCTTTTCATCCCTTTATTTCCCCACCCTCACCTAAACACATCATTCTCCAACTATTTTTCTCCCTTTTTTTCTGCTCTCTATTGGGTGTATTTCCAAGTCAGGCTTTGTCAGTGCAGCTCCAAGTGCTGCAGCACATCTGCCTGCTCTCCAGATTTTCAATCCTCCCTGATAGTCATCCTTTATCACTAAATATTCTGCTATCAAGACTCCACGCACTTGATCTCACTCCAGGATTTGAGAGTGCTGGTACACAGAGTTCCTTTGTATGAGAGGAGACACTTAACCTTTCCAAAGAGAAAAGCACTTTTTAATCATTACTTCTGATTTGCACATACAGAGCATGAAGCCTAAAAATCTATAAACATTCCAGGCTTTTTTTTTTTTTTTTTTTGTGGAGTGGTTTTTGCCTTTTCCAAGCACTGCATTTACAGGCCATTTGTTTCCATTCAAAGTTGGAAACTGTGATTTTTTTTTTTTTTTTTTTTTTGTTGTTGTTGTTGTTGTTTTTTTCCCTGCACCAGCAGAAAAGTGCTCAATCCATCATCAGAGCTGTGGAAGCGTGCTCCAAAATAAATAAATAATGCTAAACCCCCCCCTCAGTTTGGACAGGATGCATGGAGGAGGGGAAAGGGGGGAGAGCAATTTGTTTAATGGATTTTATTGATCCAAAGATTAAAATACTCCCAGGGTTAGATACAGCGAGACCCCGGTTTTTCCACTGGAAAAAAAAAAAATCACAATCACTTACAGGGTCTTTGTGTAAATTCAGAAATTAAATGGAGCTAAATCTATGGCAATGTCAGCTGAAAATGGGCAGGTCCTGCAGGGCTGGATGGAACACAGAGGGATTGTGTCTTGCTGAGGAGTTTTTGGGCTCTGCTGGGTCCTGCTGTCTCCTGCTCCTTGTTGTTTTCCTCTGGGTGCATTTTTAAAAACCACATTTCCCGTGTTTTTAACGGATTTAAAAAAGTCTGTTTGAGTAAAAAACCAGGTTTCCCAGTGCAGGATTGGTGATTTGGTCACTGTATCTTCCCTAAAGCCTGATTTCCCCCCGTGCTCAGGCCCTTCTGCCCAGCCCTTGGCTGGGTCTGTCCCCATGAGAGGGGAGGTGGTTCCGTGCTGGGAGCTGAGGATTCCAGGGTGCTGAGCCCATCCCAGCCTTGGGAATGGCATTGAGGAGCATGGAAGGCACCAGCCTGGGCTAGAGCAGCATTTAAGGGGCTTTAATTTGCTGCTGTGTCTGGTGCATCCTAAAAACACAGTTGGCATCTGTTTGTGCCATGATTGTGCCAAGTAGGAGCTGATGGATTTAAGTCAGTGTCTAAGTCAGATAAACCCCCTTTTATAGCACATCACTGCTTAAAACATCCTTCTAAGGCTTCTGCAGGTTGAACCCTTGTTCCAACCCCCCCAAAAATACCTTGCAATCCACTTTTTTGGGAGCTGTGTCTCTTTTCAGTGGTTTATTTCTAAGTACGTGCGCCAGGATCTCCCCAAGATAAAGATCAGGTATTCTGAGGAACCCAGAACCCCCTTCACGTGCTAAAATGAGGTTTGGGGTTTTTTCCAAGGCAGGAGCATACAACTGTAACCAATCTCCTGAGTTTGTTTGGAATCATGGAATCATTTAGGTTGGAAAAGACCTCCAAGAGCATCAGGTCCAACCCCCACCATGTTCACCACTAAATCATGTTCTCAAGTGCCACATCCACGGGTTTTTTGAATACTTTGAAAGCTTTACAACCCTTTCCATGAAGGAATTTTTCCTAATATCCCATCTAAACTGCCTGTCAGGGTTGTGGGTTTGGATGATTCCCCCTTGTTCGAGAGGAGGTGGTGGGAGAGCTGAAAATTGCACCATGAACGGGCATCCAAATTTAGCTGTCACATCTAATGCTGGTGGATCAGACCCTTCTGTGCTCCTTTTTTAGTCCTGGAAAAGAGGGATAATTGCACCAGCACTGTGACATTTCTGGCTGAAAAGCAGCTCACACGTGTGAAATGTAGAAAAGGGTTATTATGTGTCTTGTTTACACAGGAGAGGATTCCCAAAAGAGAAGCAAAAAACCCACAGGAATACATTGCTTGGATTTCTAACGAGCTGATTTCACTCATTGCATTCCAACTGAATATTAGTCACAAGATGAGATTCAGCAGTAAATACACCCTGCCTGGAAAAGTTCAGAGTCCAAAAGTACCAAAGCAATTGATTTATTCCCCTTTTTTTCCGAGCTCTTTGCAGCTCCTGCCTTCTCACTTGGAGTGAGATCACACAGCCCCTTCCTCTGCCCTGCAGACAACGTGATCCTGGAAGAGACAACCTGGATAATAAATTAGAGGCAGAGCTGCATCTATCTTCTTAATGATGTTGTATTCTCTGTGTGGTCATCAAAAGCTCCCACCACCTGTTCCCACCTGCTTTGTTCTTCCCTTTTTGTATCCAGCACATCCACCTTTCCCACCTCCAGCGACAATGGATGATAAATCACACATAGAGGGGGTTTTTTTTCAGTGGGCAGGTGGATCCCACCCCTGTTGCTTAATAATATACAAATAATATGATTTTAAAGGAAGTGAGTGCTGGAGGAACATCAGCGGCACTGATGTGGGATAAATTTACACAGCAGTGGAGTTAAAGCTGTGGCAGGAGCCAGGGAAATTCTGATGATGGGTCACAGCTTCCAACTAAAGGAGCAGGTGAGGGAGCTGGGGGGGCTCAACCAGGAGAAAAGGAGGCTCAGGGGGGACCTTCTGGCTCTGCAACCCCCTGACAGGAGGGGGGACTCAGGGGGGGTCAGACTCTGCTCCCAGGGAACAAGGGACAGGAGGAGGGGACACGGCCTCAAGCTGTGCCAGGGGAGGGTCAGGTTGGACATCAGGAGGAATTTTTCCATGGAAAGGGTGGTCAGACATTGGAAGGGGCTGCCCAGGGAGGTGGTGGAGTCCCCACCCCTGGAGGTGTCCAAGGCAGGACTGGATGTGGCCCTCAGTGCTCTGGGCTGGGGGACAAGGTGGTGTTTGGTCACCAGTTGGACTCGATGGTCTTGGAGTCCTAAAGAGCCCTCAGGTGTCAAACCAGTTCCTTTCTACTTAATCTTGCTCTTTTCTTTTTGTCATATTGCAAATTTTTGAGGGTGAGACTCTCTGGCAGCAGGGATGACAACTTTATATTAAAGTCAGGGGCAGCTTTATCACTTCCCCCTATTTTATGCAGCAAAGAAAAAAAAATTATTCAAGAATTACTCTTTCCAAAAACTACCATGAGATATTGGCAGTTGTTCTGCAGAGCTTGGAGCCAGTAGGGTTCAGGTAAGTCAGACTGATGGCTCCTGAATATCCTGGACCATTTTGTTGGAGAGAGCTGGAACAGATGATGAAGACATTAAGAGCAGTTTTATTGCTTTGGAGCTGTAGCCAGCACTTTACCTACACTGTTTGCATCCAAATAAATTTTTCATCTTGGGTTTATCTTCTGTAGGAGGAAGGTCTTTCAGAGATAAACTTGCAGCTCCAAAGGGTCTGCATGTTTTTTTAAACAGAGGCACTTTAAGCTGTTAGTCAGGAAAGATGAATTTTAGATCTGTCCTTGCTGTTGCTTCCTTTCATCTGCGAAATTCAACGCTCTGGGCTCCCAAAATCTGAACTGTGTAGCTGAGAATTTGTCTGCCAGGTGAGAATTTGGCTCCACTCTTTAAGGGGAAGGAAGAGAAAGGGTGTATCCATGATTCCAGTTGGTTCATGTCTCACCCAGGCACTGCTCAAACTGCAACCACAGCTTGTTTGTGTGTGTAAATATATAGGAACACAGGATGGATCCTACAGCTCCAGCTGCCATAATACTCTGCAGTTCCTCCCTGCTCTACAGAGCTGCTCCTGAAGCAGATTTGTGTGATTTTGGTATGACTGGGGCAGAGAAAACACACTTTGCCTTCCTTTGCATCTCGTGCAGTTTGGTGCATCGTAGTGAGCTGAGAACAAAGTGGTGTGAGCTGACAACAAAGCTGATCTCAGCTGCTGCTCCACCAAAATGGCACAAACAGGCACTTCTTTGTGCAGAGTTAGGTGATTTCTCACAGTCCAAGGCAGCAGAGAACGTGGCCCTGTCCCCAGTGGACCATGCAAAGATTAAGCCTTGATTAGCTGTGGGACTTCCATCCTCCAAGCAGGTTCATTACTGGCGATGAGTTCCCACTAATGGACTCCAACCCCACATCAGGAGGGGAAAATGAAACCTCTCAGTACTGCAGACAGAAATGACAGTCTCCTGTAACCTGCTTGAGGAACAAGAGGTGCTTAATTCAGCTGCAGCAGGTTATAAACAGGGCCGGGACTACGCCCCTGACAACCATTCAGGCATGAAGATATTTCAGATCAAAACCTCTGGGTCTTCTGAGGCCCATGTACTGAACCTGTGATTACTGAATCCCCCAGATGTCTTTCTCACACTTTTTAATGTACCTCCTCTACTCCTCTTTCACTGAAGTAGATATGTACTTAAACAGCTAATTTACATAGTGCATTAAATATTGAAGATGTGCTCTGATGGTCTTTTATTTTCCCAGCCAAAATATCTAAGAAATGATTGTTTTACCTCCACAACACCGAAAACAGAGGATCACTTAAAGTGATCTGTTGTGCACAACCTTGCAATTAAGCGAGAGCTTAACAATTCATGTGAGAAAAAGGACTGGACCAGGCAGGTTGAGCCTGTCTTATTTATGTTTGACTGGAACAGCCAAAATCAGTGGAGCCTCCTTTTTGTTCCACAGATGTAAGCCAGAGGAACCTGCCTTGTTTCCATTCTTGTACAGTTCATTGTATTATGATCTCCCTTTTTGCATCTTATTAGTAATTCATAACCTGCTGGAGGTGGCACGGGGGAACTGGCAGCTCTGAGGCTGAATTCCAACGGGAATTAAGGAGCTCCAGAAGGAGCCCAATGCCTGCAAATCCATCTTGCAGACACCACAGAGAAGCTTTGCCCTGTTCATCCCTGGAAGTCTCCAAGGCCAGGTTGGAGTAACCTGGTCTAGTAGAAGGTGTCCCTGCCCATGGCAGGGGGTGGAGATGGATGCTCCTTAAGGTCCCTCCCAACCCATCCAGTGACTCCACGGTTCTGTGTTTCCCTGATTCATTTTTTCCAAAGGAAAATCCTCTTCCCAACAGGAAAATGTCCCGAAGCCAAAACCACCGGTGGATCGGCCACAGGTTTTCTCACCTGCTCCTTTCTTACACTGTCTCATCCCTGTTTTCCAGGTGCCTGAAGGAGCAGCCCCATTCCCTGCTCTCCGTGGGCTCCCCCAGACCTCGGGGAACGAAGGTACTTCCCGGGAGCTGATGGGGTGCAAACATCCTTAATTAAAATGGAAAAAGCCACTATGGAATTGGAGCAGGGAGGGAGGGAAGGAGGAGGGATAATCTGTCAGGACAATCTTGGGGCAGAGCAGAGCAGGGCTGAGCAGGAGATGTGGTTGGGGCTGGGAAGGGAGGCTAATGCAGTGTAATGAGAGGTGAACGGCGCTCGAGACACTTCCATTGCCACTGGAGACCCCTTACAAACGATTTTGCTCTTTCAGTCATTAATTTTTTATGAAGTTTAATAGGCCTGCAGCCTAGAGACCTGCCTGGGTGTTGATTAGCTTCATATTTTCTCTCATTAATGTAGAATCTGATTAGCCCCTGTTACAAGCATTTCATCTGATCTGGCAAACGGCATTGTTCTGATATTGGGAATTACAAGTTTACTTGGTTGCAGGAAATAAAGCTTTTGCCTGCTGAGAGCCTCACACCTCCCACAGCCTCCTTCAAAAGTATCTTGTGGCCAGGGGGGCTGCTTAAATTGAAATTTGGGGGCGGCACTGCTGCTTGTGCTCCTGGCTGTTCTCCTGGCTGCCTGTAGCACAGGGGGCTGTTTTTTTTGGCAGCTGCTCAGCTTGGGGCAGTGGTGGGAGAGGTGACAAGAAGTGGTGCTGGTGGGGCTGCTACAGGGCTCAAAAACCCAATCCCACCATCCCTGCACTCACAGATCTGCTCAGGCCAGGAGCATCTCAGCGTGGAAAAACCTGGGAAGCTTCTTCTGTGAGCTGGGTTAAATCTGTTATTTGAGCAAATGAAGCTAAACTTGTTCTCCTTCAGCCTTCTGACCCTAAAATTCACAGTTCCTCAGGTTTTTTGATGGGTCTGTGATAGAGACACATGAGGAGCGTGGTCTTTAAATCCCTTCCAAACTGCCAGTAAATGAAAATACAAACAGTGTCAGCGCAGACTAAATGCTTGGGGCATCTGAGGCTCTCTGGAGAAAAAGCTGGGACAACAGTTAATGCTTCAGGAGCCAAAATGGTTTGTCAGCTTTTGGAGGGGCAGAGGAGGGTCCTGAGGATGCAGGTGACCCTCTGCAGCAAGTACAGCTTGTTTTGGTCATTTACTGAGTCACTGGCTTTTCCAAAGCTGTTGGGAGAGCTGCTTATTCTCAGGAAAACTCCTATTATCCCTGTTCCTGCCTTGGGGATGGCAGGAGCACTATGGCAATAAACATATATATAAATATATATATATATATATATGAAAGAGATTAATCCTGGTGCACAACTTGGTGCTCCAGCCCTGCTTTTGTGCTCCCTTTGTGAAAAGTAAAGGAAGTTTTATGAATGACCTGAGCAATTCCAGCTAATGGTTGGAGCTGAAAAACACCCCTTGGTAATCCCAGGTGAATAATATCTCAGCAGACTAAAGGAGTCTTTTTCCTGTCTGACACTATTATAGATGCCATTAGTTAGCAGGGATAGTCAGGGGGTTCAGAACAGGCATTAAGTGAGATTGCTTGGGTCATTATTAATTATGCAGATTCTCCATCTTCTTCTGTCAGAACACGGGAGTTAAATAAACACAAATGGATCAAACTGCTGTGCAATAGAAAGTTTATGTTAATATAGCAAAATGCACGGAGGGAGGTGGCAGTTCCATTAATCTCTGGTGGGTGGAAGGTACTCAGGGACTTCAACATTTGTTTCTGCTCCCCAGGAGTGAGGTGGGAAGGGTTATTTATAGCACCCCAGTGGTCCCAGTGTGCTGGGCATGGGACACACTCCTGGGAAAGATGGTGCTTGGCCTGAAGAGTCCACGCTCTGATTTGATAAATAATCCAAGAGAAAGGAGCTCAGGGGGATCAGAGAGCTCGTGACACCCGGCAGGGCAGTCGGGGGCAATTCTGCTTCCATGGCTTTGGTTTAAAAGCTGGAGTTCAGACAGCTGACCTCATTTCACACAGCAGCACAAAACCCCAGGAATGTCAGAGCATTTCATGGAATGTCACAGTCGTTCAGGTTGGAAAAGACCTCCAAGATCACCAAGTCCAACCATCAACCAGCACCACCACGGTCACCGTTAAACCACGTCCCCAAGTGCCACATCCACGTGTTTTTTGAACACTTCCAAGGATAATGACTCCACCACTTCCCTGAGCACCCTGTTCCAATGATTTACAACTTTTCTGTGACGAAATTGTTCCTAATTTCCAACCTAAATGTGTCCTGATCCAATTTGAGGCCCCTTTCTCTCATCTTGCATTTGCCTCCTGCCCATTTCATACCTTATCCCAACTTTCCCATAGAAAAATCCCATCCTGCTGCTGGTGGGACCAACCCAGCCCAGCTCACTGGTGGTGGCATCTTCCCAAAAAAGAGACCTGAACTTGGAAAACACTTCCGGTTCATCTTTTTACCCTCTTGTCTTTCCTCTCTCTGATTCCATGTGTCCTCCTGTAACAATTCCCAAAATAACCATATTAACAAAGCCATTTCTTGGGATGTTTTCCTAAAGGGTGCACTTAGTATTTAAAGCCATTTTGGTGGTGGGGTTTTTTTTCCCTCCTGAAAAGGCACTTGGTGAGAGGGATCCCCAAATTCCCAGAGTTTAATGGTGGGAATACCCTGGGAATGGCAGCCTTACATCCCACTGCCAGGTTTGGAGCCAGGGAGTGAGCCCCATCACAATACATTAAAAACTAAATTGCTGCCTTTTGGGGGAAAAAAGCTGGTTCTGCTTGACTTGAAATTCCCCCCTGGTTATAAGAAAGCAGGAAGTCAACAATTTTCTGAAGGCTGACTGTTCATATACCAAGAAACAAAGTCCAAGGGCAGCAACAGAGGCTTTCCAAGCAACTGCTGCTAAACAGGAAAGTGAGAAATGAGGAGAGTGGACACTATTTCCTTAAATCTCCCAGTTGCTTTCTCTGCAGCCTTATATAAGACAGCCAGCTCTGTTCTAGCCTATTTATCTCTTTCAGCTTGTGGCAACACACACTCTGCCTGTGCTGCCAAGCAAGCTGGGTGTCAAATCAGTACAGATGTGCATAATTCAAGCTGGCACAGCAACTGATGGCTTTTGCATTGGACATGTTTATTTTCTTCTTGCAAAGGCTTAAGCATGTCATTTGCTGTCACACATGCCCTTGTGAAATCTTGGCAAGAAATCAATTTGATTTTCAATGTCAAGCAGCTTCCTTTAATGTCTCTAGATAAGGTTTGTGTGTATTCTGTGCTTGGAGGAGTTATGTCTGTACCACCTGGGGTCAACAGCAGAAAGCTCTCTGTGAAATCATCCTGTACAATATTTCCAGCAAATCTCTGCAGAACTGTTGCTTCTTTTTCTGTCTCTTCCAAAATGGGCTTTCTCCCTCCCACTTTCCAAAAATACACGAAGGACGTGACATTGTGTGTGGTGCCCGTGTCCTGCTGGGGTGGGGCCCCACAGGTTCCTTGTTTTGTCCCTTTTTTATGGGTCAGGGTTGTGTTTTTAGCAGAATTCCTTGAGCTCGAGGCTGTTCAGGGCAAGGATTGCTGCTTTGCTTCTTGAACTGGGCTGTGCTGGACCCCACTGACACTTGTCAAACTTGGAACAGCTCCACAACCTCAGTGGTCTCAAGGGTCAGGTTTCTGGAGGTTTGAGGGAGGTGAATGATCAGCCAGGACCTTTGACTTCTGAGGGATATTTGAAGTGATAAATAGTTAAGTATAGTTCATGTTTTTAGTTGCCATTAGTGCTGTGAATGCATGAAAGTTGCTTTTGTGAAGTGTGGGAATAAAATGGTGAGACAGAGCCTTGCAGAGCACCAGAAACCTGTGTGTGTGGAGTGACCAGAGCAAAAGAAAAATTCTTGAGAAAAAGAAAAATGCTCAAGCAAAAGAAAAATGCTCAAGCAAAAGCAGACACAGACAAACTATGGAGTGTAATGTTTGGAGGCCTGTTCTGTTGTCCTGAGAAGTGTCTCAGAAGAGCAATTCTGTTCTCCTTCCATCCAAAATGTGCAGCAACTTGCCTCATGTCCTTCTGCTTCCTTCTGCCTTATGTTGGTGGTAGGACTCTGCTTGTTCTGTTGCTGGTGGGCAAAGTAATTCCTCTATGAATTTTTCATTCTTGAAGATTAGTGGAGAGTAAATGAAAACAGCACAGAACAAGTGCAAAATTGTCTTTGCATGTGAGGGTGTGAATGTACCATTTTTTTCCCCCTGATATTATTTCACTTCACCCTTTCCTTCGACAAAGTAGTTAAAAGCTGTTGCTATTTATAAATATTCTGCACATATATTCAGTGTCAGACTGCAAGGCTTGGTACAGGCTGCCCTGAGAGGCCAAGCAAGGAGGTTGCTCCTCTCCCTTGTCCGTGGTCTCTCACCAGCAGAGGCTGGAGGCAGCACACAGAAGCTGCCTTGGAAACTGTCTTAAGCACAAGCAGATGGCACCAAAATCTGATAACACTTCCTGAGTGTGAAATTCATTAACTCCCCCCCCCGCCTTATTCCCCAAATTAATATTTTTAAGCCAAATATTGCAGAATTTCTCCTCTAACTTTCATCTTCAAGCGGTTTTGCCCTGGAAAGCTGCTTCTCAGGCTGAAAGCAGCCTGAAGAGTCTGCTGACTGCAAAGAGTTTTCAGAAGCACTGACTGTCACCAGCTCTTGCAGAGAAACTCCAGATCTGTGGACTTGCCAGGTCTTGGCAAGGAGCTGGGAAGGAAGGGAGAGGAAAGGCTTTGAAGTTCAAATGCAGGACAGTTTTCCCTGCTCTGTCATTTCCTTCTGTGTTCCGAGCCCTTTCTGAGTGTTTGCCTGAGTCACATCAGAGTGTTTCACTCCTGAGCTGTTTGGGTTTGACATGTGAGTGCAGATGAAAGCTAAAGCAGAGTCTGTGTCCTGAGCCTTTCGTGTCACAGAGGGGTGAGGAGGCTCTGGCTCAGCACCCCTGGAGTGCTGTGTCCAGTTCTGGGCCCTCAGCTCAGGAAGGACATTGAGGTGCTGGAGCAGGTCCAGAGAAGAGCAACGAGGCTGGGGAAGGGACTGGAGCACAAGTGCTGTGAGGAGAGACTGAGGGAGCTGGGGCTGTTCAGCCTGGAGAAGAGGAGGCTCAGGGGAGACCTCCTCACTCTCTACAACTCCCTGACAGGAGGGGGGAGCCAGGGGGGGGTTGGTCTCTTCTCCCATCAGCAAGACAAGAGGGTTCGGTCTTCAGCTGTGCCAGGGGAGGTTTAGGTTGGAGATTAGGAAGAATTTCTTTCCAGAGAGGGTGCTCAGCCATTGGAATGGGCTGCCCAGGGAAGTGGTGGATTCTCCATCCCTGGAGGTTTTTAAGGTGAGACTGGATGTGGCATCAGTGCCATGGGCTGGGAACCACAGCGGGGTTGGATCAAGGGTTGGACTTGATGATCTCAGAGGTCCCTTCCAGCCCAGCTGATTCTATGATTCTATGATTTTGGGGTTGCTGGCAGCTCACAGGAGCAGCTCAGGGCTGAGAAATCAGATCAGCAGCACAGAGCACATGGACCCTCAGGGTTTGACACCCCCTGCCAGGTCTCCTCTGGGCCGGGGGGTGCTGCAGGAGCTCTGGGATGGGTCTGCCAGACCCTCACCCAGAGCTGAGGGATCTCAGGGATGCAGCTAAACCCTCTCCTTGGTTTTAATGCCACAGGATTGAGTTCTGCTCCGCTGCAACACCCCCAGTGCTGGGCCATCCCCCTCCTTCACCCTGCTTGAAAACACCAGGTACTTCCCTCCCAGCTCTGGGTTTGTTTTTTTTTTTTTTGCTGTGTGGTGGAATCTCCATCCTTGGAATGTCCAAACCCACAAAGATGTGGTGCCTGAGGACCTGGGTTAGTGGTGGCCCTGGCAGTGTTGGCTTAATGCTTGGACTTGATGATCTTAGAGGTCTTTTCCAGCCTTAAAAAAATCTATGATTCTGTGATTCTATGATGTCCTGTCCCCCCTCCCAACTGGCTCAGGTCTCTTCAGAGGGCTTTAAGCCCTGCTCAGCCCATGTTGTGCCCTGGAATCCTGTCACATCTCAGAGCTGAGGGGCCTCAGGGGAGGGGACAATTTGCACTGAAGGTCCCTGAGCTGCTCTGTTGTAATTCCTTTCATTCACAAAAGAACCCCCCTGAGCTGGGGCTTGGTTTGTTCAAAGAGATGCTCTGCTTTTGATGCAGGAAAATAACTGGGACATGTGTCCCATGACTTTATACCAGCAGTGACCCATATATATATATATCTGGAGCTGAATTGGTCCAAACTCTGCAGGCAACTGGCTGTGGGGACAAAGCTGGGAAGGGAAACTGGTGGGGACATCTCAGTCCTGCTGAAATACTGGAAAAACTGGGTGGTGGGGCCCTGGCACAGGTTGCCCAGAGAAGCTGTGGCTGCTCCATCCCTGGAAGTGTCCAAGGCCAGACTGGAGCGACCTGGTCTGGTGGAAGGTGTCCCTGTCCATGGCAGGGGGATGGAATTTGGTGATCTTTAAGATCCTTCTGATCCAAACCATTCTGTGATTCTGTCAAAACCAGAGTGTCACAACATCATCCCAGCAAACACTGGGAGCTAAAACAGAGCAGAATGAATGGGCAGCTCTGGGATGCTGGTGCACATCCTTATTTCCAAGGATTCTGGACTGAGCACCCAGAGACAAACCCCACAGGCTGGCTTGGCTCTGGACAGGGCTGGTCCATGCCCTGCTCAACAAATTCTGGTTGCACACTGAATTCTAGCCCTGCACAGTGCTGTCCTTGGATGTGTGGGAAGAAAGAATGTTCAGGTGTTGACATTCCTCTCCAGCCTCGTTTGATTTCCCAATTAATTCCCAGTCAGGGTGGTAATTTATATTGCACCCTCAATGATCAGAAATATTTGGCAGATTAACATCATTTAGCTTTCATCTTCTCGAGGGAGATAAGAGAAAGGATTAAAGAGAAGGAAATTCCTTTCTAAATGCTGTTAAGAGAGTGAGCACAGAGTCTGGAGATGTGCAATCAAATGAGGGAAAACAAAGGAAAAGTTCAGGAGCCCCTTGCCACTGCCAGTGGGATTTACCCTTTATTTACTGCTGGCAGTCCATCTGTCGGCTCCCAAGCAATCCTGAGGAGGAGACTACACCTGTCAACACGTCTGGGAGTCAGAGATGCAGCAGATGTTGGAATTTGCACCACTGAAGCTCAGATTTATCATATCTAGCACAAAACTGCTAATGGAGGTGAAAATGGTCACTCTTAACTCAGTGCTCCATCCTCTCTTTTTTTTTTTCCATCCTTTTTCCTTTCTGCTTTCCTGGATGCATATCCCCTGCTCAGCTCCCTCAGAAAGGAGTAAGTCAGTGCAGAAATTTAATTTTCCCCAGTATTCAATCAAAGCAGAATAATGTGTTTAATATCTGGGTGGCATCGGGGAGGTGGAAGATTCATGAACTCAAGAGGAGGCGAAGGGAGAAGATGCATTAACAGCAGTACCTTGGATCACTGCAGTATAAATTCAGCCTCACACCCATGAAATACATGAGGAGGAGCTGCAACACAAATCAGCAAAGAGCAAGGAAGTCCCAAGTCAGAGGAAGAACAATATCATGTGCTGTTATGTTATTGCCCCTATATATTCTGAGATGTCTTATTAATGACAAATAAAATGCAAGGGCGAGGAAATATGGGGCTGAAATTAAGGATATTGAGGTTTAACCTCAGAAATGGCTTCTGAGCAGTGATGGCTCTTGAGCTGCATCGTGCTGTCCCATGAGGAGAGGTCGGGCTCCTGCAGAGCAGATGGAGCTGAGGGCTGGGAAAGGGACCGTGGGGAGCAATCCTGCTCAGGGCTGAGGGATCAGCTCATCACCCTGCTTCCCACTGGATCAGCACATTCCAGCTCCAAGGCACTGCTCACATTAGCTGGCTAATCCTTAACATTTCCTGAGGCACTCAAGGCCAGGTTGGACAGGGCTTGGAGCAACCTGGGCTAGTGGAAGGTGTCCCTGCCCATGGCAGGGGGTGGAACGAGATGAGCTTTAAGGTCCCTTCCAACCCAACTGTGACTCCATAATTCATTTTGTGGCACAATAAATGTCTTTGTCCCCACTCTGCTGACTCAGGCTGGTCTGTGAGCACCCAGCCCACCCTGTGCCCCTCTGGCTCCCAAATCTGGAGCCTGGGCTGGTGTTTGTGCAGAGGAAAGCTGTCACAGGAGCTGTCAGAGCCCAAAACTGGATGTGAAGCTGTGCTCACTTTACACCCCCCCCCTCCCAATTGCTCCCAAAGGGACTCGAGCAGAGTGTTTTAATGCCAGAAGTAACTGGAATTTGCAGGAACTCTTTGGGAATCCATAACATTTAAGAGCAGCTGTCAATGGAATTGAGTGCAGCCATTGGATAACAGCCGGAAAAACTGCCAGCAAAGCCCAGGAATTTGGGGTTTGTTATAAAACAGCAGCTATTGATCCAGGAGCAGCAGTCGCTCCACAGGCAGTATTCCTATTGCATCCAGTGACTGATGGAGTTTTAATCACTTTGTCTGATAGTGTCTGGTGCAAGAGGACTTATATTCCCAGCTTTACTCTTCCATATGGATTTCAGAGCCCTGACTAAGAGTCTCAGGCTAAGCCTGAGTGGGGACCAGCAACCCACTGTCTGCTTTTAGGTACAGGCACCCCACACATCCCTCTCCTAAGCTGAGTAGAAGGTGTGAGGATATATACTGATATTTAAAGTAGAATACTTCTCCCGTCAGACAAAAATGTGTATTTATGTGTGAGTGTTCCTTTAACAGGGACATTTTCAAGAATTATTATGAATTTCAGATTGTGGGCAGGTTTGGTGCATTTAAAAGCCATCTATCACTGGGAGCAGATTCAATAGTCATCATTTTAAACTGGCTTTCACAATTCCATTTTTACAACATCAAATGATGTGCTCAATAGTAAAATTATTTTTATCAGTTTTAATCTGTCATTTCCAGACAGTTACTGATTTGCCATATCAATAAGATCAGCATCATTGAAATTAACTGATATTTACATTTCTAACTTAATTAGGAGCTTGCTCAATTTTATTCAAAGCCTCAGTTAACAAGTAAATAACTTTGGAAGGCACATCCCTCAGTGATGGTGCCACAGGACTGCTTTGCTTCAGCATCTGAGCTCCAGAAACCAGAGGGCTTTTAGGAAAAATTCTCCCCTGTGAGGGTGGGGAGGCCCTGGCACAGGTTGCCCAGAGAAGCTGTGGCTGCTCCATCCCTGGAAGTGCCCAAGGCCAGGTTGGACAGGGCTTGGAGCAACCTGGGCTAGTGGAAGGTGTCCCTGCCCATGGCAGGGGGTGGAACTGGGTGAGATTTAAGGTCCCTCTCAACCCAAACCCTGCTGGGACTCAGTGATGCTCTGCAGGGGCACCTGCTCTGATGTTCCCCTCAGGGGCCAGGGGGGATTTCAGCCCCTCAGTGAAGTTGCTGCTGCTGAGCCCAGAAAAGGCAAAATCACAGATTTGCTTTGTCAGTTCCTTAAATACTTCTCTCAGCATTTTACCCCAAACTTTGTTTCCTCTGGGTCAAAGCAGGGTTGTTCCCATTGTTGGCACGTTCAGGATTTTAGCAAATACAGCGTGAGCCAGGTCCTGATTGTGTGTGAATTCTTAACATCTGCTCTGGGACCCACCTGCTGCAGCCTCCTCCTCCTCTGCCATATGGAAAAGCTGCACTGACATGTCCCTGTTCATTTAAATAAATCTTCTCATTTTCTTCAGCAGTGAGAGGACAGAAAGATGGCCATTGTCTCTTTGTCTCAAAGATGAGGAAGAACAGCAGAAACCCTTTCTAATTTTTGTTTTAACTAGCAATCATTCCTTCATCACTATTCCATCAGTAAAACCACGAGGAGCCCTTGCCCTCTACCCTGAACTGCTCCTGGCTCTGTTGGTTTGTGTTGGTGTGAGAGGTGAACAGTCTTTTATCTGAGAATTAATCTACACCAGGAGCTGCAGAGTTTGATGCTGACCAGGAGGTGATTCCCTCCAGGGCAGAGCTCTCAGCTCCACAGGAGAAAAGGCTGAGGGTCCCAGGCTCAACAAAATCCAAGGGAGTCCAAGGTGAGGGGGCACAGAGCTGGATGAGCTCAGTGTAGGGCTTGAAATAACATCTAAATTAACTCAAAGGCACAGCTTCTGATCATTTTAATAGGACAGGCTTTTACTCTGCCATAAATTTCCCTCCTCAGCCCATATGGATCTTTATGATCTCTCCTCCCAAATCTGCAAGGAAAAGCCACAGCAGTGTCGTTGCCACCCTGCAAAGCCCCATCTGCCTCCTGCCCCTGGGGCTGGGCTTCTGTGCCAGGGCTGGAATTCCTCCATCCCCAGTGCTCATGCACAACTGCCCCTCACAGGGAGCTGTAGCCTGGCCTTGCTGCCTGTTCTGTTGGCCACAAAACAAAAAAGATGAAGGAAGCAAAGCCCCAAATGTCGTGTTTAACTGGTGAGCATTGACACTGGAGCGCCGTGTGTGCAGGGGAATCATCTCATTTAACCATCTAAAAGGCTGTGCTGGTTCTTGGGCTGTGCTGGGAAAAGGAGAGTGAGAATGATGATTGGAAAAGACAACCACAACAAGTGAGCTGTGACTGGAGCTTGCTTCTTGATTGGAAGTATTTAGAAGGTGATGCTGGAACATGAAAATCAATTAAGTCGAGAAGAAATCACGTTCTTCACCTCCTTCCATGTTTCCTGGCATCCTGGTAGGCTTAACATCTGGGTGTCCTCAAGACATTTGATGCATTTCATTCATCATACACGACATTTGCATAATGTGAGCATCACACTTTATGCAGATGCACCCTTGAATATTTCACAAATTTTGATTGCTATTTAAACTTCCCATAAATAAAAACCCCACAGGGACTTGCCCACTTCTGAATGTGGGAAAATGCAAGGTCCAAAGTGACTCGTTACTTGCACTGGCACACTATAAATTCCCTTCCTATCACGAGTAAACACGGCGTCTTTCATTTGATTTTCTTTCTACAGCCATTAAAATTCTATTAGCTGTTTGTGAATATTATTTCATGCCATCTGCATTTACTCCTAAGTTGTGATAGCGACAGCTGCAATAATTTGTATGCATTTTCTGTGTACAGTTCAGTTATTGAGGAGCAGAACCTTCCTCCCTCCCTGCTGGAGGAGATATGGCCAAATGCAGAGATGGTTTGTTTGGAAATCCGAATCCCCAAAGTATTATTTTATTTATTAGGATGACAGAAGGGAAAATGGAGGATGAGACACGGGGAAATGTTTGATGTTATGTGACAAACAGCAGCGTTTCTTCCTTTTCACTTATTTATTTGGCCCCTGGCCACGGTTTGGGGGGGAAATGGAAGGGGACAGAAGAACAGACACATTTGATTCTGTTGTGTTTTCACTTGTGAGGGGCTGAAAGTTTCTCTATTGTGCAAAATATGTATTTTTAATTGACTCCCATTTACATATTGTAGAGTTGCTGAACAGGAACTTGAACAACAAGATGTGATCCCCCTGTCAGCAGCTGCTGTAAAGTCACCCCGGTTCCCATTAGCTGAGGATGTAGCCAGTAATTCCAAGCCAAATTAAATGTCTCAAGATTACAGAGCAATAAACTTGGATAACAACAGGTCAGCTGACAGAGCAGGGCCTCTCTGTGGGTGACTGAACATCCAAATACTCTTTTTTTTAAAAAATATTTCTTCCCCCGAGTGTCTCGGGGGATGTTCAGCACGGTGCAGGTGGAATCCATGCAGCATTTCAGCTTTGGAGCCTTCCTTGGGAGTCCTGTGAAAAACAATTCCCTCCCCAAACAGGTGTTTATTCCCAGAGCTGGTCAGAATCTTCATTTTTTGAGTGCAGAACTAGGGTGCCAAAATATTTTTTGCACTTTGATGCATGTGCTTGAGAAAGGGTGTCCCTCTCTCCTATGCTCATATAAAGTTTTGGCTTGAAAATACTCAGGTGATAAATGCTTCAATATTTAACTATGATTTACCTGTGGTGAGGGAAGGAAAAATTATGCAAATAAGGTCTGAATCAGAGCAATGAGCCCCTTTATATTCTCCAGAAAATGTCAACAAATAATGTTTTATGAATCGCTCGCTTTCCTTTGAAAATAAAACACTTCTCCTTTTAGATGTTCAAGATTATGCCTGAACATAAATTACAAAGGGATGGGAGCTGGATTAATACAGTCCCCAAATGGCATGAATTCATAAAGAGATGAGATTTGTATTTAGAAGAACCTCCTTGTCTCTTGACTTGCTGCAGATCCCAGTCCCTGACTCACCGAGTGCTCCAGGGACAGGAGCTGCTCGGTCAGTGCCAAGGGCAGGACTAATGGAAGGAGAGAAAATAAAACTGCATGGACCCACTTTTGAATGGCATTACAAACAAGACAAGTAAAGCTCTTGGAGCATAACAAAGTCCCTGGAATGAAAGTCCTGTTGGTTTTTTGTGTAGATAAAAACAATCCTTGCGAAGGTGAAGCAGCAATGTCACGCAGAATTTCCACTTCTCTCATCTCTAGTGTTTGTTCTGGGCCTCCCTGGCCCTTGGAGAGGCTTCAGCTTCTGAGAAAAACAAATTTCAGCCCATCACTTTGAATAATCCTGACTGAGTCATCAATTTAAAAGCCCAATTCCTATTAGCACTTTTCATCATCTCTCCTAAAGAGCTTTGATGAGGTGGTGGCTGTTTGCACCAGGAGGACAGGAGAGTTTGTGTCTCAGGCAGTGAGTCAGTGTTTGTGCCTCTGATAAACTGATTGCTTCTCACACAGAGTGTTAAGAATTGCTGGATAAGGACCAGGACAGGGAAAGAAACCTCAGCAAAATCAGGGGTTAGTCTGTAATGAGCTGCTCAGAATCAAGAAGCCTCTTTCCCTGATGTTTTACCAGAGAAGCTGTGGCTGCCCCATCCCTGGAAGTGTCCAAGGCCAGGTTGGATGGGGCTTGGAGCAACCTGGGATAGTGGGAGTGTCCCTGCCCATGGCAGGGGGTGGAACTAGATGAGTTTTAAAGTCCCTTCCCACCCAAATCACTCTGGAATTCCATGATCTTCTGATCCTATGATTAAAAAAAAAAGATCTTTAAGGAAGAAATGGAAATGAAGAAATCCAGGGGCCAGCCTTCCTGAGCTGTCAAAGCTGCCACAGGCCAGGCAATGACCTCAGAGAGCACAGCTCCATTTTCTGCCACCCTTTTCTCAGGAAAAGATGTTTTAAGCTGAGGGTGAGCAGCTTTGCAGCACTTCACCACCACTCTCCCTCTTGCCCAAAGGTCGCTCTCAGCCCAAACCCATATTTATGAGTTTGAAAGCCACTATTTGGGCTTTACTGTAACAGCTTCTAAAGGCCACTTTGGGCTAAAAATCAATGGGAAATCAACACAGCAGATGCGAAGCGACTGAAAAAAATGAAGTGGTTGATTGCAACTCTGGTGCAAAAATAACTCTGCAGCTCCTACCAGACAAACCTTGGTAAATCAAATGGCAGGGGGAGGTTGGGATCATGTTATTAGTGTCTGCTTGCTGGAGTTACCAGTAACAACACAGTCTGGTTTTAATTTGTTAGTGTAAAACCATGGAAAGTCCATTTAGGGGAAGAAAAACCCTTCTGCAAGGTAGATGTCCATCTTGAGCCGAGTCAGTCCGGGAAAATGAAATTATTCTCTCGAGCTGAGAGCCCCCAAACAAGCAAAGAAATGCCTATAACTCTTGGAAACTGCTGTTCTTTAGCTTAAGGGCTCATTAATGGAGTGATGGGCCCTGGAAGAGGAATTGCCTTTTGTGGGATTGCCATTAGCAGGTTTGTTGACAACGAGCCCCGTGACCTCAGCAGGCAGCGAGGCAGCACAGGCAGCAGAGTAATTATTGCTGAGATACCTTTTGGGCAAAGAAAAGACGAAACAAATAAGTCCATTTAGTAGCCCTGAAGGTCACCAGTTCCTGCTGCTGGTGTGGGATGTCTGACAGAGATTTTGTCACTCAAATGAAATGTGAAACACGACCCTGGTCTGTCTGTGGGAAGAATGAGAGTGGCAGAGGGTGATGATTCCACCTGGGATTGCTCCTCTGAGCTCAGAGGCAAAGATCAGAGATTGGAGAAGGGATTCTGGTGTGTGTGAGCAGGGGCAGGAGTGGGATAGGAACTGTGGAGAATCCCTCCTCGCTAAAAATGAGGAGGGATTTCTGATGCTTCTCCTGGGATCTGGACACCCAGCACTGCTATCCCCTGTCTGGGGAGGGGACAATCCTTTCTGGGGAGGTTTTCACCTGTCTGAAGGTGGCAGATGGGAGTCAATAAAACAGTCTTTAGAGACAAGGGCTCCTATTCCAAGCTCTCAGACTTGCTGTAACCTCACCCCACCACATTGGCTTTCCTCCCTGCCACAACCTGGTTCACAACACTAAAATTACTGGAAGATACTGCAGAGGTCTAATGATCTCCAATTTATTCTCAGTCCCACTGGCAGTTTAGCCTTTATGACACAGAGTATTTTTAATTAGTTTCTGAGTTTCCTCTTTGGAAGGCCACAGGCTCCAGATGGCAGGTGATCTCATCCCCTCGCCGTTTCAGGGACTTTGGCCTGTTTTGCTTATCTTCAGCTCCCCCTGTTCCAATGCAAGCAGCAAATCAGGAGGAAGGGATTAACAAGGAGTGAAAAATATCTAGCAGTAGAAATGGGAACAGGCTCTCAACTCTCCCACAGGGCCCTGGATTGGGAAGAGGGTGCTTTTATCAAGTGAAAAAAAAAAACCCCAACACCAAAACGCACATATAATGCGTGAAAAACTAATTTCAGATAAACAAGGCCTGGAAGGGGAGGAGTCCTTATTGCTGGAACTGGAGTATTAGGTCCATTAACTTTAAAACATGGAGCAGCCTCAGAACCCCCTGGGTGTTTCTCCTCTGCAGGAGAGCAGAAGGACCAGGAGTGAATTAAGGTGGATCACACAAATACATCAGTGCCCTGAGTAAGCACTGTCATCCACTCCTGTGAGCACCCTGCCCGTGACAGATTCATGGTCCTCAGAGAAATTAGACTCAGTTGTGGCTGGAATGTAATTTCCCTCCTTGTCAGGAAGCATCTGCAGGCCAGATTTGCTGTCCTGCCCAGCCTGGTGCCACGGATGGGAGAACGACACTGCTGGAGAAATGTTGACCATTCTGGGGAATTCCCTCTTGGTTTTCCATCAAAAGTAGGGCTGATCTTGAACACTTGAGTGTCTCTGTGTGTGCTGCAGGGAGAATACTCCTTTTAGGGTGTGCTGTGCTCAGAGCCCCCCCAGTGTGGGGTTGGGGTTAGGGTTAGGCAGGTCTAAGTGTCACACTCCTCATGCCCAAACCTGCCTGGGCAGCAGCAGTGCCCGACTTCACCTGTGTCAGCATCACTCAGGAGCTGAGAACAACCCTCCCTCAGTGCCAGCTTGCACAGATATCATGAGGGGAACCTGTCAGTTCCTGGCAAACTTGCCAAGATCAACCTTGGTAGAAGAACAGTGCTCCTCTCGTGGAAAAACAAACAGCATTATCCTCACTGTGCTTTTTTCACCTAGAGATGGTTTCCATTCAAGGAGAAAACTCTCAGCAGTGCTGGTGCTCAGAAGTGATGGCTGGGTCCTGTGTGAGGAGGAGGGTCAGACCCTGCAAGGACTCATATCTTGAGCAGAGCATGTCCCCACCCTCACTTGGAACCAAGGGGGGATGTTGGGGATCTTTCCCCAAGCTCCCAGCTCTGGGGATAACACACACAGAGCCAGCTGAGCATCTTTCCATCCCCAGTGCAGCCACATTCCAGTCATGAGGTGCAGATCCTGCTGCCTCTCACTCATGGATAAATAGCTTTACCAGCACGGAATTTTGCTGTTGGGGAGGTGCAGATCCTACTGCCTCTCACTTGTGGATAAATAGCTTTACCAGCAGGGAATTTTGCTGTAGATGAAATCCAACAATGAACTTCTGTGAATAGGTGAAATTCTTCTTGCCCTTTCCTGCTATTGGTGATTCTATAAAAAACCCTGAGGCCAGGGCACGGTGCCTTCCACGGAGCAAGTCTGAGCTCATTTAATGTGTAAATGACAGAGAATCAGGAACTTCCTGCTGTTCCCAACGATAACACTTCCTGTAATTTGCATGATAAAATTCTGCTGATCTCAGATAGCATTTCTCAGGACGGATTATTTGACACCCAGACTGTATGTTAGGGAATAAATTATTTTTGCTGTGTTCCTAAAGTGATCACAGTCGTGAATTCTGATTTGCTGACATTGAGCCCCAAACAAAAGCACAGAACCTTGTCTAATAGTGCTCTGAAAAAGGATATTCAGGAGATATTAACAAGTTTCATATGGTAATTTATGTAAATAAAAACCATAACTCAGTTGAAAAGATTCAGTTGAACCTATGGGAAGATTCCAAGAGCCAAGGTTTTCGTGATAAGACATAAATTGATACTTAGTCTTTACAACCCAAATGTTGTGCTTTCTGGTACAGAACAAAGAAGGGAAAACCAGAAGCTTCACTTTAATTAAAAAGTGAAACATTTCCCAGTTTTGAGTTTGGGATCCGCAGTGGGGCACTTTTCCAGGATTAGGAACACACCCTTTCAAACTGCATCTCTGCAGAACAAACTTTGCACAGTTCAGGTCCAGGCTGGTGTTGCCCTTGTACAAAGCCATGAGGACACACTGTGCTTCTCCCTTGTGTGGGGGGCCAGTGCTTGGAATGGAGTGGCAGGAATGGGATGTGAGCCTGCCCTGGGCTCAATCCATCCAGAATCTGAGAGGGAAGCAAACCAGAGAACAAGACAACTGTTTTGTGAGGGCAGGCACCATCACTGCCATGGAGACTGAGGTGAGCACTCACACTGCTGCTGACACAATCTGCCAGTCCTGGAATCACAGAATCACAGATCAGTTTGGGTTGGAAGGGACCTTAAAGATCACCTCATTCCACGCTCCACACCTTCCACTAGCCCAGGTTCCTCCAAGCCCCATCCAACCTGGCCTTGGACACTTCCAGGGATGGGGCTGCCACAGCTTCTCTGGGCAACCTGTGCCAGGGCCTCCCCACCCTCACAGAGAAGAATTCCTTCCTAATGTCTGATCAAACCTCTTCTCTTTTAGTTTGAAACCACTCCCCCTTGTCCTATCACTCCATGCCTTGAAGAAAGTCCTCCTGCAGCCTTGTGAGCCCTTTAGGCACTGGAGCCACCTCCTCACACCCCTCCAGACACCCAAGATCCTGATGATCTGCTGATGCAGAGCAGAGGGAAGACACTGGGCCCTGTTCAGTCCTGGGTATCTTAATTCAGGTAATTTCCAACCTTCTCAGATCCAGCTCTTCCATATCTACTCTGAGCTTTGCAAGGACCATGTATTTTAATTAAAGACTTTAATTAGCCTGCCCATAATCTGTCAGAGCTCTCATGCTGAGGCATAATTAATGGCTTACCTCTACCTTGCAACTCCCACTATATGTGTGCTTTCAAAATAAATCTGCACTTGTGTTTGAAGGGACATAACAATAACAGTACTTGGCACTTCTTCTTGCCAGAATAACTGTATTGTGCATTTATCAAGTTCCTTTCCCCTGAGGCTGTCCAAAGGGCAGCAGAGAGATGTGTGTGTACTCAGCACCTTGCAAGATTGAGCCTCCAGCACACAAATCAATATTTATAAATTATTCTTCCACTTGAAAGCAACGTGGAGCATTCTGAGGGTGCTGGGCTTTATTTGGCTTCCAGGGGGAGCAAAATACCAAAGGCCAGAATCTGGGGGATGCTGAAAGCCAAGTTTTTGACACTCAGAAGTCAAAGGCAAGCTCTTCTAAGTAGCTCAGCTCCCGTTTTGGCACCAAAAGAAGTGTTTGGGTTGTCAGAATTGCTCAGTACCTTGGGTCTGAGGCTTAACTGCAAATGCGCTTTCAGTTCTAGGTGATCTCTGGCCAGTGGGAATTCCAGAGCTTTCTACAGCTGAATCACACAGAGATACCTCAGCATTGCAGAATTAGGACAATAATCTAAAGAAAAAGAGGTGTAGGATTTCACAGTAAACAGAGCTGCTGTCCTTCTGAGAGCCTGGCTTCTTAGTGAGTGTGGAAAACAGGGCATTCCCTGACATCTGAACACCGTGTCCATCCTCCCTTTCCCTGGCTGGTTCTCCATCAAAATACTGATCCAGGAAGAGCTTGTTTAGTTGGCAATGCTGAGAAGACCACAGCCAGGTTTATGTGGAGAGGGCAAAACGGAAAAGAAGTCATGGCCATAAACTAAACCACAAGAAATTCCACCTCAATATGAGGAAGAACTTCTTTCCATGGAGGTGGCAGAGCTCTGGAGCAGCTGCCCAGGGAGGGTGTAGAGTCTCTCACTCTGGAGACAACCCAAACTCACTTGGACATGTCCCTGAGTCACCTGCTCCAGGTGACCCTGGCTAGTCAGACTGGATGATCTCCAGAGGTCCCTTCCAACCCTGGCGATTCTGGGATTCTGTGAGAATGTCTTTCATCAGGAAGGTTTCTAAGTGAGACAAAGACTTTAAATATTGAAGGGTAAAAAGGTTATTTTGACAAACCCTTAAACTTGGATTAGATCAAAGAGCTCTGGCTGCTCAGGTCTCGGTTTAAGCTCCAGCCACGTGTTTGTTCCCTGTTGTGGTCTCTGATCATGGCACACAACCCACCACCACGATGTCCCTTCTGTCTCTGCTCCTCCCCATTTCCCACAGGCAAGGAGATATATTTCCCATGAAGGGGAATATTTATAAAACCGAGTGGAAGTTGTCTGAGCTGTGGAGCCCCAGACAGCCCTGCTGCCATAGGTTCTTGGAGCTGGAGCTGAGGAATGCTGCAGCCCTAATTCCTTCGCCTCGGCCCGGCATAAATCAGCGCCGCTTCCTGAAGAGTCCCCCTGTCCCTGCCCACATCTTGTGTGCCCCATCCCTCATCCCACAGCCCTGCTGCACTGCCAGTTATGATGTGTTAACTAAAAATGGAGACCCAGAGACTTGAGTGTTATTGTGAGTCACTGGTTCAGCCGAGTCCTTTATTATCATTAACGACGAACGCTGCGGCTGGGCCGCTAATGAGTCTGAGCTCCCTCCTGTGTGTTTATTTTCCTTCCCCCCTTCAAACTGTCATTTCAGAGTAAATTATTCTTCCCTGCATCTTTGTCAGGCAACACTGTACCAGTACATCCACCCCCAGCTCACCCTCTGCTCTAATTTCAGGCTCATCCAGTTTCTCTCCGTGCAGTTTTACCAAGCAAAGGACGGCGCATCCTCCCATCTGTCTTACTTAAGTGGCACGATGAGCCTCAGCCCTGGATAGAGACATCATTTTTATTACTCTGAGTTCTGGTGCTTGTTTTTTCCCCCTGAATTATTTACCAACCCATTGCTGGGGGTGGAGGGGAGGAGAGGTGTGGGGCTGCAGGAGAGGAGCAGTGTTTTTAAACCGGGAGGTGGGAGGAAGAGCAAACAATCTCTCCAGCATCACTCAGAAACTCGGCTGTGATTTTCTCGCCTTTGTTCCATCTCGTGTTAAACATGTTTGTGTCAGGCAAACAACCCACATTAGATGGAATTTCACACCATTCAAAGCATCGGTGTCTCCAGCCTTAATGTGTATTATGTTCAAACATGCAACGTAATCCATCAAAAACCCCTGCAGACCTTGTGCTTTCCTCCCGATTTATCTGTTTGAAGCCTCCCTCTCCACACACACACACACACACACACACACACACACGTAGCCAACCTTCTGTCGGTGGGTTTTTTTTATTTATTTGGAAACAGCAGACCAGATTCTCAGGCAGTGTTCTCTATCACAGCTCCACTGGCTCCCTGCCCATGGATTTATCCCGGCAGAGGGGACTTGCTTGTTGCTGGTTGGAGCCTGTGGTTGCGGGATTAACCGGGGGGTTTATCTCGGGGCCTGTTCCAAACACAACCAAACTGACCAAACCATTCACATCACAGCCTTTGTGGCTGTCTGTGCCTTCCTTCCTCCCTTCCTGGACTCACCTGGAAAAAAACCACAGGATTTTGCCAGGAGGAAAATATTTGGAAATGGAGCACAAGGTTTGCGACAACAAGGGGAGGCGGCTCCTGGACGAGCCTGACCCTGCTGCTCGGTGGGTTTTTCCAGCTGTGACAAGGGGCAAAATGAACTCTAAAGGCAAAGAAAGCCTTGGTTTTATTTGCAGAAGTTGATACAGACAGATCTACAAAAAACCAAAATCAAACCCGCTCCCATAGGGAAGAAAATCCGAGCAACACTGTGCTGAGGAACAGACCTGTCTTCACTGAGAAGGTTCTCCTCGCAGAGGGACCTCCAGTGAATTTTGAGCCCATTTTTTAGTCTGTCTGGGGGTTCTGATAGAAATACCAGGAAATATTGTGGCCTGTTTAATTCTGTTTTTCACTGGAGCCTTCATTTTTTTCCTTCAAACTTGTTGGTTTTTAAGCCAACCTTCCCATCTCAGTTCATTTTCTGGCAGTGCACATCTTCATCTATCACCACTTAGTGCTTACCATTTTAGTGTATAAACATGGCAATTTCTGCAAATCAGAAAGCAAACCCATCAACATCTGAAGTGGAAGGGAAATTTTGAGTTTCTGATCATTAAAGAATTTGGAAATGTAGGAAAAAAACCTCCTTCCCTTTCCCTTAGTGCAAAGCTTCCAAATAAAATCCTCAGATCAACGGGTACAGATGAGTGGTGGGATTTTCATGTGCCCCTCCCAGGTGTGATAACAGTAATGATCATTAAATTTTCTAATTTCCACATTGATCCTACAGATCAGGTTAATATGCAGCAACTTTTCCTAACCTCTTTGTGTGGAGGAAAGGGTGGTTGGGCACTGAACAGGCTCCCCAGGGTGATGGTCAAAGCCTTGAGCCTGCCAGAGCTCAAGGAGTGTTTGGACAACGCTCTCAGGCACATGGTGGGATTTTGGGGTGTCCTGTGCAGGGCCAGGAGTTGGGCTGGTGATCCTTGTGGATCCCTTCACAGGATATTTTGTAATTCTATGAAAGGAGTCACAACTCTGAGACGCTGATGTTTTTTGCATGACCAACCATGTCCTATTCACTGGAGACGTCCCAAAACCTCCCCTTGCAAAGAGGGGGCCTGGCTGCACAGCTCCCTGCACTCCTCTTTTCCATAGGTGGATGCACATATGCTTAATTGGCCTCCAAATGTCAGGAGCAGTTCGCACAAACCTTCGTTAGTCTTTCGGCGACATTCCCGTGAATGGGAAGGAGCAGAAGGGGCGTCGGGGGAGGAAGGGGCTTTGTTGGCCTTGCCATGTGTGTGGGAGATGGTGCTTTGTGCTCCAGGGCCAGCTGTCTGCTCCCCTCCTTCCTCACAACTTCCTTCACGCCTCTCCGCGGGCTCTTGCCAGACTCGCTCTGCGCGAGGAGACGTGTTTGTCCTGGTGCTCCATATGCTCCTGCTTTCATCCCGGTGCTGCTGCCGGCTCACAGGCACCCAGGAGCCCACTGGGATGCAGGGACCCACTGGTTTGTACCAAGCACAGAGCACAGGACCATCAGCCCTGGGTGTAATGGGAGGTCCGAGTGGGAGATGTTTCCATGAGGGATCGATGGCTCTGCTCCAACGCCGCCGTGTTCCAGCAGCAGATATCCCCCCTCTCACACCAGCCCCGAGGCTGCATCCCATGGAATCACAGAATCATGGGAAAGGTCTCCAAGATCATCGAGTCCAACCTTTGAACAGATCCCACCAGGGTCACTGAACCACAACACTGAACCACGTCTGCTTGTTCTCCGAACACCTCCAGGGATGGTGACACCGCCACCCGTTCCAACACCTGACCACTCTTCCAGTGAGGAAATCTTTCCTAATCTGGACTGCTCCTGCTGATTTTTAGCAATCCAGTTATGCAAATATCTGCCAAAAATAAATTTAGACACACCAGTCCTTGTTTTGGGGAAAAAAAACAATAGCCTTGTTTTCTCCAAATCATTTCCAGGCAAGGACTCCCAAAGCAGGGCTTGTCCACAGCCTGGCACAGGAGATGCTCCTGATGTGTCATGAGTGAGGGAGACACTGGCACAGGTTGCCCAGAGAAGCTGTGGCTGCCCCTGGATCCCTGGAAGTGTCCAAGGCCAGGTTGGATAAACTTGGAGCAACCTGGGCTGGTGGAAGGTGTCCCAGCCCATGGCAGGGGGTGGCACTGGATGATCTTTGAGGTCCCTTCCAACCCCAACCCTTCTGCAATTCTGTGACTCTCTGACTCTCCTGCACCTTCCACTGATTTGGTGGACCAGGGTAGAAAACCCGGGCCTGTGGCTTAAGCCCGTTTTAATTTCTAAGCTCAAAAACTTCTATTACATATTTTAATGTGTGTGATTTAGGAAAATATGGTCCACTCCATCTGCTTTGCATTAATTTGAATGACTGATTCAAAATACAGGTTGAGATATTACAGCTCCTAATAATTTCTCCACATGGCTGGCTCTTAACGGACTGAGAGAAAATTGGGAATAAGGCTTTTTATCAATTTTCACAGGCAAGCTTTGCCATAATCCTTTTATTTCATTGAGAAATGTGTTTGTTTGCAGTCATTTTATTTGTTTAACAATTTCCCTATTTTTCTTAATCTTTTCGGGAATTATTTCATATTCGGTAAATATTTAAACTAATTTAATTCTTCATCAAAATTATTTTATTTCGCTGTTTTTAAGAGGTTTTTTCCAGTGAGTTTCAGTTACTTTCCAAGCACCTCGGCCTGGTAGCCCATTGATTGCTTTTGGTGTTGCCCAGAAGGCTCAGTTGACATTCAAGCCCCAAAATTATAGATAATTTTCTCTAATTTTCCCCAGTGCATTGTTTCTCCTTGACCTGCTTTTACAGACCAGTTTGGCCACCGACTTCTTGGCCTCTGATGTGAACACTGACAATGACAACATCATTCCAAGCAGTGCCTGAATATCAGTTCTGGTTAAAATCACCACTTTATTATCAAAAAAAAAAAAAAAAAAAAAAAAAAAGAGGGGAAAAAAGCAGGGGAGCAGTGACTTTGACCTTCTCTAACCCACTGATTATTGATTTTTCAAAAGTGCAGGTGCTTTAAGTTACTGTTATCAGGTCATTGTTATAATTTAAGGAGCCTGGTGGCAGTTGCTGTGGAGTCGCAGGAGTGTCCCAAAGCACCGTGGTGGAGCCAAAAAATCAGGAAATCTGGATTAGAAGGTGATGCTGCTCCAGTGCTGCTTATTGAGGGGGGAATATTTGTCTTTCTGCTGAGTCAGTCCAGCTCAGGGAGTGCTTTCCTTGCAGAGCTGAGCCTAAAATAAGAGAGGGCTCTGAGGAGTGATGGAGGAGAGCTCAGTCTGTAAACAAGGGGGTGTTTTCCAACCTCAGTGATTTTATTTCCTGCACTGTGGCAGCCAGCACAGCTGGGATGGAGCCTCCAAGGGCTCAGTTTTGTGGCTGAAGGCCTTCCCCTTGCTGCAGAAGGTGTGGGATTCTACTCCTCCAACCTTCCCTGGTGGTTTTGTTGGGGAAAAGGTTTGAGAAGTGACACAGCCTTTACCCCAGCATCCAGCATCTCTGAGAGATGGAATAATGCAGAACCTGAAGCAAATAGGGGCGACTGTTGTGTCTCCAGGTGGCACAAAGTGACTGAATGCCACGTGTGCCCTTCCCAAAGGGCTCCTGGTGATGTGGGCTCACAGAAAAAGGGAACAGGGAGAATGTGAGTGTGTTCCCTTCCAGTTGTGCACTGCTGGCTCTGTGGAGCTGCTGCTGGAGCCTGTCAAACCCGGGGGTCTCAGGCCACTGCTCTGATGGATCACCCCATAAACTGCCCTGCCCTCCTCAGAAGGTTCTCCAGGCTGGTTTAGCTTTGCTGCAGGGATGTATCCATTAATATCAGAGCCAGAGCACTGGAATCGTTGTGTGGGTGACAAAGATGTTCAGAAATCATGATGCTGTATAAAATGCAGTTGTCTTCCATAATTCATCATCAATTTGACTTTGAAAAGTTGGCTGGAGAGAGATAAATAGAAATAGAAAGGAGGAAAGAGCACGACATCCAGATCCAGCTGGGTGACCCTACAGAGGTGATAAATGTAATTCTGCTGGAAATACAGATTAGGTGTCCATAGGACATTCTCAGGAAGAGAATGAAGGGCTAAAAATAGCACAGAAATTCTTCTCAGGAGGGATTTCTTAATGGAAAGGGTGGTCAGGCTTTGGAAGAGTGGTGGAGTCCCCATCCCTGGAGGTGTCCAAGGAAGGACTGGACGTGGCACTCAGTGCTCTGGGCTGGGGGACAAGGTGGGCATCAGGCACAGGGTGGACTCTTGGAGGTCTTTTCCAGCCTCTGTGATTTGGGGATTTGCCTTTGGAGGTAAGAAAATACAGAAGGTCCATCCAGCCAATGTCACACTTGGCATTAGAACTGGGAATTCCTCCTGCTGTGTTTAATCCAAGTCTGTCCTTTGAGGTGTTGTGTGGCACAGGGAGCTCAGCTCCCCATCCCCTCCCTGCTCTGAGCCCTCCAGTGCAAGAGTGACCTGACTCCTACAAAACCTGTTGCCTCCTGAATTTTGTGCAGAATCTGGAAGGACAGTGGCATCCTCATAATATCTCTTTTCTGCCACTGTTTTAGAAAACATCTGCCTATGCAAATATTCCACAGGCAGTTTGGGATCTCTCAGGATGAGTGATGCTCTCTAAAATATGATTATCTTTTAGTAATACCTCACCAACTCATACTGCAGAGTGATTTTTAACTTCCTTCAAGTTCTGTATCTAAGAAAATAAGCTGAATACTGAGTAGGGAAAGATATGTTTCATTAACAACTACATTGACATCGCATATATATCTTCTAATTGCTCCTCTAAAGGTGAAATCAATAGCTGTGCTTGCACAAGGGCTGAGACATTTCTAAAGAATCCCACATCCAATTTTTATTCAAGATGAATGTTTCTGAGAATTGGAAAGCTACTGTTTGCATGAGTGATCTGCCTGATTTGCTGCATATTACTCATAAATCTGAGCAGGAAAAAAAAAAAGTTATGTTTAACTCCTCTCTTACAAAAACATGGGCATTAGATTAGTGAAAGAAGGCAAACATAACAGATGAAAGCTATTAGAGCTGGCTTGGGTTCTGCTGATTTCATTCCTTGAATATTTCCAGTCTACCAGCTTAGAGAATCCATCTATTTCTGACCTCAACCTTTCAGACAATATTTATTATATTTGGGTGGGGGGGGGGGGAAGAGAATACATTGAAAAACAAATCAAGGGGAGAAACAAGATATCTGCACACATGTTTAGTAAACAGTGGGCTCGCTCTCATTTGGGGTGGCATATTCCAAATTTGTTAAGACAACAAAGCTTTAACAAGGTCAGCACGAGCCTGAGAAAAACAGCTCTGGGATGATTTGGAATCAACCAGAATTTGTTGTTGCAACCTGACTGGGAAGTTTCCTTGAAGGTGGCTGATAGGGAAGAAATGAAAACCTGTGATTCTCCAAAGTCTAGGGATGAAACCAGTGGACAAGAGATCCTTGTAGGGTAAAGCCCCTCAGCTCAGGGTCCTGAAAGGGGAATGGGCTCGAAGGTGCAGGGTGAGGGGGCATTAAACCAGCAGTATTTGCAGTACTGGGCAAAGCTGTAGTTCTTAAACTTCAATTACCCCAAACTCTGCACAGTCATTTAAAGTGTCCCTGTGAGACGGTGCCAAGTTCTGATGGGGAGTGGAAATGCCAACGCAAAGGTCGGGGCAATGGAGTCTGTGGTGTAATTAGTTTTCAGGTGAATTTAAAGCTGAGTAGCCATTTAACCTCCTCTCTATGGGATGTGGACTATGAAGCACAAGACTGGATAAAAATAAGGTGGTGTCTGGTTGCAGACTCCTGGTCTGGAGATGCAGTGCAGGAACAGGCTCAGATCTGCTGACCCAGCTGCATCAGAGGTGACCTCTGTCAAGCCCACGCTGTCAATTGTTCATTTTGTACGTTTTTGTTGCCTGAAACCTCTCATTTCAGCGCTTGCATAAATACTGTTACTGCTTTCCAAGACCTTGGGGCTTCTATTTCTGTAGATGTGATGGCTGATAAATGTCAGTGTTTCTTGTGTCGTGCAAACGCTCCAGCACGTCCTGTTCCAGCTTTTCAACGGCAAGGTCAGGGCAAGATGACAAAAGGAATATGTTCAGTAATGCCATTAAATGAAGGCTGGAGTTGCAATGAACAGGGGAACGACAACTGCTGAGCCAGAAGATGGAGAGGCAAAGAGTTGCTGGTGTTTCCACATGTTTGTGAGGCAAGAATATCACATTTTGAGTTTGTTGTGACAGGTCTGTGTTTCTCCATCTCCTGCTGGATGTCTCATCACAGGATGAGGAATCAAGTGAAGCTGCAGTTGCTTTTTCCAGCCATCCAGTTCAGGTGTCACCACTCTGATCCTTTGCCACCAGCTCTGGTGACACTTTTAGCACAGATGGCTCCAAAACACCTTTTCCTTGCTCTCCTCTCCTCTGAGAACTGCTGGGGTTAACTTAGGAGACAATAAAGGAGGTCTGAGGTGGCTGAACTTTATGCCAGGGAGGTGGCACTGGCCTGGTTTGTGTTCAGGGGATCATTTCTGAAGCAATATGTGCCTTCCCTGGTCACACCTAAGGGGATGAAGGCGTTGAACAGAAGGAAGTTGTGGAATCTGGGAACTCCAGTTACACCCCTCTAACTGGGGCTGAATTCTGGCCAAGGGGATGTGGAGTGACTCTTTCTGTGACCAAAGCTGTCCCATCCACCTGGTTGGCAAAGTTTCCCATTGCACAAGGCTGTGGCAGCACTGAGTCTGATCAGATCCTCCCTGGAGGAGTGTTCTGTGTGTTCTGGGTGTTGAGACCTTCTCATTGCACACACCAACCTCCCCCTGGGTGAGGGATGTCCCAGAGTCATTTATCAACTGCATCTACAAGTCTAGGAGAAGATTTTTTTTTTTTAATGTAGCCAAAATGTCTGAGATAAAATGACCAGATTGCTGTAATTTCTTCAGCTCTGGGGAAGTTGATCATGGAGGAGACTGGGAGGGTGTCCTGCTCAGAGAGGGCACAGCAGACAGGAAATTTGTGCTACAAAATGACTGCTGCCAATCCAAGAATTAAATCAGTGGTGTTGGTGCTGCTTTTATACACATTTCTCCATGCCTTGAAAATTCAGAGTAGACTCTCCTTGGTGTTGGTGGGGAAATATTGTCCCTGTGGCAGTCTCCTTGTGCCTCAGCCACTGTTTGAGCCCGTTCAGCCACAGTCAGTTGAGACCTTTGCTCTTCCTTTGACCACATCTGCCAAATTAAATTCCCTGCACTGACACTGTGGCTTTCAAAAGTTCCGAATCAATTCTTCAATCACTCCACATTCTTAGCTGTGATTAAAAACATGTGTCCTCTAATTAAGCTAACGAGAAATTGTTAATTGGCACAAGGCCCCCCTCCGAGCGTGCTCGTTAACGTCACCATTCTGACAGGAGTAGGAATGGAAATGAAGGGCAGACTGTCTTGCCAGGATTTGGGGTTGGATTTGGGGTGAAGGCTTTGTGTGGGCAGTGGCAGCTGTTGGTGTGAGGGCAGGAGGTGGTGGGACAGGGCTGGCAGTGGATGCTGAGCTGCTGGTGATCTTTTCTTGTCAAAACTCTGCTCCGAATCCTGAAGGGAGATGAAAGAGTTAAGGATTGGGTTCCCATTGTTCCAGCTTCACTTAATTTTAGGCACAAGAGAAAGGCAGAGCCAAGAGCTGCTTGTGCTCCGAGAAGCACCCACTTGGCTTTTCCCAGGGAAAAGGTTAAGTTTTACTTTATCATGACTTGTGTTGGAGGCAGACTCAAAGATTTCTGTGCAGATCAAACCCCTGTCATGGTAACAGCTCTGCACACGCCTGGGGACTGACATTCCCTTGAGGAAGAGGCTGCAGTCGCTGAGCTCCCGGAAAGTTCGGGAGACGCTTTTCTTCATCCGTGTTTTTCCCAGAGAAGACTGGGCCTTGTCACCAGAGTCTGCAAACCCTGTGCTAAATTAGATTCTTTTTTGACATCAACGAAGCTTTTGAACGTGACAAGTTTCAAATATTCCCCGTCTCTCTCTCCCTGGCTCGGAGTTTCAGAGTCCTGCTGGAAACGCTGTTCTTGTGGATAACAGCAAACCTGCTGCCAGGACGTGGCTCGGAGCAAGGCAGGGATATAAAGGGCTGGAGACACACCAAAGAGGCCAAAACAAAGCCAAAAAGGGCCACTGCAACACTGTGAGAGGCAGCCACGGGTAGTCCTGTGGGGTCAGCCAGGGAATCACTTGGGTTTGTGGGAGTCGGGATCCAGGAGGGAGAGTTGACACCACGAGCAGGGCAGGGATGAATTCCCTCGGTGGGAAGGCAGGAAGGGGCTGTGCTGGTGGCTCGTTTGCTTTTCCCTTCTTCATATGTTTTTGTTATTCACCAAGTGTCACAGGAAAGCACAAGGTGGGAGAGGCATCAGGAATAAACCCACTGGTGCCCACTGCAGGCTGTGGCAGCAGAGGAACCCAGCTGGGGGGTCAGAGCCCCTTCGTTCCTCTTGCTTCCCATCCCAGCAGGGTTAGTGCACAGCTGGCAGGTACATGTGGTTTTCAGCAAGGCCCAAAGCCCCCTTTTCCTAATCCTCAGAGCCCAGAGGGACACACAAAGAGTTAATGGTGATGTCTGGCTGCAGAGCTCTGCTCGCTGGGCGGATGGAGGAATCCCAGTCCTGGCACGGCGCTCGTGCCATCTGCAGCCGCGCCAGTGATATTTCCCTTCCTCATTCCTCTTCCCTGCGTGTTCAGCTGAGGTATTCCTGTTCCAAGCTCGTGCTCTTGCCCAATGCAGTACCCAGGCTGTGTAGCAGCAGTAGTTGCCTCTGCTAAATGAATGTTTGCTAATAATGCCTTTCCGTCTGGATGCTCATCGCAGCCGTGAAGCGGATTTGTCGTTCCTTCCATCCCATCTTCCATCCCCACATAAATAACAGACAGATTGGAGCCCACACTGTCCTGTGAATTGGCAGTTGCTATTTTGACCACGCTGCCTTTTATTGAGGGATAATAAAGTATGCTCTTTTAAGATCCTACCCTGCCATGGGTGAAACCCAAACGACGGATCGGGAGCGTGGCAGCAGCTGGGAAATTTAAGCACCTCACATCCCTGGCCTAGGTCTGCTCTATCAGGCTGCAGGAGGAGATGAAACAACATGAAAGCACCTTGCTTTTATCAATTGCTTGTATCCTGGTACTTCAGGTTGAAGCCTTCCTGTGAAAATCTATCCCTTTCATGCCAGATGCAATCACCTGTTTCTCTCCGTGGCTGGATGCACAAACTTCAAAAGTCCAAACTTGCTCTGCTCTCAGATGTGTTGGTGGCTGCAAAGGTACCATCTTGATTATTCCTGCCCAGCTGAGCAGGGCACAAATCCTGAGGTGCTGAAAGGAGAGTGGTTTGAGTAAACGTGGTCTTAGTGCTTGTGAGCTAATCCTATTTTTAGCATTTATGCTCTTATCCAAAGTATATGAAATATTGCAAATGCTGTAATCCATGTGCTTTTCTGTGCACCTGATTCTCAGGGTCACACGGGTGTGTCTGTGCTTGGGAGATGAAAGGCCTCAAGCAGGGCCATTAAAGGTTATTTACTGGGCTTTCATTGCTTCATTCTTGTGCCCACTGCCTGCAGATCGCTTGGGTTTCAAACTTGTAGGGTCAGAACTCCAAGTTTGCCTCCCAGGTCCTGTTGTGGGAGCTGCAGGTCACTCCCAACCCACAGAGGCTGAAGGTGGGAGGTGGGAGGTGGGAGGTGTCCCACCCTCACTGCAGTGATGCGAGGAGGAGACCAGGCTGTGAAACCACGTCATGTCTGAGAGCTCCCCTCAATCCTGAGCTCTGCAGGGAATGGGAAATAGTGTTTGAGATGGTTTTAATACATTATCTAACCTACAGCTCTGAGCAGTGCTGATCTGAGAGCCCACATCCTTGTTCTGCCTGCTGGCTGCACCCAGCTGGAAACGTATCTCAAACCCTGCACCGCTGACAGACTTGTCAGCAAATCTCCTCTGTTCTGTCTGGGTTGATAAGGATGCCACTCTATGGATCACTCGAGGAGAGGTGTCTCACAGACAGAGAAAAGCTCATATTTCTGTTCACTGAGGTGTTGCTGACACAATTTAGCACGTGGGATCCAGCTCGTTTGGAATTCAGCGCCGACTTCATCCGCATCATAAAGTGAATCCTGTTTTACAATTCCCTTGAACATTCCCTAAATGATGGCATCTGCAAACAAGCAGCCTGGTTTATGTGCTGCAATTGTGCTGCTGAAATTAATTCTTAAGCGTGTAATCCGGGATATCAGTCAGACACACCTGAGCAGAGGGGCTGCAGTGGTTGGGGACTGGAAAAAATCAGTTTAATGTGAGGTTGCTCCTGGCTTGAGCCAAGACCAAGGTGCCTGTTCAGCTCATCCCTGACCTCTCTCGCTTCTGAACTCCCAAATCTTTGGATGCAGGATGGATGTAACACAGGCAAGCACTATAGATAAAGTGGAAGGGAAGTTTGGCCCTAGAAAAAATCATATGAACTGAATCAAGATTTGAGGTTTTCTAGGGAATATCTACTTGTAAAAAATCTAACTTTTCTTAGAAAAGAAAGAAATCACTTATAACAAAATCTCTTATAGAATTTGAAAAAAAAAAAATAAACCAAACATAAATAATTATGTATTGCTGGGAGCAGGAATTCAAAGTAGGTTCTTCCACAGCTGGAAGAATCTCTGTTGTTTGGGTGGTAGAAACTTTGTGGGGTTATTTATTATTTTATTTTTCCCTCCAGGATGGATTTTTGGGACATTTCAGGCCACTCTGATGCAGAATGGGGAAGCTGGTGTGTTATTTCCTAAATGCACAGGAAAACACTTTCTGCCCAGCTCCTCTCAGGAGAGTTGTAGCAGGGATCACCTGTGGAAACCTCACTGTTCCTTAGGGTTTTTTCGTGGAATCAGAATCCCAGAATGGTTTGGATTGGAAGGAGCCTTAAATCTCATCTTGTGCCATGGGCAGGGACACCTTCCACTGCTCTCACTGGGGATTTAAATTGCTCTGGCCTGTGCAAGTCTGATTTTTCAACTTGGGTGCCTGACTTGCTCATGTAGTACTAATCTCTGCCTAAATATCTTATATCCAACGCTGCCATTTCCCTGGCAGGTGAGCTTGGCCTAAAAAGCAGGTGCAGACACACACATGGAGATTTACAGCATGTCCCACTTGTCAGTCAGCTTAAAATTGCCAATATTTTAATAATTCAGAGACAAAGGGGGTTTGGGGGAGACACCAGCTCAGTCACCAGATCACAAGCAGCAGTTGGGCAGCGATTGCTGACCTGGGGTTGAATAAATGACAGAGAATTTCAGCTGAAGGTTGGACCTCTGGTACAGGTGTCACACATCCCCTCCAATGAATTCTTCATGAGTTGTTTGCTGGGACTTGCAGCTCAGGCAAGAGATGTGAAAAAGCAGCCTTTACACAGAGACAAAGCGAAACACTTTCATGCTAATAGTTTGTTTTAAAATTAGTTTTACATCTCATCCATTATGAAACGCGGAAGGCAACGCTCTGTGGCTGCCTCTGAGATCCAGGCAAGGCAGAGTGTGCCACAACAAAGCCCTGCTTTCCATAATTTTCAATCAGAGGGGGAGAGTTGCTTCTTTTTCTGCTTTCAAAGCCTTCCAGGATGCCGAGAGCATCCTGACAGAGCTGCACAGCACAGCAGCACAAAGGGAGGCTGCAGGTAGTTGGGGAGACTTTCCCCCCTGCTTTTCAGTTTTCAAATGTTTGCTGGTAGGAATCCCAGCAAGGCTAAAAAAACCCAGCAGAACAACAGGGTCTTTGCAGCAAAGAGTTCTTTTATAAACAGCACCTGATCACGATTCAATAAAGGTGGAGACACAGACAAAACAGTAGGAATTAAGTGAGATTTTGCTGTAGTAAAAGTGTGAATTTGTGACTGATATATTGATTAGTTTGCTCATTTATTCATGTGATGGACAACCAGGAGGCAGATGCCTTTTTTTAGGGGATATAAAGCCCTGTCAGCTCCCTGCAGCAGCAGCTGGGAACCCAGTTAGGAAGTTTCAAAGAGAAACTGGTGTGATTCATTCTTCTATGACCAATGGATTGCGTGCAATTATTCCAAAATTATATCTGCATTTTCATCTGCTGTCTTTGAAAACAAATGGAACTCAAAAAAAAGAGAGAAGAGGCAGCTCATTGAATGATTGTGAAGTGAGAAAAGTGTCTCTTGTTACTGCAACTCATCCCTGATTGCACATTTGTTCTGTTCTGAGGAATTTGGGAAGACTGGGATGAACATGCCCCATCCCTGGAAGTGTCCAAGGCCAGGTTGGACAAAGCTTGGAGCAACCTGGGACAGTGGAAGGTGTCTCTGCCCATGGCAGGGGTGGAATGAGATGAGCTTTAAGGTCCCTTCCAACCCAAACCACTCTGGGATTCTCTGAAATTCCTCTATGAAGACTTGGGTCAATTCTTTTAAAGTCTCAGTGCTTAAAGCACACCTCGATAAATAATAAATCATGTAATGACTGATTAGTTTTTGTATCACAGAGATAACTTCAGTGCAAGCCTGAAAATAATCTTAGGAGCTGAAAATTCAGGGGGGAGGGGGGGAAAAACATCATCACTCTTTGTATTTGGTGGTGACAAAAAATAGTGCCATAGTGGGCTTCATAGACTGCTGGGCTTTGTTTTCAACTCAGTGACTTTGGTGAACAACTGGAGTAAATTTCAGTAAATATTTAATTATTTAGTACTGGAAATAAAAGTGAAAACAAACAAACAAAATGAAACACCCCCAACAAAACAACGAAGCAAAGCAAACAAACAAAACCAACAAAAAATACCCAACAGGAGATCTCAGTAATTGTATTTTGAATAACTCTGGGCTCCCTCCTGGCTTCTGATCCTTTGGGAAAGGTGGTCTGAGGGAAGTGAGGAAAGAAACCCAACCTTGTATTTACAGGAGCACAAAAAATCTTTTGTCAAACTTTGGAATAAAAGCTGTCACTGCCCTGAATAATCTCCAGGAAGGATGGACAGAGCCTGGGAAGGGAGCAGGGACTTGTCCAATGCTCAGCAGGGCTGGGAAGGGGACTCACATCTCACAGCTGGGGCCACTTCCTTGGAAAGGCAGGACATGCTGCTCCCAGGAATGGGAACAGTGTTTGGCTCAGGAACCCACAGCAGTGGTGCTGCTGACTGTTATTTGGGTTTTTCCCCCAGGAGGAAGCAGATTCCAGTCCTTTCAGGTCACCATTTTCCACGCCTTGGATATGAACTCTGAGTCCTTCATCTGATCTCTCCCTTTTCCTCCCTGTTTGCTGCTCTTGAGCCTTCTCAGCAGAACCAGCTGATTTTTCACTGAAGACGCAACACTCCTGGATGATTTGTTTGCAATCCACCTAAACCTTTGTGTTTGCCACCCATCCTGCACTCCCAATCCAAGGACTGGCCTGGAGGGATGAGCCAGTTTAGTGAGCTTTGTCTCTGTGCAGGGATTGCAAATGAAGAGAGTGCAGGCTGATTTTCATGCAAACTATGTGATTAAACACACACACACACACAAAATAGATAAATTAGACATCACTCCACTTTCATCTTCCCTCATCCGTGCAGACAAACTCCAACCAGATTTATCTTTGCAGTTTCAAAATGTCTCAATAGCTCTGGCTTGTGTCTTAGGATGATCAAACGGTTTGGGTTGGAAGGGACCTTAAAACTCAGCTGATTCCATGGGCAGGGACACCTCCCACTTCTCCCAGGTTGCTCCAAGCCCCGTCCAACCTGGCCTTGGACACTTCCAGGGATGGGGTGTCCACAACCTTCTCATATCTTGATCCAAAACACTGAAACGTGAGCAGGAAAAGCCCAATTTTGTTCTATTTCTGCCCCAATTTTGTGATGTGTGTGTGTGGGAAGCTTCAGCTCCCTTTTGAAAACAACCCTTTTGTGCCACCCCCTCTCCAGGCTGTGGACACCCCTGGACCTCCCTGGAGTGTGAGGGACTGGCTTGTTGAGCCAAACACTGCATCTCCTCCCATCTGGAGCTGAGAATATTCACATTAAAAAATGGTTTCATAATGTATTTCTACTGCTTAACACCTGTTGCACCTGATTAATGAAGTAGCTCCAGGTCCTGATGATATAAATTAAGATGATGAACACACAGCTCCAATGAACAGCACAGGCCAATTCTTAATTTCTAAGCTGCCCTCATTTGTTCCCGTGAAGGATATAGTTTGACTTCTAAGAGTATGAAGAAATGAAAGAATTAATCCCTCCAGCACGAGAAAAAAGTAAATTTGCACATGTTTGAAACATCTCATGGCTCATTTCTTGAAGCAGTTACTCTGGATAATGTGGTCAGAGCCTCTTCACTCAGGGATCCCGTAGGTAAACAGCCAGGATTGGATATAATGATCAGGGTGCTTTAGTTAATTGTTTTTCATATTCAATTTTTGCCAGTGGAGTGTCTCCCTCCTGCACTCCTGTGGCTCAAAAAAATCAAACAGGGGGTGCAGGAACACCCCAGAGTCACAGTTTGGGGGGAACTGGAGGTAAGGGGGGTTTCAAGCACCAACAGAAGCTCCTGGAACTTTTATCAAGGCAACTGAAGCAACCCTGCCAATATTCATATTCATTCTGTCATTCTCTAATGACTTCAAACCTTTCTGCAACAGAAAAGCATCTGCCTTTATATATTTACATATATATATGTACACACTCAGTCTGGAAAATCAAATCTAATTTCCTGGATACTGAAACCATCTATTAAAGGTAGATGCAGGTGCTGGGGTTTTTTTTTCTCTCATTCCCTTTCATAGTCATGATGCATTTCATGATTTCTTTGCTTTACAGCATCCTTTAAAATGACACATTTTATCAAATTCTCAGGGTAGTATTGATGTTTTGCCCTTTTAAACATGTCATTTGATTTTTTGATGTTCCTCTCTTACTCTCTATCTGTTTGCTTGTAATGCTTTCATTTGGTGGCAGTTTTTCCTTGAGTCCCCAAAGGTTTATTCCAGGAGTTGCCTTGAGTTTATTTTCCCCCCCATCACCACTTGAAATGTTTGACATGTGACCCAGTTCTTCCCATGTGTGAGTGGTGCAAGAGCTGGTCCTCTTCTCACCACTCTCTTATTTAAGGATTTCATCATGCAGAGCACATTTTCTTGCCTTCAGGATCCCCGTGGATTCAATCAGAGAACAAATTTTTAAAAGCAAACGAGGAGGAAAAAAACCCACGGTGATATTTCACATTGTGGATGTGGTTTGTGGGGCTTTGGAGACCTTACTAAAAAAAAAAAAAATTAATAAGAAAAAAGAAAAAGGGAATTCTGGGAGATCAGGAAACTCTGGTTTTCCTGTCCATGGAACACTTTCCAAAAAACTTTATTCGTGGTCAGATTTTCAAATGATCTGATGTGGATTTTCCTTTAAAATTCCAAGCAGGCCTTTGGAAATAGTTTAAGAAATTTTTATAAGTGAGTGAGTGTTTCTTGAGGGAAACACTGATGTGAAGCCAAGGTTTGAAGGAGGATCATGTGCTGGAAGCTCCTTCCATAGGATCCCTCCAAACACTGGAGCAGTTCTGTCCTGGGGCTTCCTGACCTTGGAGATGAGTTTTGTGGTCAGCAAGGCCCTGCCTCAAACATGAAAAATTCAGCTGCTTTAATTCTCCTTTTAAACGTATCTCACCTCATTTTGATGAAATCAGACCAATCTGATTTTTGTTTTATTTCCTCATCACCTGTGGCTGGTCCAATTTTCAGCCAAACACCACAGATTTTTGTTTCAAATGTCTGAAATTAATGGAAAATTACTCCATGTGTCCAAAATGCTTATTTGGGTCCATCACACCTATTACAGACCAGTGAGTGTAATAAGTTTGAGCAGAATTTTATCCTTGGACTTGTGACTGCAGCTTCCAACTGTTTGCTACCAAATAGCTCCTTTGGAAATAAATCCATAATTATGTTCAGTGTCTGAATATGAAAGCTGTGTGGGGGTGAGATATTTTCCAGGTTGGCTTAAGCAGCCTAAGCTGATATTTTGCAGTAGTTTTTCTTGCAGTGGAAAAAGATATTTAGATAAGGCCAATATATAAGCTCCATATTATCTCAAATAGTGTTTCCAGGTCTATTCCTATCAAGGATGACTTAAGGGACAAGTGATGTTCAGCTGCATTAACATAGCAGATGGAGTATTATTCCAGCCTGGATGGCAGGAGAACATAGAGCTGCTGCCTCCAGACTCAGCAGATGTCAATTTATATTAACAAGCAGTGCCAACACACAGTATATTTTATTTTCCTTGTAACCTGTCTCCATTACAAAACATCTGCATACATTAGAGCCCATTCCAGATGTTTAAAATGACTGCTGTAGCAAACAGCTCACACTTTGCCTTTCGCTGATAATTCCTTTTTTTTTTTTTTTTTGTCAGCATAAAAATTAGGTCTGATAAAAACCTGAAAAAAAGCTCCTGATGGTTTTGCAGTGTGTTTGGGGGGAACTCTATTACACTATCAATTCCAGTCCCATGGTGTGCTAAAAGGAGCAAGAAGACAAGACTGCTTGTCACATATTTATGAGCTTATGAACCTCGCCTGTCCCTTTTGTTATCCCTTCCCTTGGCAGTGCAGAGAGAGCCTGAACCTGGAATTAATGCAAAAAAGATGAGGAGCTGCTTCCTGGTACATCCGTCCCGGGGACTTGGCAGTTTGTAAATGTCACCACTGGAAACAGGGAGAAGAAGTTGTGTAGTTGTAAGGCAGAGAGTCTGTCACTGTCACGGGCTGCCCAGGCCCTGGATTGAACAGTAACGAGCAGCAGATAAAGGACATTAGGATTAAAGGAACTTTTATTTTTTCATTTTCACTCTCTCCAACTCCCTGACAGGAGGGGGGAGCCAGGGGGGGGTTGGTCTCTCTTCCCAGGCAACTCTCAGCAAGACAAGAGGGCTCAGCCTTCAGCTGTGCCAGGGGAGGTTTAGGTTGGAGATTAGAAAGAATTTCTTTCCAGAGAGGGTGCTCAGCCATTGGAATGGGCTGCCCAGGGAAGTGGTGGATTCTCTGTCCCTGGAGGTTTTTAAGCTGAGACTGGATGTGGCATCAGTGCCATGGGCTGGGAACCACAGCGGGGTTGGATCAAGGGTTGGACTCGATGATCTCAGAGGTCCCTTCCAGCCCAGATGATTCTGTGATTCTGTGATTGTCTTCCCAGTGATCTGCCCATGGATTTCCTCAGGGTCGAATCTCAGCATTGAATTTCTCCCACACTGTGCATCCCAGAGGCTGCTCAGCCTGGAAATGGCCTTTCATGTAAATAGGCAGGGCCTGAAGAATGGCTGGAAAATTATTATTCCCGGGATAATTACAGCGGTTGATCCGGAGACGCTTCATGGCATCTTTTGTTTTTTGAGGCTTTTTTTGTGTCTTGTTGAAGCAGCTGGAGGCCAAGAGCTCCCTGGGCATTGGGACAGAGGAATTGTTCACCTAATTATGAAGGACATTTGGGAAGGGGGGACACACTCGTGGATATTCACAGGGAATCTCAGGATGGTTCGAGTTGGAAGGGACCTCAAAGCTCATCTCATTCCAACCCTCTGGGCAGGGACACATCCCACTGTCCCAGGTTGCTCCAAGCTCCATCCAACCTGGCCTTGGACACTTCCAGATCTGTGTTTATTTACATATGTGCATATATTTTATTTTGGGGTTGGAACTGTATGATCTTTAAGGTCCCTTCCAACCCAAACCATTCTGGGATTCTATGATTTATATATATATATATATATATATATATATATATATATATATATATTCCTATATGTATTTAGCTATATAATGCCCTACCTCCAACCCCCTGAAGCAGCACAAAGCTGCCCTTGGTAAATGAGATTTTCAACCCAGCTGCTCAGGTGTTCTTCATGTACAAATCTAGTTCTGGTCCAAATGAATTTGGCTTTTCCTGACCTAAGGGAGGAGACTTGTGCCTTCCCCCAGAGACAGACTGGCAGAGCATTCCCGTGTAGGCCAGGAAAAGAAATATATCTTTGTTTAATTTAGTGTGACTTGATTGTTGACTCAATTGCAGGTCAGCAGCACACCCAGCAAAGCCATATAAATCTTCTTTCTCTGCCATGGGAGGGAGAACAGAGATGGACACTGGAGTATATTATTGTTCATTCTCCTTGGGAATCAATAGGAATCTATATTTTATAAATGGGTCTCCTAAACACAAGAGAAAATTCATGAAGTGGAGATAGAGGGAGGGAGAGAATGAAAAGGCAGCTAATTCCTTTCCAACAACTGATGATTATCAGCATTCTTGAGACATAAGACCATTGAAGGCCCATACAAGAGAAGACAAGGCTTCTGCATTTATTTTCCAGGATGATTGCATTAGTTATGCAGAGAATCAGGCCTGATCCTGTTATTTCTGGAGCACCCTCAGCTCTAAATGGCTCTTATCACCTCCAGGTACAAAGCTTGTTTCTTGTTCAGCACTTATTAATAGTCAGGGGAGTCTTCAGTGACTTCAGTGAGAACTTGATCAGGTCTGTGATGTTAATAAGCAATTAAATGTGGCATAAATAGGTACAGACAAAGAGGAGCACGGCAGAGAAAAAAACCCCAAACACCTCAGGGAAGGGGCCAGGGAGGATAGTTTGCAGGTGATCTCTATGGGAGTCAGGTTTAGTGGGATTTGGAAGGAACAGGTGAATTTTAGGGCTGAAATGAAGCTGACAGGGAAAGGGGGGTGAGGAGGAAATGCAGAGATTTGTGGAAGAAAAAGAGTGATGATGAAAAAGAAGCAGAAAAATAAAAGGTGAAGGGGAGGGAAATGGCAAGTTGAAACAAAAATCAAATCAGGCAATGAATCAAGCTCAAAGTGGAAACCCATCAGAAATAACATTTACTGCTGTAGCTCTTGCCCTGTGTGGAGGCAGGGATCTGTTTTACTTACAACACAAAGACTCAAAACACACTTCTCTACATTCTTGAAGGGTTTTTTCTCTTCTCTGCTGTTGCAATCTTTCTTCTGCCACCCTCTAAGGGTGCTGGGGGACTCCCTCTGTTCCACAGAGATCCCTCCAGAAAGTTGTGAGGAGCCTCCTGTCCTCCCTCCCTTCCCCAAGGGAGCCAAACCTCTCCCTCCATCACTCACACCCCTCCCATTTCTTGAGGGGGATAAAAAGAAATAATAGAATCATTGTGCATAAAACTGTAGCTCGATTTCCATAAAAGACAGAATTAGTGAACGATGGAAATGAGAAATATTAGCCCCTAACACCACATGCTTCATCAAAACCTCAGCCCTGCAGCACGACAGCAGGCATCAGTAATTGCCAAAACACCAGCTTTCTTTATGGATGCACCAGTATGAATTCCAATTATGGATAAACTCTCTGACTTAGGGAGAGAGCTGCTGCCTTTCATTTTCCCTGGCAGAAAGTCCATAATGTTCACAGGCTTATCACAGAATCACAGGATGGTTTGGGTGGGAAGGGACCTCAAAGATCATCTGCTTCCACCCCCTGCCCTGGGCAGGGACACCTTCCACTAGCCCAGGTTGTTCCAACCTGGCCTTGGACACTTCCAGGGATGGGGCAGCCACAGCTTCTCTGGGCAACCTGTGCCAGGGCCTCCCCACCCTCATAGGGAGGAATTTCTTCCCAATATCCAATTTAAACTACTCCCTGTCAGTTTAAAGCCATTCCCCCTTGTCCTGTCAATAGTCTCTCTCCATTTTTCTTGTCACTCCTTCAGGTGCTCGAAGGGCACAATTGGATCACTCTGAAGCTTCTCTTCTCATCCCAAACCAGAGAAGCCTTCAATCCACCACGGAGAAGGTGGTTCTGAACCAGGGAAATGGACACCTGCTTGTCTCCTGGCACAGACCTGTGAACCAGGGCATTCCAAAGACTCTAATTAAATCAATTATTTAGTTTTGGTGAGGTGAGATCTGCCTGTCTCCTGAGCTGACATGGATTAACACTTTAAGGGCTGAAGGAATCATATTAGGGACACACTGTGCTGCTGCTGCTCTCTGGCCCAGGACAGAAAGGATCTTTTCCATCAGCCTTCTCCACTTATTGGTTTTCACAATCCAGCTCTGTGGAAAAAAAAAAAAAAAGACTGGGATCAAAATCAGCTCAATAAAACAATCACTGTAAATAAAGCTGAAGTGTCAGGGTCTTTTCACGAGCTTGTTAAGACTGTGACAAGTTGGAAAACAAGAACCTGAGCTCCTGATTTCTATATTTTTGTGTGGTTTTATACAATTCAGTGCTCCCTGTGCTGTAGTTCAGGCTTGCCCAGGCAGCAGAGGTGGGAGAGGATGTGCTGCTGTGAATGACCTGCCAAATTTGGAAGGGGTTTGTTCTCTCTGCACCCCAAGAGTGACCTTCTGGGCAGTGCAGTGGGGGTGTCAGGAGGACATCTAGGAGGTTGCAAAGCAGGTGACTCGGAAGGCATCATCTGGGAGGTTTGGGGATGTGAAACTGGAGCTGGCTGACTTCTGCCAGCCTGTTTTAAAGGCAGGAAAAGCAGGAGCAGCAGCTCCTCGAACCTCCCAGTGGGTTTCTGGTAAGAGCCACTACAACACGTGGTCAATCCACTCCTGACACAGCTCAGTTTGACCTTCTCAACTGTTACTGGGTGTGTTTGACCAGCACAATATAGATTATTTTGTTTACAGCGTGATAGGAACATTTGTCAGGCTGAACTGTGCAGTGTGTTTGCAATCCCTCTGCTGTGGATCACTGAAACAATCCATTAGCACGTGAGGGATAATGGATGGCTTTAATCAGGGAGAGAAAGCACTTATTTGAGATTTTCTCCCCGTGTAGCCTATTAGTAACCTTGTTTAATTACAAAGGCCAGGGTGGTCACAGGCACGTGAGAAATCCAAGGTATTCTCCTGCCTCTGCCACAAAGTTGGGAAGTTTGCAAAGACAAACAATCCTGTTCTCTCCATGCATCAGTTTATTCAGCTGGATAATGGCAGTATTAAACCCACTATAGGGGACAGAGATTAATAGAGCAGAATTCCTCCTGCACCACGAAGGTGATGGAAGGGAAAGATTGTTAATCCTTTGGAAATATTGGGCAGCAATGCAGAATGTGCATTCCTGGTGCTGCAGGACAAATGCAGTGCAATATATTTGGGAACCCAACTTGTCAAAGAAGCAGGTGGACAAGGAGGAGCAAAAGGGAGCTCCTTGGAAAACCAGGGAAACCTTGGTCTGGGTTAGAGGGTCTCAATGATGGGAACGGATTATCTCCCAGATATCACTGAAACCTCCTCTTAAAGGGATCCAAGTCTTTAATCATTATCCTGAAAGCACAAAGCAGCTCCAGACACACACAGGCCTCGTTGAAAGACTTGTCAAGACTCAAACAGTAATTCACAAATTCACTAAAATTCCCTGCTCCACTGAGCAATGTGACAGCTCTGCCGACCGCAGTAACATTTCTATTCAAACTGGCTTTGGTGCTGGAGCTATAAATATCCCTGCAATATTTCCTGCTTCAGAACATAAAGACAGCTTTACAGTGCTGATAAAATAGAAATTACTTTCTCTCGGAGGTCTAGCTGGAATTTTAATGTCTGTTTTGCAATAAAGCAGCTCCTCCACAATTCGATTTGAGGGAAAGAAAACAAACGGTCTAATTTAGTTACAGTAATGACTCCCCTTGTATTGTTGGCCACAGCTGAGGCTGTGGTTGCAGGGCTGTTGTGGTGAGCACAGAGAGGATTTTTACAGCAATATGACTCCTTTTTATCCTTTAAATGCATATATGGCACTGCTTAATTACAGGTATGGAGAAACAAGGGCCCGGAAAGTAAAAGGTCATTAAAGTTTACAACCTCTAGCAGCGTTTCTGTAAAAATTACTTGTCACAGCTGTAAAGCTGGTGAGCAAAGATGACCTGGTTTAAAAAGGGTTCTTCAATTGAAAAGAGAAATTGGAAATATTGGGCTCGTCAGTGTTGCTTTTAATTATCCATAAATGTCACCCTGGGTCTTGTTAGTTCCTTCAAAGGAAAAGGAAAAAAAAAAAAACACCCTCATTTTCTCCAGAGTTCCCCTTTGCATTTGTTGGCTGATGATGATGGGGTGGGGAGGAGACCTGGAGCAGTTAAATGGGGGAGGGAGTGAGAAATAATGATTCTCCATTTGCATTATGGCAGAGGCAGAAGATTGTCCCGAGCACAGGGGCTGCTGAATGCTCTGAAACACTGCAGGGAGTCAGGTTCTAGCCAGGCTGGATGGGGCTTGGAGCAACCTGGGATAGTGGAAGGTGTCCCTGCCCATGACAGGGGATGGAACAAGATGGTTTGAAAGTCCCTTCTGACCTAATCCAGGCTGTGAGTCTGTGATTTGATGATCTGGAATGTTACAGATGTTGCAGGATGAGCCAAAAGAACCTCTGAGGGACTCAGCAGCAGGATGGGGGCACTGGATCCTGAGGCTGCTCTGTCTGGGTGTGGAAGGACTTGGTCCTTCTGGAAAAATCTTCTGTGCAGCATTGACCAAAACTCATTATCAGCACCAGTTAGTGAGTCAAACAGCAACTGAGGCTCAGGACATCACTGGGTGGATGGGGGGGTTCCACTGAGGTCTGGTTGCAAAGTCACAGAGGGGTTTGGGAAGGTCCTGTTCCCTTTAAGATAATCCTAAACATAGCCTTTGATATTTGCCATAACTGCCAGGCAGAGGATTTTTGCACTCCCATAACTCACCCACAGGTTCTGTCCTGCCCAGAGCTGGCACTGGCACCAGCAAAGCAAACAGGCCACACAAATAAAATTCTGCAGATGTCTTCAAGAACAGGTCCCAGACCTTCAAGAACAGGTCCCAGACCTGGCAGCGTGTGGGGGGCACCAGGGGTGAGACTTCTGGGCCCTATTTTTGCCCAGCCCAAAGTCTGCAGTGGTGCAGTCCCTGGGACTTGCTGTGGGTGGAAGAGCAGGAAATCAGGGATCCAGGAGGTGCCTGGACAGACCTCCTGGTCAACATCTGGGATGGTCCCTTTGAGCTTTGGGGTGATTTCTGCCAGTCTGTTCTGTGTTTCAGGCTGTGGGGATGTGTATGGGCACACTGCGGTGTCCAAGGTGAGGCCCCAAATAAACATTCAGGTGCTTCTGAGTTTTGTGATTTGAAAGAGATGGAAAATTCCTCCCCAAAATCAGAACTCCAGCTTCTCCCTGGTTTTTCTTTCTCGCTCCTGTCTTTAAATTCAAACTCTCTGTAAAAAAAAAAAAAGTGTGTAATGAGCTCATTACTTCTTATTTATCCAATGCGTAGGGATCAGTTTAATCTTTAATTGGGACAGGATGGTGGGAGGGGGGTTATGAGAAGATGACAGAGATCAAAAGATCTTTTTGGTAGAAGGACAAAGACCTTTTTGGTAGAAGATCTTCTTGGTAGAAGCTGTGGCTGCCCCATCTCTAGAAGTGTCCAACTCCAGATTGGAGCAACCTGGGATAGTAGAAGGTGTCCCTGCCTGTGACAGGGGGTGAGATGAGATGATCTTTAAGTTCCCTTTCAACCCAAACCAGTCTGTGACTCCACGATTATTCACTGAACACATATATATTGAATTATATATTGAACATAACCAAATGCTCTTCCTGCAGGAGCCACCCTGTGGAATATTTTCCCTGATTTGGTATAAATGATTCCAGAGAAGAGGCAGAGCAGCTGCAATCAGCTGAAGCCGTGTGTGAAGGGGCAGAAGTTGGGCACTTGTGTCACAGACCGAGCTCAGAAATTTCGTTTCTCCTTCTCTTCTCTGCTGGGTTTGTTTGTTTGTGGTTCAGGCTGCAGCTCTCTGTGCAGTGCCTGTGAAATGCCTCCCATGCTTCCAGGGCTGTATAAATAAATAATAACTATTTAGAATCTTTTAAAAGATACATAAGTGTGTTTCTTTTCCGAGACATAAAGTCAATGGAAACCTTTTTTGTTTTTATTTCAACGGCAAACCAGCAGCAGAACAGCTGTGTGGGACCCAAATGAAATAAGCTGCAAGTGTTAGACACTATTTCTTTTAAAGAATTAGGATTTATAGCGCTGCAATGAATGCTGATTTATAGATATTTTAAAAGAAAATAAATCCCCGTAGATATATTTTTTTTATTTCAAAAGGGGAATGTGTAATGATGGCTTTCCACTGCTTTGGAATAATATTACATCAGGTGACTTGTGCAGGGTTGTGTTTCTCGTGCTGAAAGTTGTGGGGTCACATAGCAGGGAAAAATCAGGAAGATTTTACAAAAACCTGTTGAACAGATTTCTGCTCCCAAAGAGTCTTTGCTGAAACCCAAAACAGGGAAGAACAATATAAATTCTTCTTGTAAATCATGCACATAACCCCGATAATATAATGGATTTTATAATAAATTTATAATAAATTTTATAATAAATTTTGTAATAAATTCTATTTTATAATTTCTAACAAATTATTTTATAATAATATATTTTATAATAAATTATAAACCACAACCCACAAAGATGGATTTTTCTCTGTATTGAACTTGCTGATGGCTCTGCCTCACAGACATAACACTGGTGGATGGGTTTTGCTCTGGAATGCTTTAAACCACCAAAACAAATATTAAACTGTGAAAGAAACATTTTTCTCTTGAAGAAATATCAAGAAAAATCTGGCACAGTTGTTATTTTGTAAAGGAAAAGCTCTTATTCTAGAGGATAAATGAGATTTATAGATTCCTTTGGAGGAACCATCCTTCTTTGGCTCTCGTGGCCCTTAAAATGCTTCCCAGGGTCCCATCAGTGGTAACTAAACCCAACAAGAGCTCTGCAAGTACATTTAAATTTTACTAAAAGGCCACCTGGACCTCCACAGGAAAAAAATTTAAGTATCTGTAGATCAAGAAGATTTCCAGTAATGTCTGATAGAGAGGAGAGAAATTAACCGAGAGTTAATTTGCTTTTTTGGGGTCATCCCAAAATAATACCAGATCAGGACCTTAGCCTGTTAAATCATGTCCAAATGTTATAGTCAGCCTTAAAAAGGGAGCCCAAATACAGTATATTTGTCTTTAAAATCTGTCTGGGCAAACAGGTCCATCACTCACAAGCTGGACTTGCAAGTACTAAGGAGCACCCAAGGAGTGAATCCTGATTTTCCTGCCAGTTCTGTGTCATATGGATATTCCAGGCTATCCAACCAAAAATTGCACTTAGATTACATTACATTATACAGTAAGTGGCAAATCATCACTGCTTCCTCTGACACTCAGTGTAATAACATTAACCATGATGAATTCCCCTTTACTGGTCATGTGGCCTCCATACATTATTCCAGCTGAATTCCATTGTAATGGAGCATTAATTAATGTCTGCTGCTTATCGAGTGGGACCCATTTCTGCCTCCCATCCCACTCTTTAATTCTTGAAGAATTACACACAGAAATCCTGCAAAGACTCTCCCTTATACCAGGAAAGCTTCAGAGGGTGGAAGGAGCCACAGTTTGGTTCTGATGCCCGGTGCCACCCCGGTCTTGTGTCGCACAAAGAGGGGTTTCTTTTGAGTTTGGCAGTAAAATGAGGTTTGCTGAGGAGCTGAGGGTGGTTTTGAGTGACTCTGCAGATGAGTTTCCTTATTAATTCCCTCTCCAAGCACAGCTTCATCTTTGTGCCCCCTCAGAGACGCCGGATTGTGGCGTGTGGTTGAAAAACCACGAAACCCATGGCTGAAATAAAACCCAGGGGGCAGTTAAAACCATTTCTGAGGCTCAGTTTTCAGACAACCCCCCCAGAAATGCTGTGAGGGGAAGCAGAAGAGCCCACCCGAGGCTCTGGATCGAATGGGGTCTCCATCACCAAACCACAAATGAGAAATTCCTGCCCTGCATTTTGATGTCATGAGAGATTCAAAGCTCAGCTGGTTGAAGTTCTCTTTCCCACTGTAATGCCTGCAAGAAGCCGTGTCCTCCTTGGAATATGCGGGGTGCAGCTTAATTGAGAGGTTTTAATTAGCTCCTGGTCCTCTCAGCCGTCCCACCACAAGGTGTCATCATCCTTCCGACAGGGAGGGGGCACGGCTCTTGTCACCTCCTCTGTCTTCTCCGGGAAACCCAAGCCTGGACTTCATATTTCTGTCGTGTCATCCAGCCTTGAAGGACCTCTACGGTCATTGCAGAGTGATTTATGGTGGCAGCTGCTCTCCAAGAAAGCAAGAAAAGCCAAACCATTTTCTCCCAGTGACTGATTCCCTGCCAGGCTTCGAGGACTCCTGACACGGAGAGAAGTGTTTTCCTCTCCGAGGAGCAAACAACAGATCCCTCCCAGCACAGTGCAAGAGTTAAACCATGCAAATGACTCTAATAAGCATAATTTAAACCCCTGGTTTTCTTTTTATGGCAGTTTCATATTCGGTGTTTTATATTCCAATTTTCCACCTTTTAGTCTTGCTTCCTTCTTTTTTCTTGCTGCGAAGCCCTATCACAAATGGGAGGGCAATTACTAGGCAAGCATGTAGTTCTTTAATTGAAACACTTATAGGTGTACACTTAAAAACTATAAAGACTTTTATGGAATAGCAATGCCTTAATAGGCTTTTGTGTGTGTACATTGTAATCCAATTCTGTACTCTTGGAGCATTGCTGGGGGAAGGTGTTAATTTATGGTTCCAATGAGCAATAAAGCAATAACAGTAATCTAAAGGTGCAATATCCCTTGTTTAGGGGGCATTTATGGTTATGTATTAAAACCATAAATATATCAGGATGTTGCAGAACTGATCTAATATAAAATGAGAGATAAGATCTCTTCCCTTTAAAACGTGGGGGTTTTCCAGCAGAAAAGCAGCCCCGTGCTCATGGTTCCCATCAAATCTCAACAGGGACCAGGTCTGAGGAGGATTTCAGTGACCACCTTCCCTCTGCTCCAGGTGACTTTGTTACCAAGGTAGCAAAGCAAGAGGCAACCTTATTTTAGTAATTAACTTAGTTCCTGAGTGTTGATGGCTACCTGAGCATCCTTCCAGAGCTGGAATGCAGCACAGCCAGGATCGTTTACTGCCTGCTTTTGGTAATGAGTCCTTTATTTTCCCTGTATCCAAAGTCTAAACTTGGCTTTCAGTTGTTCCTGCATTGCTGCTCTGGTTCCTCTGGGATCCCAAGCCCTGCTGCTGCTGGGATCAGCCTAATCCCAGGCTGTATCCCATGGATCCCAATTGGCTCTTACTCAGGAGGAAGCAGTTTGTGTGTCTGGGTGGTGGTTGCCAGAGATCCAAGGAGTGTCCTGCACCAACAAAATAAGTGGGATTCACCACGATAAGTATTAACCTGAGTTATCATTGTGGGGGAGCTGCTTTTCAGGCAGTTTATTCCCCTTATCCCACTGAAATCCATGAGAACTTGGCATCTTCCCCCCTTGCTGTTCCTTGTGTCTCCCAGCCACATGATCTGGGCATCAAGTAGCTTATGAGAATCAGCTCTGGAGACATTTTTCCTGTAGGGATTTTCCTGTCCAGGTATTAAAACCCTGATCTGCTTTTTTTTTTTTGTGGGAGCTCTGGGCAGGGATTGCAGGGCTGGGACACATCCAGGTGTGTCCCAACCTTGTTTTACCTCAGGAGCTGGAAGCCAGGAACATTTCCTAGGACACTGGTCGACAGACTTCAGTAAAAACATTTCATTTTAAACAAGTCAGAATAAAAAAAAAGGGTGACAGGAAGGGATAATTACCTTGTCTGCACCAGGTCTCTGGGCAGACACAGTGACATTTCAGAAATCCAAATGGCTTTGTTGTGTTATGATTGGGAAAAGAATGGAGGGCAGAGCCCCTGACATTCCAGACTGCCAACAATTCCTCAGGGAAGGCAGGCAGAGCACGTTTTTCCGATGGACACAGTGCCCTCTGTCCCTGCAGGAATGAGCTACCTGGAGTAAACACTCTGCTTTTGGAGTCTGGTTTAATCACTGGAACTGGGAAAGAACTGGAGGCCAGAACTAACTGGTTTTAATTTGGAGCTTGCACAAGTTTCTCTGAATTTTTCTCCTCTTCCCTGTGTGAATATATAAAATTCCATGGGTGAACACTTGTAAATGGGTTTGCAACACTCTGCTTTGGGGAGAGGGTGGATCTTCCAATATTTACCTGTGTTATCTGAACATCTAATCCTGTAAATGCTTGTCCAGAGCCTGATTTCCAGGTGCAAATGCATGTGCTGTACATGGAACTGTGATAACAGTGAGCTCAGGGCAGAGGCTGCAAAATGTGTGTGTGCAAGAAAGATGCAAATATCTAAACTTATCCCCCAGAATTATGGGATGGTTTGGGTTGGAAGGGACCTTAAAGTTCAGCTTATTCCATGGGCAGGGACACCTTCCACTATCCCAGCTTGCTCCAAGCCCCATCCAACCTCTTTTCTGTTTTCATTCTTGTAAACGAGGTTAAAATCACCTGTTTATTTTAAGGAAAGGTTGTGTGACTACAGATTGATTTTAATATTCAAACAGAGCTTTGAGACCTCCTAGAACAAAATTGTTCAGGAGCAAAGCTGTGCCCTCAGCAGTTTTTCCCCTCTCCTTGTTTCCTGGGGAAGGCTGTAAGTTTTCCTTTCCCCTCTCTGGTGAGACCATCCCAGGAATCAAGTGCTCAGCTTGAATTTATGAGCTGCAGCACAAAAAGATCCAAAGGAAATGTGCCCCTTTAATAAATAAACAGAAAATCTGCACGATTTTCTAATACCTTTGTGTCCCAGCTCCCTTGTTTTCCCATCTCATGTGCTTTAATGAATATATCCATGACCTGCTTCACTTCTTCCTTGGAAAGGCTGGTGACAGAAAGGCCCTAATCCTCCCTCCCAGGCCATGCCTATCCTGATCCATAATTTTATCAGCAACCAGCTGCTTGGCACAAGCTTTGCCAACTCAGCAACTCTATCTCCTCTTCCCTTGAGGAAACGTTCACCTTATCACCAAAGAGAGACAGGGGGAAAAAATTCCATCTGTTACAGCTCAGAGCAAGAAGCTCCATAATTGCGTGGGTACACAGGCTGCATATCAAATTTTTTTGTCTTAGGAAGCACTTAGGGAGTGTTCATTCTCCTTTTATTGTTGTTCTCTCCCTTGCAAGGGACTGTGTTTCGTCTCCTCTGGGATACAGAGCGAGGATTTCTGAGAAAATTTGTGGTTTAACGATGCCAGGGAGGTGTTTGGAACCACAAATGTAGCCTGGAAAATCTGTGTGCTCATTCCAGGTGTTAGGGGAGACCTTCTGACTCTTTATAACTCCTTGAAAGGAGGTTGGAGGAAGGTGGAGTTCAGGCTCTGCTCCCAGGGAACAAGGGACAGGAGGAGAGGGAACGGCCTCCAGCTGTACCAGGGGAGGGTCAGGTTGGACATCAGGAGGAATTTCTCCATGGAAAGGGTGGTCAGGCCTTGGAAAGGGGCTGCCCAAGGAGGTGGGGGAGTCCCCATCCCTGGAGGTGTCCAAGGAAGGACTGAATGTGGCCCTCAGTGCTCTGGGCTGGGGGACAAGGTGGTGTTTGGTCACCAGTTGGACTCGATGGTCTTGGAGTCCTAAAGAGCCCTCAGGTGTCAAACCAGTTCCTTTCTACTTAACCTTGCCCTTTTTTTTGTCATATTGCAAATTTTTGAGGGTGAGACTCTCTGGCAGTGGGGATGACAACTAAGTCAGGGGCAGCTTTATCACTTCCCCTATTTTATGCAGCAAAGAAAAAAAAATTATTCAAGAATTATTCTTTCCAAAAGCTACCATAAGATATTGGCAGTTATTCTGCAGAGTTTGGAGCTAGCAGGGTTCAGCTAAGTCAGACTGATGGCTCCTGAATATTTGTGCTGGGGGACAAGGTGGGGATGGGGCACAGGGTGGGCTCGATGATCCTGGAGGTCTTTTCCAACCTCAGTGATTCTGGAATTCTGAGGTGTGGGCTGGGCCAGCATAGCCTGGCCCTACACAGCATAGGAGAAATGTCACTGTGTCCCTGGGATGTCTGAGCACTGTGTTTATCAGACAGAACCAAAAATTCATTCCAGTGGAACAACTGAGAGGTACAAAGTTGTCCCAGAGCTTATGTGTTTTTCTGGCTAAGATCCACTGAAGAGTGGATGTGAAAAGAAGTAATTCCTTGAAATTCTTTTTATATTGACCAAGTTTTTCAAAGAGTTGCTTTACAGAAGGACCTTAAAAGAGATTATTAAATAACTATTGTATTAAATATTATTGCCTGTCTCTTGATAGCAACACCTTTCTTGGGGGGGGGGGGGGTTGGATTTTAATCCCCTGCTTTCAAATCCAGGGCTTTCTGCATTTAAAGTCTTTCTCAATTTATAGACTGTCCCCCCCCACCAGAGCTGCCTTTGGTGCCTGCTCAGGGAAGGGCAGTGCCAGCCTGACCTGGGAGGGCAAAACATTCCCTGTGGGCAATAAATTCTTTCATTAATCCGTTTTTTAGTACTATCTACACTCAGTTCTGGAATCCCAAGCAGGAATTCCGCGGGGTCTTGGCTTGGTGCAGCCTCTGATGGTTTTGCACCGGTTCAAAGGACAGATGTGACTTCTCAGGGTTCAGTGTCATCTGTCTGCTTTCAAAACCAGCCCCTCTCAGGTGATTAGGCCGAGCCACTCATTAGTCTGGGCTGTGACACGACACGAACACATTCCTGAAGTGCCTCGAGGGTCTCCCCCTGCCTCTGGAACACGGGGGATGCTGCTGGAACACGGGGGATGCTGAGGACGCCGCGTCCCCGGGGACCGGCGCTGCCTTTGTCGGGAGGAGTGAGGAATATTCCGCGGCTTGAAAAACGTGCCTGGCGGTGACAGGCTGCTGGAGATCAATCTGATTAGCTTATCAAAGGGAAGATTAGAGAGCAACCTGATCGTGCTGTTTAAATATGTTCACAGGGAGAAAGCGCGAGGTACAAAGTATTTTTTTAATCTAGCGGGGGAAGGTGTGACAGGAGCTGATGCCTGGAAGATTTAAAGAAATTATTCAAATGGTTAATCGGGAAAAAAAAAATGCAGCAGCTTTGAGAGAATCTTAGGGCACCACAGTGAGAAAAAAAATCCTCCTATATACGGTCGACAAAGAGTAAATTTTGCAGGAGTTCCTTGCAAAAAGGGTTTGGGCCAAACATCTTTTTGCCTTTCCACTGCTCTCTTCAGCTCTTTTGGTGTGTTCAGACCTCAAATTGAATAGCAAGTGGTTCTGCTTTATTTGTTTTTATTGCTGCCAAAAGGAAAAAAAAAAGTCAGAGTAAACAGCGGGATGTTTGCAACCTTCTTACATCGGGCAGATTGAATAAACTGCCTCTCAGTTGATTGTTTTCCTTCAGATCGCCGCATTTATATTTATTTGGTTTCACGGATGTAGCGCCGGGACTTTGGGTTTTGTCTGGGGCCGTTTTTGCAATCCCGCTTTCTGGGGAGGGAAACGGGAACGCAAAGAGCGCTACCTGCGCTCAGCATCAGATCGCTGATTCCTGGGATAACAGGAATCCCGGGATGAATGAGGGAACGCAAAGTCATTCGTTGTAAACAACGCTGAGCCTGATCTCCTCTCTCCTGATGCCAAGTGACATCCCTGCCCGGGAAGCAGGAGAGGTGGGGGTGAGGATGGAGTGGCAGGAGCAGGACTGGGCACCCCCGGGACCCCCGAGGAGGGCAGGGAGGGGATGAGGATCCGCCCGCTCCGCGCTCGCTTCCCTTTCCCAGACTCCATCTTGTGCCCACTGATGGCAAAAGCAACTTCTCCCTCAACTTGAGCTCTGCCGCATCTTTGCTTCCCATCCAGGCATCCAGGCTCGGATGCTTTTTATCTCCTCCCAGGCCTTGAATTTGCTAAACAATGCAAAAAGAGCAAAGTGAAGTGCCTGCAGCCTCCTGCCTCCCCGAATAAGTGCGGCACAGCCACGGAGTCGCCTGCAGTCACATCTTTTTATTCTCTTTTTTTTTTTTTTTTTTTTTTTCTTCCCTTTCAGTTTTTTTGGCTTTGAGAGAACACGAGAGAGGGAAAATGGGGCAGACAGCACACACACCGTTATTCTGGAATATCGATGATTAGTCTGGCGCCATCTCAGGGAGTTGTACTTCCAAAAAAAAAAAGAAAAACACACACTTTCTTCCCCAGTTTTCTTCGAAGGTAAAATTATTCGGAGCCGTGTGACAGCGCTGATCAGAGGGAGGACTGAAAAAAAAGAGTTGGTGGTTGATTTTTTTTTCGTGCTTCACAAATGCAAACAGGTTGTGGTTATTCCCTTTATGCAAGGGCAGACTAATTGCAAGAACACTCATTAATTATGGATGATGCGCACAGTTTGGTTGCCAAAAAATAATATTTTTGGATATTGTTCGCCAGAATATCACTTTAACCTACTGTCACCATTATCTTGCACGTTGTGGGGTTTTAATGAACATATGGCACTACATTAGCTAATGCAAGCCTCTGTTTTCCCAAACTAAGTTATTTTTTCCACTCCCTGCAGCAGGTATTCTGTAAATATTTAAGTGTGTGGAAGGGAACCTGGAGCTGCTTCTCCTTTGCATCCTTATGCAAGCGAGTTCTGTCTGTCTATGAATATAAAAATGCTGTCACAGACCCGGCTGAAGGGACCATTTCTGACCCTGCTGTAGGAGTCTGGCCTTCAATTAAATCACTCTGCAACTTCTCATGTGTCCTCAGCTAATTCCCAAGTCTCAGCAAGCAGAGGATCTGTTGATCTCTGAAATGTCTTCAGACATCACACTTTAATACGAGCCTCTTCAAAGGATTTGACTTTTTCTTATTTTTTTTCCCCCCTGCCATAACACATTGTTTTAAAGCTGATCTCATAATTGTATTGATTCCTTTTTTTTGGTTCTCTGCGTCAAAGCACTTCTTTAATCAAAAGTAAATTATGTAAAGGCCATTAGGGTCAGCCCAGCCAGCAAAATGAAAACTGCAATACATCATTTATTTGTAAATGTCAGTGAAATCTGCAGATCGATATCCTTCCCCATGTGGTTGATATTTATTATTTTACAGAAATCCTGAGGCAGCTGCTGGCTTGGGGTGGCCCAGCAAGGCAGAGTGGGGCAAGGTCAGCTCTGAGGGCGAGCTGGGGGACCTGTCCCTGCTCCCTGCACCAGCCACACGTGCCCTGGCAGTGGCAGATCTGCTCTCCCTTGCTTGTGTCCCTCTGCCCCCATTCCAAGGATTCCACCCCTGGCCCTTGGAGAAGGGCTGAGCTCTCAGCCGTGGGTTCAGTTTAATTTGGTTGATTTTCTTCTGTGTTCAAGCAGCTGCCAAATCTTGATTTTCTGGGTCACTGCCACCTTTCCCACCTCGTGTCCCACCATCCTGACTCCAAACACCAACATCCTCTGAGGAGAGGCTGAGGGAGCTGGGGCTGTTCAGCCTGGAGAAGAGGAGGCTCAGGGGAGACCTCCTCACTCTCTGCAACTCCCTGACAGGAGGGGGGAGCCAGGTGGGGGTTGCTCTCTTTTCCCAGGCAACTCTCAGCAAGACAAGAGGGCTCGGTCTTCAGCTGTGCCAGGGGAGGTTTAGGTTGGAGATTAGAAAGAATTTCTTTCCAGAGAGGGTGCTCAGCCATTGGAATGGGCTGCCCAGGGAAGTGGTGGATTCTCCATCCCTGGAGGTTTTTAAGATGAGACTGGATGTGGCATCAGTGCCATGGGCTGGGAACATCAGCAATAGTGGATCCAGGGTTGGACTTGATGATCTCAGAGGTCCCTTCCAACCCAGCTGATTCGGTGATTCTCTGATTCTCTGATCTCCCACTGAAATATGGGCTGGGAAAGGGTGAGCCAACTTCAGGCTTCTTAAACTCCATCTAGTGGCAAAAAACTTGTCGTTTTATGATGGTGGGAAACCTGGTGGGTCTGGACTGGAGCTGATCTCCCCCAGAGGTGGGCTCAGCTCCTTCAGTGTCAACTGGAAACTTGACCTGGTTACTCCTGAGTGCATCCAGAAACCAGGAGTTGTTGTTCTCCCAAGGGTTAAACCCGCTGTGCTGCTGTTCTGCCTGATAACAAAGGTGTTGGGTGGTGTAATAAAGCAATTGTGGTGCAATAAAACAATCCTGCTGCAGCTGCCTTGGGGGAATTCTGGCTGGCTGGGAAAACAGAAGCTTCTGTGGGTGTCAGGAGTATCTGTCCATCTTTTTATAGACTTCTATAGGCTCGTGTGGGTCACTGTGCTATCTGAGCTCTGTAAAAGGAAATGAAGGAGGATATAAGGCCAGATAGGATCTGAGAGCTGCTTTGGCTCTTAAATATTCAAAAGAATTTTGTGAGGGATGGGATTAAAATAGAGAGATTTTGCTGATGCTCGGTGGAAAATATGTTTCTAAGAAATAACAATGGGCTGTTCCTGCCCGTGGAGGTGGTGGTTGGAGATGAGGGGGGAAGGGGAAGGGGGGTCCTGCTCAGGCCTTGGGGTTCTGTGCCCCACAGCTCCCTGGCCCTGCAGGAAAAGCCTGTCTGCACCCAGTTCTGTGCCCAGGAAAAGGGGCTGGGAGGAAAACTGCTGGTTCCTTGTGGGTTGGATCATGTGGGGGTTTTCTTTGGGTTGAGCCTGATGTGAGCTCTCTGCCCCTACAGCAGCCTGGGCAGGCTGGGCTGAGCCCCATCCCTTTGGATGGGCAAGGTGGGTAAGGGACAAGTGGGTTCTGGCAGAGGATCCACCCCAGATGCCAACCCAGGACTTGTGTGTGTTGGCCAGGCCTCACTGTCAACATGAGATAAATTCAGATGCTGCAGCAAGTGTGTGTGTGTGTTTTTGTCTCCCCATGCACAGACCAAGGGCTTTCCTGGAGCCCAGAGGGAGGGAATGGTCCCAAACATCCCTGGCTGCCTCCTCCCACTGTGCCAAGCAAGGAGGGTGCTGAGGGAGCCATCACAGCATTTAAAACTTGACCTCAAAGCACAGAGCACCAGGCAGGGACATCACCTTGGCATGGCCACAGGTTAACCTGCCCACTGGCATCATCCAGTGGGAGCTGCTGGTTCTCCTGGCATGTGGCATGAGGAGGAAGCAGGAATGGTCCCTGGGGGTGAGATGGGAGAGGTGGTGGCACAGTTTGACAGGAGGGGAACACCCTGAGAGCCCAAAGGGATGTTGGCTCGTGGGGTCAGAGGTGTGGGAGAGGATCCCTCAGGAATGTTTAAACAGGGAGCACAAAGGGGGGATGGAGCTCCAGAGCCATGTCTGGAGGGGCAGGGAAGGGGGAGGTGCTGGGTAATTATGGGTGTGGATTAATGAGGGCAGGGGCAGGACTGTCTGGAGGCAACACAACAATGGGAAAATGGTGCAGGAGCTTTGCCTGGGGCAGGGAGAGGGCCTGACTCCTTCCTGCAGGGATAACCCTGCTGAGCAGGCAGCAGGGAAATGGGAATGCTGGGCTGAAGGACTGATTTCAGTGCCTGGGCTCTCATTTTTATAGGGACCCTTTCCAGTGCTTGGGTCCAGACCC
>NW_020884933.1:1616706-1617687 GCF_003945725.1 Corapipo altera
AAAAAACCCCCACAACTTTATGTTACATTTAGGAAATCATGGTGCATTTTTCTCTTAATCAGCTTTGCAATCCACAGATTTAACTGTGTGTGACAGCCACGAACAGCAGTGTCAACCCTGCACTTCTGGGCTAAGAAAGTCTTGTGTGTTCATAAAAAAAAAAATCTGCAAGGCTGTTCCCTGTCCTACTGAAACAGAAAAAGGAAAAGGAAAGAGGGTTAAAAGCCTAAAACTGTGATTCCACTCTGCATAAAGCATCAAGAGCTTCTGTGAAGTTATCATTAAAAAAAATAAAAAATAAAAAATAAAGATTTGAGAACAGCTTGGCCTGGAACAATATTTCAGGCATGGCTAGCTGTTAAAAATAAGCTAATTCAGAAGAGCCACATTTAAATAAATATAATGCAAAGACATAATGGCACAGATAATAGTTTTGAATGGGGAATTCTAATGACTTCGAGGGCATTTTACAGGGCAATTAATACACATGAAAATGCTGCTCTATTCAACTGTCGGAAAGAAAGGAAAATAAAATAAAATAAAGCGGGCAGAAAGAGAAAGGGAGACGGTTGTGACTGGTAAAAATAGGATTTGATTTTCTTTTCAATAGGATCACTGCTTACAAACATAATAAAAGGAAAAATAAGCATGTCAGGTTCTATAATGTGGCTTGTGAAATCCCGAATGATTAGTTTCTAAAGAGGGGCAATTAGGAGCCTTTTGCATATGCATGTGACTTCTGCGGAGCGGGGCTTTCTCTGCTGCCTTCTTCTCTCCCTCTTCATCAACAGGCTAAAAATACATTTCCCCCGTTAAACCTCCGGCATCATCCCGCTGGATTCGGGAAGGGGGATTGTGGGCTCTGGGAAGGGGTGAGGAGGGTTTAGGAGGGGAACAGCGGCTTTTTGGGGGGTCAGGGTCAGCCCCGGTCCCGAAGGGAGGGTCTTTCCCTGGGCTGGGGGTTTGCCGGGGGTTCGCTGC
>NW_020884933.1:1617697-1635301 GCF_003945725.1 Corapipo altera
GCCCGTCACGAGCTGCTAAACTTGCAGCAGGGGTGGCTGGGGGACAAGTTCCTGGCTCCCTGATGGAAGTGCAAGGGCTGATTCAGGCTCACAGTTGTCCCTGTGGACCTTGCAGCCCATAAACCTCCCCTCCCTGTCCATCTGCACCAGGAGTGAGCTGCCCCTGTCCTTGAAAAAGAGCCTGTCCAGATCTTCAGCCACATTTTTTAAAGGTATAAATAAATATTACATATGCTAACAGATGGTTCATTAGCCAGTTGTTATGGCAATCAGCATTTCAGCCAATTAAAATCCTTCTTCGTAGCCTTAAAAATGTCAGTGATGGGGACATTTAAATGCCCAGAGAACAAACAGCCCCTCTGTAGCACGGCACTAAAACAAAAGGCAAGTTTATGGAGGAAAGGATGTGAAGAAATAAAGCAAGAGTTTGAAATCCTTTGTGCTGAAGAAGTGAAAAGGTGCTGGCCCCTACGTGTTAATTAGTGGGAGAGGTGTTGGGCATCTTGTCAGCCAAATTACCTGGAGTTTTGGGGGATCAGTTGGGAACCCAGGAGGTACATCCAGGGATTCTGAGTCTCCCAGAAGTGATATGGCAGGGATTATCTGGGGAGGGCTCAGAGTTCAGCACCCACAGGCAGATTTTTGCCCCTTGTGCACTGGAATTCCTCAGCTCATTTTCCAGCCTGACTGGAAGGGCAGAGTCTGGCATCCCTTGGCAGTGCTGCCCACCTGTGCCTGGAGGATGCTCAGCTGGCTGCAAAGTTCAAGTTCAGGCCTCACAGGCTGCTTTTTAGGCAGCAGCTCTGAGTATCCAGGCCAGAGGTGATGATAAACTACAGGAATGTCAATTGATCTTGGAGACACACCAGGATACCCAGTGATAGTGGAATGTGGGGCAGACCCAGGGGGAGGAATGGAAGAACCACTTTCTCATTTCTGCTGTTTTCAGGGCTACCTGTGCTTCGAATAGCAAATAACTGTGCAGGTCCTAAAAATTCCTTCCAACCACCTTTTCCACGGGTTGCTTTTGCATCTGTGTCCTGTCAGTGCTCAGCCTCTCCAGCCTGGGGCTCTGTATGCAAAGATAAAATAATGGCATGGGAAGGCAAGACCTTTTCATCCCAAATTAGTGTTGCAGCAGGACACTCCCTGGAGTGGGAAGAAAGCCTGGCCTGGGAAAGCATCCTCTGCCTGCAGCTTGCCAACAGGTATCAGGTTGTCCATATCCCTTGTATATGGATGGATGGAGGAATAATCCTTCAAACCTCTTGATCAGAGAGGGTAAAACAGGGCTTTTACACCCCCTCCACCCCCCTCCTGCCACATTCCAGGGGCTTCTGCTGCTCTGGCAGCCGGCACAGAGCAGGAGCCTGGATTTGATGAGTCACAGGCTTAAACAGGGGCGATTCTCTTTTTCTAATCTCTGCCGTTTAGAGGAGCAAAAAATAGCTCCCACAGACAATCAGGACAGATTATTTTAATGAGAGCTCAAAAATGAGAAACAAATGGCTCAAATTGAGCCTTTAAACATCTCCCCGTGCGTCTGTGCCTGAATCAGCAGGTCTGCAGCATGAGATGCCGCTGTCGGGGAGTTTGAGTTTTCAACCCTCTTGTGTTTTTTTTTTTCATCCCAGGAGCTGAGCTGAACGTCCCAGGTGAAAGCTGCCTGCTCTCAGCAGCTCCATTTTCCTGCTGGTAATTGTCTTTTATCTGCTGGAGTCAGCAGTGCCCAGCTCACATCTGCTCCTCAAACGCCAGAGAGGCAAACAATCATCTCCCCCATATGTGCTCCAACAGGCACAGGTAGGATGGAGCTAAAACCTTTCAAAGTTCTTTCCATCCTCTCTAGGTTATATATCCACCTTTTTGATGGCCACTGTTGGCTTATTAACTCATTCTGAATTTTTTTTATCGTGCTGTAAATAGAAAGTACATGTTCAGTTGATCTGTCACAGACTGGTTTGGGGTGGAGGGATCTTAAAGCCCATCTCATTCCACCCCCTGCCCCAGGCAGGGACACCTTCCACTAGCCCAGGTTGCTCCAAGCCCCATCCAACCTGGCCTTGGACACTTCCAGGGATGAGGCAGCCACAGCTTCTCTGGGCTACTTGTGCCAGGGCCTCCCCACCCTCCCAGGGAGGAATTCCTTCCTGAAGATGAAGATCTAGATGAAGATTAAGTCAGAACTGCATCAGACTGCTTTGTTTGCCCAAAAAGGTCGTTTATTTGCTTCAGAGAGCCCACAGCAGACCAGCACCCTCTGCTCCTACCCTGATGTGCCCCAAAAGTGGATCCTGTAGCAGAGGCAGAAGCTTTAAGACTCATTCTGGCATATCATCATGTCTTCTTGTTATCCAGAGAACTCCCCATGACCCACAAAGATATTTTTCTCTTCCTTTTATTTCTTGCATCCCTTTTAGTTTGTGATGGCAGGTCCAAAAGCTTTAAAGCTTCTCCTCGATGGGCATAAAAATATCATGAGTACTTGTTTAAACATCAGAAAGGTATTAGCTCAATTTTGCACTTCAATGCTACCAAGAATGTTTAGGCCCATTGGGCATGAATTTAATTTTCTTACAGGCTGCAGAGAGGAGAAAAATCAGCCTCCCTATCTTAGCATTAACTGCTTCTCCCTGTGACAACTCAAAGCTTCACCTTTCTGGTGCTCCAGGCTCCAAATGGTGTTAAAATGATGTTCTGAGCAGGGAGATGCCCCCAAATCTCTGCCCTGAGCTGTCCTGCCTCCCCCTTGCTCACTCTTTGCACATCAGCCCCGTGGTCCCCTCACCACACCAACCACCAGGAAAAGCTTCAGCAGGAGGAACAGCAGCACTGTAGTGGGGTCACAATAACTCAATAATTGATCTGAACCCCAGCAGGCTCCCCGTGGCAGGAGAAGATCCTGCCTCGCTCCGTTAGCAACAAGCCATTGGGTGTAAATGCATAAAATCAGATTGGTGATTTTTAATAGTGAATTAATGACACATGTTGGTGACAGACACAAAAACAGCCATTTTTTTTGGATGATTTTAACTCATTGCCAGCTCAGAGCCCCAGATACCTCAACACATGTATGCACAGGTGATGTCAGACTCTGCAGATATCAGGACAGCAACTCCTCCTTTTCCAAGGATATGGGAATGTCAATAGTCCTTGTCACATATGGGGGAAAAATTGCCTTTTAATGGTCAATAGTAATAACCAGTGTGTTTAAACTTTCATGACCAAGATATATACAATCTATGGGCTATGAATTATGTACATCCCTGCAGTGGCTGCGAGGTAGGAAATGGTCCCAGTCCCTCTGTCCCAGTCACCTTTGGGGTTTGTTCCAGCTCCTGCACTGGTGGCTGTGGTGCATCTCCCTGCCAACTCTGTTTGCAGGGTCTCATTCCCATCTCCAGTTCAGGGCAGATGTTCAGCTGGAGAGGGTCAAACAGTACTGGAGGCTTCTGGCCCCCCCCACATGTTTGATTTGTGTTGCTGAGGATGGGTTTGATATGTAACCAACAGGACCCTGTGGAAAACACAAGCCCTTCAGGGCAGTGGTGGCCGTGGTAACAGCAATATTTCTGATGCAGGCAGTAATTCTAATAAATATATGCAATGTTTGGATGGTTTTCTACATTTATTTGCTCTAAAAAAGTTCTTCTCTTCCATTTGCTTCTTGCCCATGAACAGAGGTGCAAGGCCACAAGAGGATTTCGGATTTTAAAGGAATTTCCAGCTCTGAGTGTGGACATCCAACAGGCTCTAATGGAAATGTGCTCTTAGGGGACCTGGAGTCCAGATTTAGAGACTGCACTGAGGTTCAGATAAGCCTTAGGAGAGCATCCAAAAATTACAGATTCCTTTCTGTACTCTGCCCAAACACTGGATCCTTTGAAGCTTGCCCAGGGCTGCTGGGCAGGAGATCAGAGCCACAGGGAGAGAGTTTGGAATCAGGAACCAGAGCAGTGTGTGTTAACAAAAACAAACAGGACCAAAGGCAAACTCCAGTGCCACCAGTGCCTTCCACCATCTGCACCCTGGCTGGGCTGGAGCACAGAATTCCATAGGGAATGAGAGGCAGCAAGTGCCTCTTGGTGCAGAAGGAGCTTTTGGATGCTGGTCAAAATACAGGTAGGAAAGGATTCCAATGGCAGTGAATAAGGATTTTTTAAAAGCTGAAAGGATGTAAAGACGAGGCCAGAGAAAGCAAAAGGAGTAAAATTTGCCTTAAGCAAACAAATAACCTCGAGGCTTTGGGGAGACTGGTGAGCTGGGAGAGAGGCAATGCCAGCCATGGGAGGAGGTGGAAACCTTCCCCTTTGCCTTCCTGCCTGTCTAATTCCCTGTCCCTGAGGAAGGGAGCCTGCAGGAAGCTGTGGAAGAAGAAGTCCTTACAGGCCCCCAACCTTTGTCTTTTAAAAGTAGGACACTCTGAGCACAGGTACACGCTATTCATCACACAAACCCCCAAACTATCATTTTATCTCCCTGCCAAATCATAATCCTCTTCCAGCTCCCCAGGGTTCTGCTGAAGGTATTTGATTTTTTTTTTTTTTTTATTCTGTCCCTTTCTTTTAAAACCCATTTCATTATCAAATGGTGTTGGGGGAACTGATCTGTAATGAGGAAGCTGGCACGAGTCCCAGAGCGATCAGAGGGGCTGAGATTCAGCGAGGTTAAGCTATCGCTCTGAAAAAAAAAAATAAAAAAAATTGTAAGTAATTAAAATTAATTAAAAATCATTAAACAAACCTTCGTGGCTGCTTGTCTCACGTGCTGCTGAGTTGACTGCAGGCTGTGCCACCATTCCAGGCTGTGGCACTGTGGAAGGGGGTGAGGAGATGGTGGCTGTTCCACCTTCTGGCACGGATGGCTTGGCCAAGGAGCAGATGCTCTTGGTGGAGGGGTTGGTTGTGTTCCTGTGGTCCTGCTCTGTGGGACGAAGCTTTTATTCCTGGTGCTGACACAGTTTCCCTGGCTGACCATGGGCCAGTGGTTTAGTCCTTGTGAACTTGGATTTGCAGCTGCAAAAAAGGCAATTTGTCCTTTTCTCTCAACATTACGGGCACGTGCTGTCCCCGCCGGGCAGGAGCCTTGCTCTCCCCAGGGATCTCCAGGCACTCCAGTATTACTGCTGCTAATACTTATATTATAAAGGTTAATACTAACCTATAGGGCCGTTCATTTAGAGGTGGGAATTTTGTGATTGCCTGAAAAACTCTGTCTCCCTGCATTTCCCAAAGAGGAGCAGCACATCCCAGACCTTCGGAGTCACCCGCTGGTTAAAACCTCCACAGCAACATAGCCCATGACCAGGGTTTGCTCCCTGCAAGAGCCTCCAGCAAATCACCTCCCCTGGAGCCTCACAGAAGCTGCGAAAACATTTGCATTTCTGGCGTTCTTGCTGAGGAGAAATACTAAAAACCCCCAGAAATGTTGTTACCTCTCTGGAGGTGTGCGGGGAGCTGTCACAGGGTTTGACAATTCGTGCACCAGGAGTGACCCGAAGTTAAAGCTGTCAGGCATTGTTATCATCCTTAAGGGCGGTGTGTTCCTCCCAGGCTGCGTTATCCCCGTCCTGTCCCTCCTCCCACCCAAAGTGGGTGATTCAGCCCCATTTAAGGAGCGATGGGTTGGGCCGGGGAGAACCCTTTACCCGTTTCCATGGTGATCAAATTACCTCTCTCATTCCAGGTCGGGAGGTTAAAATCACTGATGAGGACACTCCAACGGGTTTGCGTTTTCTGCTCCCAGCTCCGAAGGGGATGGGGAATCCACAGCCTGGCATTGAGGTAGCCGGGGGGAGCTGTTTGTTCCCCCGCTGGCTGAGGGTTGAGTGCCCAGCTCATCATCACCTCCCAGAGTTATTGCAGGAAATCCTCAGATCCCACGAGGACAGGAGTAACACACACCTTATCAAAATACGGGCTTTCCCCCACTGGTAAGGTGAGGGGCACGAGGAGAGCAGGAATTCCAGACATGGGATGACTGTAGGAAAGAGCAAGACTCAGCGGAGGTGTTCCAGCAGAGAGGTGATAGATTTCCACCAGTTTATGCTGCTCCCTAAAGGATAGAAATTCACTATCCCCTCAAAATATTTGTCTGGTTTTAATAATGTTTATCATAAAATCACAGACTGGTTTGGGTTGGAGGGGACCTTAAAGCTCATCTCATTCCACCCCATTCCATGGGCAGGGACACCTTCCACTAGCCCAGGTTGCTCCAAGCCCTGTCCAACCTGGCCTTGGACACTTCCAGGGATCCAGGGGCAGCCACAGTTTCTCTCCTATGGCAAAGCCCAACTTTTCCACTGGCTGATGAGCCCATTCCCTCCCAGGCCTTCTGAATTTTCCGTTTGCCTTAGGCTGGTGCTCGGAGATCACAGTGCAGCACAACCTGTTCCCTTCTCTGTACTGCTCTTTTATTTGTTTTAGGGGGTGGGGGGAGCCTTTCCTACATCTGCCCACAGGCAGGAGCTACTCAGAGATCGTGTAGGGAGAGCCCAGGTCAGGGCATGGGGCACTCCAGGGCTCCCCCCCCTCACTGTTTTCTGCAGGGCTGTTTTCCAGGAGCAGCCCATTATTCCACCAAGTCCGTTTGTTACATTTGCCAGTTCTCTCTCCATCCCCTTTGAGCCTTAGGAACATCAATAAAGGCTGTGAAAAAGTCTGGTGTAAATAACAGGAGTTTCTGCCTATTCTAATCAATAAAATATTGTTTATAGGAGCCCTCGTGGCTCTCCCAGCTCCAGTGAAAGGTCTGGCAGTGGTTTTATAAACTGGCTTTTCAGGTGGCTGTAACTTGGATGCTGGGAGTGCTCTTCTACCACTCTGGATGTAAATCAGTCTGGTGTGTTTAAATTTTGTAGCTTCTGGGTTTGCTGTTTCTTTAAAAGACAAGTGGCTGTATATGGCTTTTTTTTTATTATTATTTTTTTCTTGCCAGACTGTAGCTTAATAAAGGAGGTGCAGAGGGTGGATGGATGTGTTTTTGCAGTTAAACTATATCGATGTCTTCTCACACGTAGGGAGAAGGAAACAAGCAAACAAATAATGTTTTGATAGATTCCCACTATCTGCATTTAAAAGCCAAGTACCACACAGAAAGCACAATAACTACATCCCATAACTCTCTCACTATACAAAGCCAAACTGGGCAATGCTATGGTAAATTATTTCCTCCTGCTGCCTGCGTTTTAGACTCTTTATTTTTCTAGATTTCCTATCTCTCAGCCTTTTCCTATCACAGCAGACAGATTCAGTGTATGTAGCAAAACAGACCAAATCCCATCTTCAATTCTCAAAATATTAGTTCAGTCCTTACAGCAATATTTGATTTATGGAGTACTAAAGGAACATAAATAATTTGTTCTTGTTTTCACAAGACAAGTTGCCAGATGCAAAGCTAGAAATAAGGGATGAAAGGTCTGTGCTTGCTGTTGGGCATCAAAATCCTTTAATGATTTATTAATGGCAACGTTTTTATTTTTCATACAGTCTGTTGTTATATGTGTGTCTATTTTCTTGCACAAAGGTCAGTGTTTGGAAAACAATTGGAAAGATGATTAAAAGTGCCCAAGAAACCACCAGTGAGCTTTGGCCTTCTAAGCTGTCTGAAGTGCTTCTGAGATCTCTAGTCCATAAATACTCACTTGTCTCGCTGTGAGTCCCAGGGACAGGAGTTAAGGGGTGGATACAAGAGGCAGCTTTGCAGGACCCTCAAAAAATGAGCTGTTGGGAGGCACCACTCGTGGGCCTGGGTCTGGCAGCTTGATCTTCTCTGGTGGTTGTTTCCTTTGAGCTCAGACAAGAGCCCACGAGAAGCCCTTTGCTGGTTCTGCCTCAACCCCTCCTTTCTGTCCCTCTGTGCCAGGGTTTGCCATTGTAGCTCTGAGAGAAGGGCACAGTTTCTCTCCATCCTTTCATGCCAGACAGAGCACCAGGCATTCCTCCCAGTGTCAGCAGACTGCAGGGGGAGCAGCTTTTCCTCCTAGCTCATCTCTTGGAGGTCTCTTCCAGCAGTGGATCCCATGGAGTGTCACTGCCCAGTGTTACTCCTCTGCCAGCAGTTCTCAGATGTTTCCTCTGCACTGTTTGTCCCTCTGGGTTGTTGTGTTGGGTCTCTCTGTCACACCTGGGCTCTTTCTCTGTCACCTCCACAATGACAAGTGTGGGAGTGCCCAAGGCCAGCTTGGACAGGGCTTGAAGCAACCTGGGCTAGTGGAAGGTGTCTAGTAGGGTGAGATGAGCTTTAAAGCCCTTCCCATTCCCAAACCATTCCATGATTCTGTGATCTGCTGCAGGGATGAGGCTGTGCCAGGGGTTGGGGTGCAGCAGGTAAATGCCAGGAGTTGCCAGCCTGTGACACAGTTGAGCAGAGGAGCTTTAAACCAGCAGATGTGGGAGCTGTTCCTGATTCCAGACTGTTTGCAAGGAGCCCTTGGTTTCAGCACCACTGAAACTGCTTTGGTGCTTTCATGATTATTTATCATTAGAGTGAGGAATTAATTGGGTCTCAGATTGTTATCCTCAGCTTGGCTCAAGTTTGATAAGGTGCTTAGGATGGTTCTGAGCAAGGAGTGTCCCCGTTGTTGGTGTAGGCTAATGAGTCAATCAGCAGGGGACAGAATGGCCAATAAAGCCACTGCAGGGAGGTTATCAGGGCAGCACACATTTCCATCTTAACTAGACACAGTGGCTGGAGCAGGTCTGTAACCTTTAAATATGCAGGTGCTCGGAGGGCTGAGGGGAGGCAGAGGAGGGAGGTCTCCCAGTTGATCCCATGGCTGTGAGCCTGTGGCTGGGAGGCAGCAGGAGCTGGATGTGCAGGGAAAGAGCATTTTCAGGCTTTAACTCAGTTTTATGTGTGACCTCTGTGGAGTGGAAGCTTCACTGGAAAGGGAAACAACATCATAACCCAGTGTCCCTGGTTGTCTTCTGCTAAGCCATGGCAGGCGTGTTAAACCCACAGGTGAGACACCACCAGGGTCATAGTTGAGCTCTGAAAAGTTTTTTTTGCTCACAGTCAGGGATTTAAATCACCTGGAGCTGGGGAACAGTGAAACACTCACATTTTGGGAGGAAATGGCCTCTTGTACCTGCAGCTTCCAAGCCCCTGGGCAGTTCCAGTGACGTGTTATCAGCATTTCCCCTCCTCACTGTGTTATTTGCCCACCTCCTTCTGAGCAGTGATACCCATTGGAGAGAACAGGGGTTCAGATCATTGCTTTATTCAGATCTAATTCTCTAAAAGTATCCTGGGTCAGGAGTTCAGCTGAAAATATGATTAACTTACGGGGAGCTTAGCATATAAACCCATGTAAAATTCCAGCTCAAGGTGAACTCCTGGCCTGGGTTGGGGTTTAACCTTTTGACTTGTTGCTGCAGTTGATAAGGAGGGTCCACTGAAAGGCAGTTCAGAGGTTTCTCCTGGCCCCAAAATCAGAAATGCCAAGGGATCTGCTCCAGGCACAGAGCACAAACTGTGCCCTGTGCTGAGGAGGGACAGCTGAGAGCTGGTCACTGCAGGGCTGGGCAAACTCCAACAAAAACTGCCCCAAAAATGAACAAATGGAAGGCAAATAGATGTGTTCATGGAGCAGAAACATCAGATTGGAAAAGAAAAGAATCTGTGGCCTGAAATTTTGAGGATGCTGTGGGATGAGGGTGGGGAGGCCCTGGCACAGGGTGCCCAGACAAGCTGTGGCTGCCCCATCCCTGGGAGTGTCCAAGGCCAGGTTGGACAGAACTCTGGTCTAGAGGAAGATGTCCCTGCCCATGGCAGGAGGATGGGACAGATCTTTAAGGTCCCTCCCATCCCAAACCACTCTGGGATTCTCTGTCTGTGTTGCATCTCTGGATTAATGGTGAAATTTCTCACCCCAAATTTCCCTGAGCATTATATTGACTTAGCACTGCTGACTCAAGCATTATATGGATTTTTGAAGGCCACAGGCATATGTTAACACTCTCACAAACACACAGGAACAACTCTCTCACAAACACACGCAAAAACTCGTCAGAATTACTGAGTGCAACAGATGTAACTGCACCAAATGTCCAACAACAGGGACACAAAGAAACATCTACAAAACAAACTGTATTTACAAAACATTCAGTATCTGTGAGAAGCACGTGGAAGGATCCTAATACAGAACAGCTACATGTGACAACAGAGCTCTGCAAACCTCTTGGTGTGGAAATGCCTTTTCAGCTATTAAACAGGGCAATATTCCAATGGAAAAGTCTCCCCTCCTTTTTAATCATGGGGAAATCTCTGCCCCTTGAAGTGGGCAGATTTAGAACAATTTTACAGTGGTGTTGTCCGGGAAAAAATGCCTTTGCCTATAAAAGCCCAGGTTCTTTTAATGTGAGTTGTCATCTAAATAATTCCATATCATCAAGCAAAAAGATAATTTATAAGGGAGAAAAAAAATATAGCAGCTTAAAGCCTCAGATAGAGTCACCCACAAAATTGCTTATGAATGTGCTATTAGTTTGAGGTAAAAGTTAATGGAGAAGCTGGCTGGCCTCAGGGGACTAATAAATAGGATACTAAGTCTTTCTGCTTTAGGGCACTGTTTCAAAATTGGTCCAAGTCCACAGCGATTTGAAAGAAGCTCCCATTTGATGCTTATTTGTTGGTCTAAGTGAGATAATGCATTGATGAGTCTCAGCCTGATTCCAAGTGAAAACCGGTTCCAGAATGAGAATTTTTATTATAGAAATGCTCAGGGGCCACAAAGTGTGTCTGGATTTATAATTCCTGTACATGGTACAAATCTTTACCCCCGAGTGAGTGCAAAGGGAGTATCCATAAATAAATGTGGGGCTGCACACATGGAAGGAGAGGGGGAATAAATAAGTCTGGGCATGGGAGTTGTGCTTTTACTGCTCCTGGATGATCTGTTCCCCATCCCTGGAATGTCCAAGGCCAGGTTGGATGGGGCTTGGAGCAACCTGGGCTGGTGGAAGGTGCCCCTGCCCATGGCAGGGGGTGGCACTGGATGATCTTTAAGGTCCCTTCCTCTTTCCATGAGGATTTTTCCCAAGATCCTTCCCCAAAAGGCAGATTTTGCTGTGCAAAGGAGAGTTTCCAGGCAGTGCAAGTACATTAATTTTAGATTGTCATGGGTACAGTAAAAACAACAGCACTGAAGGCAGTTGTCATCTCAGCAACCGGATCGTGTTGGAAACAACCAGTACAAATTGTCACACATAAACTGTGACAGAGAGAGAAATAAATTATATTAAGAGTTCTTATAAACCACCCTCTACTGTGTGTTTTATGAATAGGAGCACATCTTACCAGCTGCTGTATAAAGTGGGCAATTAAAGCAGGGACTTCATTGGTTCTGATCCCAAACTCTTCCTCCCAAGGCCTCATCCCTGCTCTGGGATCCTTGGCCGTGTTTGTGCTGCGGGATTGAAGTTTGGCAAACACAGAGAACCTGAATGCTGAACATCTCCCTTCTCCTTTGAGCTTGTGGGATGCAAAGGCCCTTCACTCAGGAGATCTCCAGGCTGGCACAAAGCATCCTCTGAGCATCACAGAGATAAAGACAAACTTCCTTTGTGACACTCACAACATCATGGTCGTGCTGCTTTGGGGTCCAGAGGTTTTCCCTCTCTCACAGAACCCTCCATGGGACCTCCAAGCTCATCCCATTCCAACCTCTGTCATGGGCAGGGACACCTTCCACTGGTCAGCAGGTTACTCTCAAGAAAAATAAATAATATGGCCAGCAAACTCCTATATTATCTGCAATAATGAAGCTTAATTGACATGTCATACCAGTCCTGAAGCTCTCTGAAAGCCACAGATGAACCACCTCACTCCAAAACTAGGCAAGTAAGAAACGTCAGGGAGGAAAAATACCTGCAATTTGTCCTGAAAACTCACCCCTCAACTGAACAGATTAAAAAAAAAAAAACCCTCTTGCAGAGGAGGCAGAGCTTGGTGGGTTTGGTGTCTGTGCTGTGCTCCTCCCCTCTGCAGTAATTTATCAATAATTCCATTGCTCAGAGGGCTTTTGAGTCCGGGCTGGGGAGCTTTAGAACGAGCAGGAAAGAAAAAAAAAAAAAGGATTAGATTAGAGGATTAGACATTAGACATTTATATGAATATGAATGGTCTTTGCAGCTACATCAGCCAGGAGAAAATTACATGGGGGCTGATAATCTTCATGCTTCAGGGCCTAAGCTGATCATGAGAGCTGGTCAAATTATTTGTTGTGAGCCATTTATTTGAAGAATTCAGGCCTTTTTCTGTTTGTGTGCGGATCATGGTTTTTATTAATGCACTTCTTATTCAGGACAGTTGGCCAGCCCTTTGCATGGCTGGGGCTGAGCTGTAAATGGTTTATCATGGATATTCAATCAGTCATTTCCTAGCTGGGGTTTATTCTCTAGGAGAGGGAGGGTGAGGAGAGAAGAAAGAGCATCCCAGGGGTAGCACTGAGCTGTGAGATAGAGCAGAGTCTTCTCCCTGCTGCCTTTCTGCTCAACCTGTGTCTGTCCATCAGGCAGCTTTTCCTTCTGAGTTAACAGAAAGCTGGGAATTTGCTGCTGATTGACGTGGAAAAATTAAAAATACTGATGAATTCACGCTGAGCAAGCAATAAATTGGTGCACAGGCAAGCCAGGGCAAAAGCAATAAATAAGCAAATATTTATCTGTTCTGGGAGAGCCCCAGGTTGAGGTTTGAGGATTAAAATAGCAACATTTTCTTCTCCTCCTGCTGCTTCAAGGCCCTTCCCTGGCAGGTGAAGGCCCACCTGTGCAGGGGATCTGTGGCTTCCAGCCCAGGAATGTCACCCTCCTGCAGTGACAAGTCCCCAGATGGTTCCACTCCACAGCTGGTGCTGCCCCAAGGCTCCTTTGGAATGAGGGCACCCAACCACCCAGCACAGCCTTCCTTAAAAAAACCACATTACATCTATATTTACACCCCTCTTTTACCTTTTTCTGCGTTTCTGTGAAGTTTTCCTCCCCTTGGAGCACTTTCTGAGCTGCTGATCCGGGAGGGATGGGAGTAAAAAGGGGGAAGATCACAAATTAAAAGCAAATTAAAAAATGTACAAAGGAATGAAGCCCATTGCTGACGATCCATTGGGCTCTGATTTATAGTTTTGTGAGCCAGGATTGTTTACTGTGAGGTAGAAGTGATCACAAAATCTATTGGCTTCCTTGGGCTGCTCAGAGAGACTCATACAACCACAGAAAATCTCTCATTTAGGTTAAATTGAATCAGTTGGTCTAGTGGAAGGTGGTTGGAATGAGATGAGCTTTAAGGTCCCTTCCAAGCCAAATCATTCTGTGATTCTCTGCAATCCCACATGGCCAACACCTCAGCTGCAATTCAAGGGGGTTTCTTATTGCCCCTGGCACTGGGGCATCACTTAAATCCTTGAGCCCACAATGGGTGGAAGAGATAATGAAGGAGAGAGAAGTGCCTCTGTGTCTGCATGGATCAGCCTCAAGCCTGTGCTTGTACAAAATCCTTCCAGAACCTGAGTTTTGGGCAGGAATGCCACCAGCAGTGTTCCTGGCAAACTCCAGACCCACATGAGCTGCTGAAATCTCCTCCTGTTGCTTCCCTTGCCCGTTCAGGACAGAGAAACTCAAGCCCAAGAAAAGCACCCAGTGCTATCCCTGCTCCTCCTACCCTTCAGCACCTCCTGCCTGAGCCTCAAGAGCTCTGTCACCGTGGTGGTGGGGTTATTATCCCTTGGATTTTGGGGAGCAGGGTGGGCTGGGAGTCATGGCAGCTGCCTGGGAACCTCCTGCACCCAAACCCCCAGGCCAAAGCCTGCAGCTGACCTGAGCAATGTGAACACCTCTGCACAGCTTTAACTCCTCAGTGCACCTCTCTGCCTCATTCAAGTACTTCCTTGGTACATTTTCTAAGTTTATGGGTGGGGTTTTTTCCCTTTTTCTCAAGCTGGTTCCTCCCGAAGCTCCAATTAATAGCTCTGAAAAAAAAATCACACTCCGGTTGCAGAGAAGTTTCTGCAGTGACAGCTTTCCTAACACCTCTGTGGAGCTTCACAAAATATTGTAGAGCAGGAAACGTGTGTGTGCGTGTGTGTGTGGATGTGACTTTGCAAACAGACTTGTTCTCTGCATCCCCTTTGGAAAGGGGAAACACAAACCCGGGGAAAACTGGGCAGGGCTTTAACAAACTTCCCATCCCAGCCCCTGCAAAGTGCTTTGGTGGGGATGGGAATATCACAAAATATTCCCTGACCATGGGAATGCAGTTAGAAGTAATAATGTTGTCTCACTGCAATGTCTTATCACTGTTTTAGCAGCCTGACACAGGAGTCACCTCATATTATCACTGCAATGAACCCACTGAGCACTAAAGGCTGTGGAGACCTGGAAGCATCAGCAAGGAGGGCACAAACTTCCATCCCTGCTGCCTGAGGAGGGGTGAGGCTTGGTTTTGTGTGGATATTTCATAGGTACAGGCAGAGCTGCACCTGGAAAAAGTGTTGTTGGTTGTGAATTTAGGAACTGGAGTGCTGGGAAAGGTGGCAGAAAAAGCTGAGTGTCAGGAAGGAATGTTGCCATCAGTGCCTGATCCCTGCTGGCAAATCATCCTGGGGTGGAAGGGGAGGAGCTGCAGAGGAGCAAGAGGATCAGTGGTGGCTCCTCTGTGCCAGGAATTTGGGCTGGGAAGCTGGATGCAGGTGAAGAGTTGTGGTGTTTACACAGGTGAGGTGGAGCAGCACCAGTTAAACCAAGAGGCACTGCTGGTTCCTGGAGCATCTCTTGGCAAATCGAGGGCCTGAGCCAAAAATAGCAAGTCAAATTCTGTGATTATAAGTACAAAATAATGCACTTGGGAAACGGAGCCCTAATCATGGGCAAGCAACGAGCAGCACAGGCACTGATTGGAGCACTTGCTCCAAAAATGGCCTGTGAAGTGTTCCTGGAGAGTTCTCTGAAATCATAAGCTGAAGTCTCAGCAAAGGGCAAAAGGCAACAGAACCGTGTGAATTATTGAGGAGGAAATGGAAAACGGAACAAACAGAAGAAAACTTCCATGGCTTTATAAATCCTTGGCATGCTCCCAGCAGCTCAGGTCTTCCAGCAGCAAAATGGCACCACAGAACTGGGAAAGACAAATAGGGTGGCAACAGGGATGTCATGTGGACTGGGCAGGTTGCTCTGGAGAAGGCTGCTGGACCAGAACCCTCATCTGGGATCAGAGGTGATGGATGAGGATTTTAAAAAAGTGTGTCAGGAATGATTATTCCTTAATTGCCACGTAGTAAATATTAGGAGACACCTGCCAAAATTATCCAGCAATAAGTTGAAAGCGACAGAAGGAGGTAATTTTTTTTAGATGATTCATAATTAAGTTTGTGGTTCCCTGTGCCACCAGGTGTCACAGATGGTAAAACAGGCTCAGAAAGGGGGGAGAAGAATTCAAAGAGTCGTTGCTGGTTCTCAAATCCAGGTGGAAGCCCCCAAACAGTTGGAATATAGCAGGGAAGGAGCATCTTCAGGCAGAGCTGGAGCTGTTCCTGGTGCTGCAGTTCCTGTGACGTGGCATCCTGGTGGGATCCTGCTGTGGAGCAGTGCACACTTCCAAGGAGGAACAGATTATGGAATCATTACAGTTGGAAAAGACCTCCAGGATCATCAAGTCCACCCTGTGCCTGATGCCCACCTTGTCACCCTGCCCAGAGTGCCACAATCAGTCCTTCCTTGGACACCTCCAGGGATGGGGACTCCACCATGTCCTGACCACCCTTCCTGTGAAAAAAGATCCTGATGGAAAAGAAAGGGAAAAAGAAAGGGAAAGAGGCCAGTGTAGGATTCTTGTGGTGCTGAAACAGGAACCAGGCCTAAAAGAGTTAACTGAGATATTTTGGCCTGCTAAGAACCCCAATACCTGTGTTGCTGGAAGAACATTTTAGGAGCACTGGTTCATATCATGTTCTGTTCTGCTCACTGGACCAAAGGCCTTAGTATAGAAAGAATAGGAGTAGTACACACAGAGTAATAAATTAGGTAAACCAGGTGTTTGCATAAGATCTAGAAGGCCCAGAGCCAGGATTTTGCAAGCTTGAAGAATTCAGGTCACCTAATTGAAGAGGTCAAATTGAGGAAGACAACCATGGCAACCACCAGAGGGATGAAGGCTTGAGAAGACCCCCACAGGAGAAGACTGAGCATGTCTGGAAGGACTCCACCCAGAGACCAACCTACTTATTAATATGTATAATAAATGATGTAACCACATCTCTAAAGTGTATAAAATGGCTTAGTTTTGCACTTGCAAGTCGGGCAAGTCTGTCCAGCGTGAGCTGGCTTGCTCCCAACGTTGAATGAACAAATACCTTGCTGCTTAAAGATAAAAAAAGAAAATATCTCTGAGCAGTCTTTCGGACTGAGTTTTTCAGATTCAGTGCCAAGACACCTGAGCACTGGTGAGCTCGGGAGCCCTGGGCTGCCAGGGCGCCGTGAACTCAACGGTTAACGAGAAGAAAAATGGTCCTTCCGCCGCTTCCAGGACCCGCCGCCCGTCACATAAATTGGAACCGACAGAATTACCATTGATACAAATTAAAAACAAATAAAAAGGGTACACAGAGCTGATTCCCAGAGTTCAAACTCCATTACCAGCTGATTTACTGTGCAGTGACCTGTGATTGTTCCGCGCTGAGAAAGAGCCGCGCTCGGATCCGATCGGCCTCGTGGCGACGTCTCCCGCCGGTCAATAAGCTATTTAATTTAATGAGAAACGGTATTGACAGGCCTGGGATGCAGCTCCACCAAAAAAAAAAAAAAAATAAAATAAAAAAAAAAAATAAAGAAAAGGGGAGGGAAAAAAAAAGATGCAGCTGCAAAGAGCAGATAAAGTCTTCGACTCCGGGGTTCAACTCTTCAGGTGTTTTCCCTTTTTGTTATCTCATTAATTAAAAGTCCCGAGAAGTCTCAGCTGGATTTGGGAGTGTCAAAAAGGTGCTGAAGGCCTGATTAATGTGGGGACAGGGGACTCAGGCAAGAGATAATTCGGAGTGCAGTGTAGTACCCTGACCTCTCCCAATAAACAAAGCCATGAAGAGGCCAAGTTGTCCTAAACAAAAATCTGTCAGAGCAGTGGAAGGAGAGCAGGGGGTTGTGAAAGCCAAATTCCTTCAACCAACACTCAATTTTTAGGAAGCCTCTTCAATAACTCCTTGGTTAGAGGGATCTGGTGGAGACCCAGTGCCTTGCTCATCACTGAGAGCCACTGAGCTGTGCCTTGGGCAGTATTTTACATTTTTAACAGTGGATTCTGCACAGATACCATTGCCAGCACATTCAGTGGGGACAAAAACTACTGGGACTCTTGAGATCTTTGGAGAAAAGCTGCAGCACAAGGGACTGGGCAAGGCCATGGGGCACCACAGCCCTGCTCTCTGCTCTTGGCTTCATGAAGGGTTTCTGGTTACTGTCACACACTTCACTGCTCACATGGGAACCAGGAATAACAGCACTTCCCTGGCCCCTGGGCACCAGTTACCTGGGAGTGTGCAGCTCTGGGACCCGAGGAGAGGCAAGAATAAGAATTATTATTATTATTATTATTATTATTATTATTATTATTATTATTATT
>NW_020884933.1:1635311-1690445 GCF_003945725.1 Corapipo altera
TTATTATTATTATTATTATTATTATTATTATTATTATTATTATTATTTAGGCTTTTAGATTTCCTTTTCCTGAGCTTGTTCCAAGAGCTCCTGTAATTCCTGCCTGTCACTGGGGACACCCACATGCACGTTTGTTCTTCCCTTAATCCAAGGTGGAGCAGGAGCTTTGTTATCCCTAAGGATAAGTGAACAACCTGGTGACTCCCCCTCTGCGATTTCTCTGGCAACACTCTGAGTTTCCAAAATGAAAAGTTGCACTTGTGATGTCACTCCCATCTCAAAAAAAAAATTTAAAAAATGAGAGAAAATGTACCCACGTGCCCAGGAAGCTCTTGGTGCCCAGTGGAGGTTTCCAGTGAGATGGCACAGCACGGTTGGTCTGGTGGTACTTTGGGAAAGGAAAAACCAAGAAATGGCCACAGCAAAATCATAAAATCCTGAAATAATCAACCTTGGAAAGACCTCAAAGATCATCAACACAACCCAGTATGTTCACAATTAAAACATGTCCTCAAATGGGACCTGGGAAAGGGGAGCCAGGGTTTGGGAGAGGCTGTGGCAGGAGGAATTCCTCAGGTGGCTTTGCCACTGCTGCTCCCTGTTCCAAGTCCTCCAAAGGCTCTCATGGCCCTGAGATGGTCATCTCAAGGAACTGAAAGCTGGTTGAAATTCAGAAGACTCAGAAACATTTCTCATTGAACAGATCCACAGCCAAGATTCCAGAAGGAGGGAGGACACCACGAGGAAATGAGGATGCTCACTCGAGCTGCATTTTCATTTTTGAGTGGTTCCAGGAGCCCTTCCCATGGACAGCCCTCTGTTCATCTCCTGCCTGGCCCTGAACACAACAGCATGATTCCATTTCCAAGTTCATTAAAGTTCACCACCCCCTTGGAAATTAATTCACAGCTAACAAAGTGATATGTCGATGCATAAACTTCGGCTGATTGCTTCAAGTTTTCTGTAGTTAGTGGCCTGTAAAGAAAACACACATTTAAGGAAATTAGAGTAGCAAGACAAATGAGGTGGAACCATCAAGAGGAGCAGAAGCTGGAGATAATCCATATTTTAAAATACTGCAGTGGTTTGCAGTGTCTGGAGGGAGAAATATCCCGTGGGTTTTTTTGCTTTGGGTCCCACAGCTCTTCTCTGCAACAACACGTGAGGAACCTGAGTGGGAAAGCAAATATTTCATGAACCAGACACAGACACACCTGAGTGTGCAGGCCTTGATCACACCAGACCACGTGGCTGCAGGTGCACTAATCCAGACTAATCCTGCTCCCCTGGAATGGCTTTTCAGTCCACATCAAGATTCCCTGGCCCCTCTCATCCATCACCACACTGGGGGTGATATCCAGGGAAGGGACTCCACACTGTGCTGGGGCAGCTTCATCCTCATCCTCTGCAGCAGGGATGGGAGGTGAGAACGTCCCCAGGGATGAGGAGAAGAGGCAGCAGCACCCTGGCCCTTGCCCTTGGTGGCTCCTGGGAACGGGAACCATGTGTTCCTCCTCCCTCCACCTCAGCCTGAGGGACTGGAGTCAAAGATGTGCCAAAGTGGGGTGAGGCACATGCCAGGAAAAGCAACAACAAAAAACCCCAGTTGGGTGAATCCTCCACTTAATCCTTCAGCACTGGATGTTTTTCCTTTGTCAATATTTCCCCTGGTCTTGGGTGACACAGCTGCAAAGGATGAGGGGCAGAAGAGGAGATGATTTAATCCTTGGAAGAGCAAGAGAGTGGCTGATGGCCTGAGCAAGTGTGGGGCTGGTAAACACCAGCACTGAGTGTCTGCTGGGGATTGAAATCCAGAGGTTCTCCCCACTGCTTGTGGGATTTTGCTCCTTGGGTTTGGGGTCTGTGTCCTGGGGGGTACCAAGGCACCCCACTGCTGTGTCAGGATGTGTGAGGGCACAGGCCACGAGGAAGGGGCTCCATAAAACAGTTGCCCCAACAACCTGGGCCATCCTGTGCCTTTCCCCAAAGCAAACAACCACCTCGAAGGTTTGACAGGGCAGGAATGTTGATCCCTGTGGATGGGAATTCCAGGGGGCCCTCCCCAGGTGGTTTCTCTGCCACCCTCATACACCTCTTGGTGGTGTATGAGGGAACCCAAGGGAAGGCAACAACTGAGGAAATTGTGCAATTTGCTGTAAATTGGGGGGTTTTTTTCACTCTCATGGAGAGGTTGGGACTGCAGAAAGGTGGAGGTGATGTGGGAGCAGCACCAGGTTGCCCACTCTGAGCAGCGTGGGGGGACTCAGAGGGCTCTTGCTGCTCCTTTTCCAGCAGCCTGGGATGCTGGAGAAGGACCACCAGGCAGCAGAAACCAGGCTTTGATGAGCCCAGGTTTCCTTATTATGTATGGCAGCTCGGATTTCTTATATGGGAAGCATTATTTTAAGCTAAAAAAGGCAGATTGGGAATGCAGACACAGGAAAGCATGGCAAATGAGAGAAACTTTGATCAAAATTCAAATCCAACCCAGCCTCCAGCTATCTGCTGAACAGCATGCATTCTCCTGGATGTATTTTTCCCCCCCTTTTTTCTAAGAACAGGAACATGAAGGAAGCACTTGGTATGAGGGAGGTCAATAGACACACTGCATCTTAGAAGTTCCATTTAATCTCATTTTCTCTGGCCTCAGTGATTTGCTTTTCCAGGTTTGGTGGACCCTTGAGAAATGTTTTATTCTCTCCTTTCAGGTGCTCAGCAATGCAGTGTTAAGAGGACTTTCCACTTCGTGGCCTAATTATGGAAAAATTCATTTCTGAGTGGGCTGTCTGGGCTGCTTTTACTCTGATTCCCTCAGCTCTCAAATCAGGCTCCTTGCAAGGCACCATTTACAGAGAGCTAAAATCACCCTTTAACAGGTTCTCCCTTCGGTGTCGTTTCATCCCAAGGATCCAGTGCCAGGAGCTCAGCAGCTCCTGGAGGAGGGAAAGGTTGTGCCCTCTGGGATCCCACCAGTGCTCAGCTGCTGCTTTGTGCTCAGCTCCCTCTGGCAAAGTCCCCGTTCCCAATATGCTTCTGGAAAAAAAAAAAAACAACCACATTTAAATAACTCCTGAAACCGCCTCGCACATGTTGGAAAAACAAACATAACACAGACCACAGATTTAAAATGGAATTACCTTGCTAGGGGAGATGGGCTGGTGGGCTCCAGTTTGACATTAAATTGCATTATGCTGTGACAATTATTCTACTTTAATGAAGGGGGGGAAAAAATGCTCAAGATACGTAAAAAATCAGCCTGTTCTGACACCATCCACAGCTTTGAGATATGTTAGAAACATATTGGAGTATAATCACAAGTGTGGCTGCATATATTTCATGAAAGCAGGAAGCCTTGCAGAGTTTGTAAGACAGAGCAGTAAATATCTCCTCAGTCCCACTCCCTATAATAGGAACAACCCAGCACTGGAAGAACAGCAGGAACTGTGCTCATTTTTATATTTCTTTCATTGCAAGAACAAGAGAGCACCCAGGGAAATTCTCACACAGCAGATATAAAACAAGTAAGAAGGGGTCATTTGTCACACAGTCCATAATTACTTGTGCAGAGCAGGATTGGCTGCCCCTGAAGTCTCACAGAGAACACTGGGTATGAAGGAGTTTGGACAGGAATAGGGCAAATTTGTGAAGAATAAGTCAATAGTGGTCATTAATCAGACAGTTTGGCTGCAATTTCTGGGTGAACAAGTCCCCAAATCTCCCTTGTGACAGCACGATGGGGAATGGCTTTAAACTGAAGGAGGGAAGGTTTAGATTAGATGTTAGAAAGGAATTGTTCCCTGAGAGGGTGGGCAGGCCCTGGCACAGGTTGCCCAGGGAAACTGTGGCTGCCCCTGGATCTCTGGAAGTGCCCAAGGCCAGGTTGGAGCAACCTGGGCTGGTGGGAGGTGTCCCTACCCATGGCAGGGGGTGGAATGAGATGGGCTTTAAGGTCCCTTCCAACCCAACCTATCCTGTGATTCCATGGATCAGAAGCTGGATGTTCACAGTGAGATAACAGGGAGTCCTGTCCTTCCATATCACTTTGGGGTTTGGGGAGTTGGAGCTGCAAGAGGACAAACTGGTGGCTGATGGAGAGTCAGGGTGGAAGAGACCTGAGCCATCACCTGGTCCAGCCTTTCCTGCAAGAGGGATCCCACAAGAATCCATATTTTCACATTCTGGCCCAGCACAGCAGCTCTTCAGGACATCTCCCTTTAGAAAATAAGGCCCTTGTCAGACCCCAGAGCAGGAATGAGTCAAGATTCCAGTTTTGAGCCATTGCTTTATCTCTGCAAGACAGGCAGCAGGATGAAAGATGGATGTGATCATGGCTGGTGATGTCATTTTTGTTTTAAAGAGAATTATTATGGGTTGGCAATGATTTGGGTTCATCAACTTCTGTGAACCCTTAGAAATAAAACAAAATAAAGGGAAAACTTTTGCTGTCCACAAAAAAGCAGCAGCTGGTGAAATAGAAAATTCTGCATCAATAAATTCTGCAGCAATTGCTCAAAAAATTATCACAGGTTTCCCTTCTGTTATATAGCCCTATGTCATTTTAGGAAGAAAAACAAAACAAATAGGATTTGATGAAAAAGGAGAAGCCTTGGCTCTATTCCTCCCTTCAAAAACTAATATCCTGTTCTAGGATTGGGAACAGAAATGTCTGTGATTGTCCTTGCAATTTAGTTTCTCCTGCAAATGGAGCATGGAAATGCTGCCTCACAAATACAAAAACTCCCAAATCACTGATAGCTTGGAGGATGAACTCCTAAAATACCCAAGAAGTACTTTCACCTCTCACAGTATCATTTACCCAGGGGGTGTGCAGCCCTTCCCGGGGGACATCCCCAGGATTTCCCAGAGAAGGAGGTGCTTTTATTCCCACTTTGCAGATGGGGAAATGGGAAATGGAGAATGGAAGGGCTTTACTGTCAGAGCAGTGAATCAGAGTCAGATCTGAGGGAAGCTCAGCCCTGTCCTCCCAAGCTGTATCCGTGGGTCTCTCTCCCACATCCAGGACTGTGGAGGGCAGGATTAAATTTGGCTCTTCCCTGGAGAACCTCTGCAGTTACAGATGTGCAGGAGAGATTTGTCCCTTCAATAATCAGATTAAACAAGCCTCCTGCTTCACGGCAGCCCAAACACTGCATGGGCCAGGGGGGATTTTCTCTCCCCCTTACACAGTGCTGTGCAAGTTGTTAAATACAACAGAGGGATATTTGGGTGGTGGCTTTTTTCTCCTGAAACACTGTGTGTTTGACACTCCTGATGGCTCAACAGCCCACTCCACCTGAGAGGGAGGTGGCCAGTCCCATAGGCTGCTCCCTGATTTATCCTGGATATCAAAAAGTGTTGTGTTTTCACATTATACCAGGTCATGATTCATAGAACTGAGGTTTTTTTTAATTTATTGTCAGTGGTTAATGCAGGAAGGAATGTAGATACGTGTCTATGAACCCTGTGGGGTTTGCTTTTATTTTCTGCCCTCCCTCCTGTGATTTCCATGGGGGTGGTGCTGGCACTGGGGCTGCTGTGCCACCCAGGGGTCCCTGACAACCCCAATCCTCCAGCACTGCTCAGCTTCAGAGCAACCAAACCTCCCTAATGATGCTGAAGACAAAATTCACCCTCTTGGAGTTAATTATGTGTTTAAGGAGCTTGTTGGAGTGAGAACTGCTTCAGAGACACAGGGACTGGGAGACCCCCGGTGCCAGCACTGATGTTGGCTCTCCCTGTGTGGCTCAAAAATGGCTCTTTGCCCTGCAATCCCATCAGGAACAGCTCTGGAGAAAGCTGCAGGAGCTGCAGTTATCTCATTTCCAAAGCCTTTATATTAAAGGCTCATCAGCACAGCTGATGGAGCAACATTAAGAAGTACAGAATGTCCAGAGGCTCCTGCCAGGGAAAGATGTTCTCTCTGGAGCTGTGGTTTGAACATCAGGGACTCCTCCTGTGCTGCTCTTTACTGACATCAGAACTCAAGGAGCCTTCTCCCACCTTCAGGAGAGCAGGCAGCAAAGCATTGAGGCTGTGGAATCGATAGGCTTTGGTTTTAGCAAAAAATATGCCATGATCAATATTTAAACAGGATCCAAATGGGCCTCTTTCTTTCCAGCTGCCTGTAGAGGTGGAACAGGGAGGAGGGAGTGTTGTCAGCAGTGACCTCCAGTCAGAAAGAGCCTGCCCATGCCAGGGGCTGCTCAGCAGCAGGATCTTGGCACTGTGAGCCTCTTCTGCAGGCCTCTGGAACTGGGATCAAATAAATGCATGAAAAATCCAGTTGTGGCAGGAGCAGGGGTGGGTGATGCTGCTCAGGGTGGCGGGGGGTGACTCCGGCTGTGCTCAGCCTGGCAGGGATCTGCTTCAAAGGAAAGGCCAGTGGAGAGAGTCTCCTAAAAAGACCTCCCACCCATCCACCTGCAGCCCAGAAAATCCTCAGCCAAGGCTTCAGCTTCCCCAGAATATGCTGGAAGTTGGCATGTGCTTGTCCAGAGGCAATGGACAGTCAGACCCAGCCGTGGGGTGTTTTATTCTCCCTGTGGGTACCAGCTGAGATGGCACCAAAGATGTCCCTAAAATTTCCTATTTCTCCCTTTCGTTGGGTAATATCAAGAAAGAAAACAAAGCTAAGTGCTTTGGGAAGATAATGGAATCATGGAATGGTTTGAGTTGGAAGAGACCTTAAAGCTCATCCAGTTCCACCCCCTACCACGGGCAGGGACACCTTCCACCACCCCAGGTTGCTCCAAGTTTATCCAACCTGGCCTTGGACACTCCCAGGGATGGGGCAGCCACAACTTCTTTGGGATTTATTATTGTGGGATTTATGTTTGCTTGTTTATTTTTCTGCCACCTGAGAAGGCTGATTTTTGGCCAGTTCAACCTGCTTTTACCTCGGTGGGATATTAGTTCACTTCCAGCTCCCTTAAATTAGTTTCTCTGATTGCATCTCGGAGAACTGAACAGAAACCTTAGGCTGACAATTTCTTCTTGCTGACTTTGGTTGTTTTTCTCATGTTTCAGGCCTTTCTTTCTAAAGGGAAGTTCTGGCTGACTTGTTTTCGAAGCAATATTCATCCTTAACTCCATCATAAAGCATTAAGGAGTATTTAGATAATCAAATCCAAGTCCTCATCTCCGAAGAGATACATACAATCTATACTGTGTAATTACTTCTCTTTCAGAGGGGCTGTCATTGTTTGATTAGTGCAGATTAAGGCTGATCCTGAGGTGCCAGTGGGTGAAGACATCCTGCTCTGCATCATCCATCTCCAGGCAGAGCAAAGATCAGGAGGGAAGGAGCACTTTGCCGGGAGATAAAACTTTGTGTAATGGGATAATATCACAGGAATGGGGGAAAAAAAGGAGTATAAAGGGTAAAATTCTCACAGTAAAGCCCAATTCCAGGGGAAACAGCAAAAGTTCTGCCAATCTTGACTAATTTAATATGGGACTGACCAAAGCAGCAGAGACTGAACTGAGTGAACAGTTGGGGTTGGCTGGGGAAGAACTGTAGGTGTTTCCCCTCTTTGGAATTGAGAATCATCAGAGATGAACCAGAGTTTCTCTGCATAATCCTCAAAACAGCAAGACTAAACTCACACCTTACTTATCAAGGTATTATTTATTATTAATTAAAACCAAGCATGGCATGGTTTTATCATATCACATCCTCTCCTGCCCCATCAGGAGCAGCAACACTGCTACAGCTTCAGTTCTCCACCACTGCAGAGGTGGAATAAATGGGGCTGAGTATTCAAACAAAACTTAATTTCATTCTAACCTTGGAACCAAAAGAAAAGCATCCATTTGAGTTAAGACATTGGCACAGATAACTATTTTTACTGTAACAATAATAAAAATAATTCCCTTACTCTGCTCCACTTCTTTGTATTTAGGTTGGAAAGAAGCAAAATGGATCGAATGAAATTAGGATAGCCTGAACCTTTAATTAATATTTATTAATATTTTAGTGCAGGAGACAAATGTAGAAGAAAAAGCTTGATTATGGGTTTAAACCTTCTTGCATCAAACCTGACCTTTTCCCAGCAGGCTGCAATCCAGGAGCCTTGGAGTGATCTACAGCTGGGAGTGATCTAGAGCTGGGAGTGATCTACAGCTGGGAGCAGCAGAAGTTGGGTTTGGAGAGAAGGAATCCAGGCTGGGGCTGAAGGTTTGGACACATCCACTGCTGTGGCTTTAGCTGACTTGTAGAAATTTCCTCAGTTATGGCTGGTGAAAGGGGAGAGGACAGGAAAAAAATAGGCTGGAACGGGACCAACCAGACATGGGAATAACTTCCCACATCTGCCAGGCAGGGAATTGGTGTGGGATTGTTGGTGGCAGCTCAGGCAGGACACAGCCCTGGTGCCGTGCTGGGGGCAGATGTGGGAAAATAATGGAATAATGGAATGGTTTGAATTGGAAAGGACCTTAAAGACCATCTTGTTCCACCCCCTGCCATGGGCAGGGACACCTTCCACTAGCCCAGGTTGCTCCAAGCCCTGTCCAACCAGATTCCTGCCCTGGGGATTGTTGTTTTGAGGGAATTAGAGCAGTGATAACAGCAAGGGAAATGTGAGTTAGAAATCAGAGTCTTGGTTAGCAAGGGTGATTAGTGCTGTGGCAGCAGCATTTCTCCACGGTGCAAGCAAAGGCTCTGTGAAACACTGAAGGTATAACCATGTGCAGGTTGTTCACCTCCAGCTTCCTTAGGCCTTTGTTTTCCATTTCCATGTGGGTGGAGAAAAGGATAAGGAAGAGTTTTCCAGGCTGAACCTCTCGGAATGCTGAATACAACGTGCCTGAGCCGAAAAGATTGAGGGATGAACGAGGCTGGAAAGCAATTAAATCAGTGCATGTCTGTGCAAGCGATAGGGATTCTTTGTGTCTATTTTCATTTCCAGGGCTTTGCCTTTTTCCCAGTCCTCCTGCCTGGCACAGCATCCTGCTGACCCTCCCCTGTGCATATGGTGATGCTGCAGGAGCCCTTCCCTCTATTTTAAGCAACAGAAACGTGGCTGGAAAATATGAATACCAGGAAAAGCAAACATGAACACCACGAACAAGCCCTCCTGGGTTATCCCTGACACTTCCCTCCCTCCCTTCCCTCGCCCTGACTGCAACATTTGTTGTACTTGTAACATCCAATTGATTTTATTCCTCTTTCTCTTGGCCATCCTTGGGCTTCCAGTTCACTCTGGTTTTTTTTTCTACAAGAAAAGGAAGTGCAGTCTCACGGGGGGATAAAAAAAATCCAGCTTGGCAGTTCTCTGCTGCCTGGATGTTCTCCTGAGAGGCTGCAGAAGGTGGACACCACCGTGTTTTAATTAACAATCCGCACGCATTCCAGCTGTTTGACAATTGTAGCTGAGCTTGTAGGAGCAACAGGGGGGATGGTTTTTTTCCCCCTCTCCAATTTCCACACTTTAAATCCTTCCTCGCTTTCGCTGGGCCCACATGCAGTCGTACACCTGAGCAAGAATGATCCTCACGTTGAATCAATATCATGATTTATGCATAAAAGCCCAGAAACCCCGCAAAACAATTGTGCAAGTAATTTTTCATGAACTAGGCTTAAAGCACTTGCCAACAGGCTAAATTACCCTCTTGTTAAGTGTTGTATTTTGTTCTGCCTTCTTTCTTCTCCTCCGTGTATGCCTTAATATTGATAAGTGTTCTCTGGCATGAGAGAACATTTGCATTTTTCGCTAAACATCCCGTGGTTGGGAACATCAAAGGATCCTTTTGTTCTTTCCCTCTCGTGTATTCCCTCAAATTCAGGCCTTGATTTCGGAGATAGCTGCGTGTGTGTCGTGGCTGGAGGTTCTGTTCTGGGGCTTGTTAGTCAGACTCAGCCCTCGGTACCCTCGGAGCAGTTTGCTCAAACCCTGCAAATGCCTTGGAAAGCCTTTCCCTGTGATATTTGAGTAAGATGTTTGTGCTGAGGTTCCCTTTTGATTCTGTGCAGAGCTGACTCAGTGGCTTCCCTGCCTGTGCTTAGACTTCAAGTAGCTGCTGCTGCTCAAATTAATGATATTAAAAATTTCTTTCCTTCCTCAGGTGGCTGCTTATGGATCTTGACTGTTCTTTGTTTCCAAGGACTCAGCCCCACTGTCAGCTGCCTTCCCTGCGCTTTTGGTGCCCACCTTCACTTGCCATTCTTGATTCCAGAGGCAGGGAATGTGCTCAGCCTGAAAGCAGGAGCCTCATGGTGTGTGTGCACGTGTGTGTGTCCTCCTCCCACACCACCACCACACGCCAAGTCCCACCTTTGGATCCACTTGGAATGTCCAGTGGAGGTGGGACGTGAGGCACTCGGGGGTTGGGTTTCAGGTGTGAACTTGGGGTCCCCTGTGGCATCTTCTGGCCTCTGGCACAGCTCAGGGATGATGTGGTGGCACAAGAAACCTCCTGGGTGTGGGACAGGCTGAGCTGTGTCCTCGTTGCCAGCCTGGTGGTGACTCCTGCAGTGCCATCCTTTGGGAAGGGCTTCTGTGGCCATGCAAGGGAAAGGGCTTAGAAATATGGGACAAAAACCAGACAACCCCCATTTTCATGGAATCATGGCAGTATATAATGGCTTGTGCTGGAAGGAACCCTAAATACTATCCAGTCCCAACCCCCTGCCATGGGCAGGGACACCTTCCACTGGACCAATTTCTCCACGTTGCACTTCTCAAGAGCAAGGTCTGGAAGATTGATTCTCCACACACCAACCCCAGGCAAATGGATAACTGGATGCTTTGACTGGTTGCCTCAGTCTCTGTCAGCAACAAACCCCTTCCCCTGCCCTTCCCTGGCCCTGTGGGGTCTCAGTTCCAGCACCCAGCAAAACCCCAGCCAGCAGCGAGTGGCCAGAGGGAAGCAGCAAAGAGAAAGGAGCAGTGATGGGCTTTAATTTAGCTAATCTGTCTCTAAAAATGCCACCTATTAAAAGAATAAGGCTTTAACTATCTTGTCTGTCAGAAACAAATTGCTACTGCAACATCAAAGTTCCCCAGCTTAGTTAATGTTTATTTAAATGACCATTTTCCACTGGCAGATAAAAGATTGAAGTGTTTTGTTGCTATTGTTGTTTTTTTTTAGAGTCCTCGAATATGAAGGCGCCTGGAGCCAGCATTTGATTCTCATTATGTTATGACATTTTTTTCCCCCTACATAATTTGAATAACACTCTGCTTAACTCAACAGCTGGAGGGATATGGCTTTTTCTTGAAATTTTAGAAAGGGAAGATAGTTCTGTATAAACCTCCTCTTCAAAAAAAAAAACCCTAAGAAGTGCGGTGTAGGTAGCAGAGCGCTCATTTTCCCTAAGCACCTTTCCATGGCCCTGGAAACGATCCCCCAGGGTTTTTATTTACAGCAGCGATTAGTAAAGCGCAGCCACTCAGACAGAGGGAAAAGTGCCGGCACAAAGGGTGTTTTAATGGCATCCACACCTCTCCATTAGGAAGCAGAGTGGTAGTTACCCACTCTCGGATTTCCACCTCTTAAGGGATCATTAGGATCAATTAGCCTTCCCCTGTCTAGCACGGGCTGCAGGGTTTCAGATGGTTGTGTTGGAGTGAAGCTTTCACTCACTGGAACTGAAGCTGGTATGTAAGAGAAGGTTTAAATCGAGCTGCTCTGGCTTGATTTCAAGATTTTGGGGGAAATTCCTTTTGGTCATCCCTGCTCTGCATTGCTCCCCACCCACAGACCTGCACAGGGCACCCCCAAATCCCACTGAGCCAAGTTCCCAGCAGCTGCATCCAGGCTCATCCAGGACCTGATTTAGTGGTGAACATGGCAGTGCTGGGTTGATGGTTGGACTTGATGATCTCAGAGGTCTTTTCCACCCTTAATAACTCCAGCATTCCATGACTGTAGATTGAGTGCTCAGCAAGCCCAACCCTTACCCTTCATCTCACGAGCATCAGGTCCTTGCCAAGTCCAACTCTCAGTGGGAGCCAAATGGATTTTATCCTCCCTAAGACAGCACTGCTTTTAAATTGGGATTTCCAGGGCGCTTTAGATTTCTTTACCGCCCTCCTCGTCCCTGAACCACAAAGCCCTCCTGCCTCCCTGATCATATGCAAGTTGAAATGAAAGTCAGATTTGATTCAAGTTTTCTTAAATCTTACTTCTTACTGCTCCTCTGGGCGCATTATTGAAACTCCAGAAACTCTTCCCCGTTTAAGGAGTTAATGAGAGTCATTTTAAACCCTTGAAACGTGCTCAGGGCTTACCTGCTACTCAGAAATGGGTTTCCAAGGTCTCCCGGGCAGCTTTGCTCTGTCACAGTTTCAGGCCGTGGTTTCCTGAATTCCTGCCCTCCATATCCTGGCATTCCTGTATTTTATGATCACATATCTCATAGTTCACGTGGTCCTTGAGAAGGTCACTCCTGGCTGCCTTCAGCCACATTAATTTATTGGATCTGGTCATCTTTAAAGTCAAGGTCAATACACAACGATTTAGTTTCACTTTGCATAACCTCGTGTCTCTCTGCTGGCCTGGGTTTTTTCCTACAAAGGCCAAGTCTGCTCTGTTTTCTTCAAACCTCTGACACCCCACAGCAGTGCTGTTGATTCCAGATTAAGCCTGTTCCATGTTTCTCTCTCCCAAGCTTCCAGATGTTGCACCCAGTTCCAAGCTTGGCTGCAGGCAAGGAGCAGCTGGGCTTGAGGACTGCAGAAGCTGCTCCATGGTCCTGTCCAGCTCCTTTCTTTATAGCAACATTATCCAAAAATGGTGTAAACATGTCAGTAGAAAAAAACAAACATGGAGTGTTAGAGTAATTTTTCATTTGCTTGCACACCAAGTCTCACTTCCAAAGTTGCAGAGCACTCACGACTACCAGAAAGCCAGAGTAACCTCTATTTAATTTAATTAATTAATCCACCGCTATAAAACTTCTAAGAGAAATGGAGGAACAGATCTAAACTACAGGATCTGGTAATTTATGAGTTATGGCATAAAACCAGTAGCAATTTTAGTCAGGCCCTGATTTACAGACACGGCGTCGGGGAGCAGAAGCGAAGTGCCCCGAAGCCATAAAATAAGGTTCCTCACTGGCAGGACCATGCTTCAGCCTGACAGCAGCTCACATCTCCTTAAAACACAGAAAATAATGTCACAGGCAGCCAAGGGCTGGCCCAGAGCTGGCAGAGCATCCCTGCAGTGCAGGGCAGGCAGGGCTGTGCCAGGGGCACACGGGGCAGTGGTGACGGGCGAGCTCCTGCTCCCCTCTCTGGCACCAGAGGGGATCATCTCCCTGCCTGCTCATTACTGTGACTCCCTCCCTGACCTCAGCTGGCCAAGGGTGAGGGAAAATCAGCCTTTTACATGTTTTAGACCAGGAGAAACCTCCCAGTGCTCAGCTGATGTTGCAGCAGACTCAGGATTTGCAGGGCTCAGACCCTGAACCAAGGGCTCAGTTGTTTCTCAGGGCCTGGTCTGAGCCTGCCCATCACACCAGGAATCTCACCTGCACTGGGATTTTGATAAGATCTCCAGAACTTCCTTCTGGGGTCAGCCCTGACATGTGCAGAAAGAGCCTTTCTCACCTTACTTGGGGTTTGCATTTCCATTTTATTCCGTGGGCTTGGGAAGGGTTAGAAGTGGAACAGAGAGTGCAAATTATTTTTATCTGAATTTATCTGGACCTTCCAGGCAGGCTGGGTGCAGAGGATGGAGGTCCCTCATCTGTTTATATGCTCTAAGCCACTGGCTCAGAACAAAGAGGTCAGCAGCCATCATTTCCCTGACCTCTGAATTGCTAAACTCTTCTCACTTCTGACTGTCTCGTGCTGGTTCCAAAAAAAATAAAAGGTTTCATACTAAATCCTTAGTAGGGCAAGAAAGAAATCTATCCCCAGGGGAGGAAAGGCAGCAAAGGAGAAAATAAACTCTCAGATTAAATTCTAAAAGTGCTTTATTAACACTTCTTTTTCTCTTTAAAGCTTAGTTCCCCCCATGAACATACACATCTTGAAACCCTTCGATTTCTTAATAGCACATTCTCATTTAAACCACAATAAAAAGATGCTGAGGGAGGAATGAAAGTGTCTCTAATTTCCCCTTAACCTCTTACAAAATTGCTATGGAAACAACAAATATCATATTTCAGTGGTCATCCACATGGACAGAGTGTTATTTGCAATTGCAGGAGCACTCAAATGGCTGCACTAAAGGCAGTCTGCTCCCAAAAAACCTTCCTTGGAAAGGCAGCAGAGCTCAGAGTCTGGACCACACCCACCAGTAGCACTTGGGGCAGTGACTGTCACAGGGGTCACAGCCTGTCCTTGTGTCCTTTGATGATTCCTGCCAAAGGAAAGTAATGGGCACAGATTCATTCCCAGCTGCAAAGGAGCTCATTGCTTCAGAATGGATTTAAACCTCAGTGCAGTCAAGTCCTGCTGCTTTTCTTCCTGGCAAGGCACTGGGAATACCTTCAGGTGTTTCCATGGTGCTGATGGGTCCTTTGGATTATGGGTCCCTTGGATTATGGACATTTCTGCTCTGTAGGCTGGGCAGGCACCTGAGCAGATGATGGTTATTACAGCACAAAGCCCCTCAAATCCCCTCTGTTCCAGATGCTGGAGTGGAAGTAAAACTAATCACAGGATGTTCAGTTCATCTGTTTGCAGATGGACACTGTAACTTCATTTATCCTCTGCCAGAAATGTTTGCAAATGGACATCATTCCTTCATTTATCCTCCTCTGGGCCTGCACTCCATGCCCAGGTTGGATGTTGGATATCAGGAACAAATTCCTCCCTGTGAGGGTGGGGAGGCCCTGGCACAGGTTGCCCAGAGAAGCTGTGGCTGCTCCATCCCTGGGAGTGTCCAAGGCCAATTGGATGTGCCTTGGAGCAACCTGGGCTAGTGGAAGGTGTCCCTGCCCATGGCAGAGGGTGGCACTGGATGAACTTAAAGTTCCCTTCTAAACCAAACCAGCCTGTGATTCTATGATTCTCTTTCAGAGCAGGTTTCTGAACACAACCACCTGCCACTGCCAATTCCCAACCCACAGGGCTCTCCAGTCTTTGCACGCCATGCAACGTGTATTTATCCATCCTTTCATTTCCATAGGCTCTGTGTACCCTACACACATCATTGACAGTGATTAATGTCTTTCACAGTTTGATTCTATAGAAATTGCCTACGCCAAAAAAGCTCAATGTATTTCCTTAAACAAATCAAGCTTGATAAATATTAATGCACCGTGGCCTCGCCGTACGGTGAGTCTGGAGCTTTGTAGCTAATGATTTGAATGGCTGATAAAATTGTATTTAAATATTTTATGCAGGAAGAGATCTGTAACTAAGACACCACGTTACACAGGCAGTGGGTGCAGGTTTGCTCAGGACAGTCCCACCTTGGCACTGCCCTCCCAAAGTCCTCTCCTGAGGTCTCCAGCTCTCCCAGGGCTGTCCCTCCCTCCCTCCTTCCCCTCCTGTTGATGCTTCTTGTGCCAGCCAGAAAAAAAATCTTGTTGCTGTGCCTTCAAAAGGCAAAATTCATCAGCCCTTTGAAAGGAATCTGCAGTGGGGGCAGGAGCTGAGGTGGCCACAGTTTGCCAAGGGCTCCTGTTCCCCTTCCCCTGCCCCAGCCTGTCCTGGCAGCTCGTTGGGAGCCAAGCACTAAGGACAGCAGGCACTTGGTGTTTGGGGTTGGTGTTTTCCTTTCAGAGGTTTGGCATTGTCATGATGGCTCCTCAGGACTTTTCCCTTTTCCCCTTCTCTCCTGGGATGCCTGGAAAGCAGCAGTTGGACAGGGCTGGGGGGCTGGAAGGGCCCAGGGGTTGGGATCAGGCTCTGGCAGCTCTGCAGGTAGAGGCAGGAGGACCCTGCAGAGCTGTCACACGTGTGCTGGGGGATCCCTGTGCAAAGCTGGGGGGATGCTGGCTGGTTTTTATTCCAAGCTGATCTCCTTCCCAATCATTTTAGGTTCTGCAAGTGTCCTCCCCACCAGCACCAGCACCAGTGGGTGAGAGCCAAGCACTGGGTTAAACTGGGGGGACACCTGAGGATGTTCAAGCAGCCTCCCTGACCCAGGCTGGGGTTTCAGCTCAGCTCCCACCTCCTCACCCTGTTTGAAACCATCCCAAGCACAGAGGACGTGTGTGGAGCACCAAAACCAGCGCTGGGTTTGCCCAGGGTCAGTTCTTTCTGTGCAGTCTCCTTGCTCTGCTTTCTTCCAGGGTTTCATGGACAACTGATCCAGGATGAACCTGAGCAGAGGAGGAGAAACCCTGGGTTTAATTCAGGACCACTGGGAAGCCGAGGACACTGTTTGCCAGGCCCTTCTCTGCCTTGGGAACTGCCAGACAAGCTCTGGCACATGGGGAGATGCCAGCTGCTGGGAGAGGTTCCTTGGGAAATATCACCTGGCAAGGAATTTCAAAGACTTAAATCTCCCAGATTTCCCTGGCTCTCAGAGTTACAGGCCTGTTTGCAGCTTTATGACTAGTCCTTGATACCCTAAAAACACACCAGGTGGTTTTTGAGTGATTCTAAGCACGGGCCACGTTGCTCAGAGTGTGGGAACAGGACATATGCAGCACTGCACTCCTGTTAGCACCCAAATGTGCTCATCAAAGCACCCTGGGCTGTGCAATCCCTCTCTCCTCCTTTAATTTCAGCTCCATGCTGAGGATTTTCCCCTCTGTGATATATTAATTTCAAATATTGACTCACCAGATTCTGTGATTGATAGAACTCAAACATATTAGTCTTATTACATCCTATATACTTTAATTAACTTCAGCGGGTGATGTTAATCAACTTGAAGGCTGGGATGTGGAGCAGCTAAGTAAATGAAAGGGAGATGGAAAAATATCTCAGTACATTATCTACCTGTGTGCAGAGCTCCTGCTCCCAAGTCAGACATATTTAGAAGGTAGGGTTTTTTTCAACTAAAACCTGTGTGGGGGACATTTAATATCAGGCTCCTTCATCTGAGTTAAAACAGATGTTCAGACTGTACAATTGTTTGATCAGGTTATGAAAAACATCGAAAGGAAATTTTATTTAAAATAGTGATGTTTCAAAAAAAGTGGCTGGGACTGAAATTCGGTATTTCTGAGGTCAACAGCTAATGGGAAAAGCAGAATCACAGAATCACAGAGTGGTTTGGGTTGGAAAGGACCTTAAAACCCATCCAGTGCAACCCCCTGCCATGGGCAGGGACACCTTCCACCACCTCAGGTTGCTCCAAGCCCCGTCCAACCTGACCTTGGACACTTCCAGGGATGGGGCATCAACAACTTCCCTGGAATCAGGCTGATGTCCTCAGTATTAACTTTCCAATCACATTCAAAAGTGCTTGTAAAGAAAATGGAGGTTACCCCTTGGAATAACATGTACCCAGGGGAAATATGTTTTAATATTTTGAGGTTTCCTTATGACCTTGCAATCTTCCTTAATTCCATCACCGTGCCTCTGTGTGTTCCTCCTTGCACTTAAATATGCAATCAGCATATTTAAAAGCTTGCTAAACTTTCAGCTTTGCTATAAAAGAGGTGGTAATTTCCACCCCAAGCCAAAGAGCTGAACACCTTGGGCCAGTGCAAGCATTTCCAGCAGGGGATTCATTTCTCTCCTTGGGGGATCCACTGGGTTCATTAGTTGATGTACCTGGTTCAGTAGATGGCACATTTGATTAAATAAGTGATGTATTATTATTTTGGCTCTAAGGCAATGATTCATTTTTCCACTGGATGATTTCCCCACTGCTGGGTAGCTCAGTTCATCTTGGTTTTTCAGGGAGCCTCACAGAAGTACCAGCACTAACAGGAGCTCCTTTCACAGCTGGTATGTCCATGATATCAAACTCTGCACCAAGAAACACTTCACATGCAAAATGTAATGTGAAAAATGTCCAATATGTTATGCAAATATGTTTCCGAGCCTGGAAAATGCACGAACACGAAACTATTCTTTGCAATTTATTTCAATTTCACCAGTCCTTGTACACATGCAATATTTAGTAGTTTCTCTAAAGTGCCTTGTCACGAAGTACCCCCTGTGCCCCTCGGAGTGCCCACCAGGGAGTTCTTCACCCATCACTGAAAGGCAACAGGGTGTGAGGCAGCAGCTGCTCGTGCACACACGGATCCAGCAGCCTCCTCCAGGGTGGGATGTGACAGCTGTTCCTACCAGGATCCCTCACCCAGCCCAGGAATGCTGTTGCTGCCACACTCCCTTTCACAAGCAATATTCCTCACCGTGACACGATGCTCAGCTCCATGAAAAACAGAGAAAGAAAATGTTACACACAATCCCATAAGTCACAGAACCAGAGAATCAGAGGATGGTTTGGGTTGGAAGGAGCCTTAAAGTTCATCTCATTCCACTCCCCTGCCATGAGCACCTTCCACTAGCCCAGGTTGCTCCAAGCCCTGTCCCAAGTGTCCCTTGGACACTTCCAGGGATTGGGCAGCCACAACCTCTCATGGTCATGAAGATCAGCAGAAGCTGAACTGAGCAGGGATTTGCTTTGGGATGTTCCACTGGCCCTTTCCATTTGATCCCCAAATATGACTCCTCTCTCTCCAGCCATGGATGCCCTGGCTCCTGATCCCAACAGCTCACAGGGTATCCCAGGACAGAAGGACGTGGGGGTTGCTGGGTTGGGCCCCAGCCCTTCCTCCCCAAGCTCCCATCACTGGGTAAGTCCAGAGGAGCATCCAAGGACAAAAGTGTCATGATAGAAAGGGAGAATTATTCCAGAGTGGCACAGGCAGAGAGTTCTACTTCCCTTGCCTTGCAGAGGCTGAAGTGTATTTAGTGTGAATTTACTGTTCCCTATCCATAGAACAACCTCTCTGGGAGGTCACAGCCACCTACAGCTGTAGCTGCCCCTAAAATAGGACACAGCATCCTTGGCAGCCCAAAGCCATGCCAGGGCTTGTCCCCAGCCCCACGGATGTGTCAGCTGGAAGTGAGACATGCAGGGAGATTCCCTGAGCTGCAATTTGGCCGGGAAACCGAGATGAACCAAAAAAGCATCTCCCTGGGACAAAGGGTTCCAATTTAGTCGGGTCTGCTGGAGCCAACTGTACCCAGCCCAGGAACAACATCCCCTCTACGACTTGCAGCTGTATAAATCATTCTGCCTTTAATTACTGAGCCAGGGTATTGCATACATACAGCCCAGAGTAATCTCAAAGAAATGGAACTTTGCCATGAAATTAAGACTTAATCTCCTGTTTTGCTGGTTTTTTTTTTTCTTTTTTCACTCACTGAATGCTGTGACCTTGTAGTTCCTCCCGTTCATGGGACTCCACATCAGGAGCCTCTTTCAGGAGCAGAAATTGTGTGAGAAACCCAGAATTTTACAGCGGGGAGATTTAATTTAGATAGCAGGGGCTGATCACTGCTGTGCCTTTTGTACCACACGAAACTTCCCACGTTAACAAGTGACGAGCAGCAAATCCTTGGAGCAAAATGCACATGGGGCACAATGTGGTGGCACCTGGGTGGCCAAGGGGACAGTCCCCATGTCCCCATGGCCTCAGTAGCCTCTTCAATGGGTGAGGAACTGCCCACCCCACCCAGGGCAGGGCCCAGGGGCTCCATCCCACCTCCTCTACACGGTCCTCACGTGATTCCCAGTGACCTTTATCACCCAGTGAAACCCTCCTTCTCACTTCCACAGCCTTTGACTGTCTGGCTTTTTATAGGATATTAATTTATGGGAACAAAGGCTGTCTTTTCCTATGTGTATTGAGAGCATCTGGCACCAATTACGAATCAGGCTTCTAAGTGCTTAAATACCATAAATGCAAACCAAAACTGCCAAAAATCTCTTTTTTTTTTCCCCTCCCTCTGCACAGCTGGGTGAATCTCTTCCATCTCATGTCACAAACGACCTTGGGTTTGACTTTGTGATTTCCTGGACATAAATTTAGCCGTGCAAACCCCAAGTTCACTCCTTTGCTATCACCATATGAAATATTCAGCTCTGCATATAAAGCACTTGCCCACCTTTCTCCAATCAATTTGGAAGCTGCCAGTGTTCCAGTTTAACTTCAGGCCTGAAGATAAAACTGTTCTCTGGATTTAACCAAACTTTTTTTTTTTTTTACCCCCCTTAATCTTGGTAATCAATGAAACACAATTGATTTTTACCAGCATAAATCATAAGTGCCTCTCAGTGCTCGGGGAGTACATTCAGTCTTGGTAATGAGAGCGAAAGATCTACTCTTTGTTTTGCTCCACGAGCTGTTTGACATGTTGAAGAGGCTGCTGTGAATGACTCACTTCACTTTGAAGAGAGATTTATTTTTATAAACCATTATTCCTCCTCTTGCAAAGACATATTTCCCCCCACACACACACACACATCGTGGTGGTACAGTTTAATTTCATGTTTTCACTGCTAAGGGTGAGACCCTGGGGTGCCTCTCCTTGCTCCTCATGGTCCTGGATGCTCCCAGTGCTGGCTGGGTCAGGGTTTTTCCATGGGGCAAACACTTACAGGACTTTTGGAACAACCCAGACCATCACTGGAAGTGCTGCTGTAAAATGAGTAGAAGAACAGGCAATACTGGTACAGGGTAGAATCTATTTTCCACTCCGGTGATGCAACAGTTTATTTTGTTCAAAAAAAAATAATCACTCTCTAAGGTATTAACCCCAGAATTTTCTCTTCCAGCTGGTTTTAGGTCATTCTCAGCCTTCCCTGGCATTGCCCATGGTAGGGACCACCCAAACCCAGAAGAACCACTGAGGGGTCACAGCCACGTGTGGAAAACCTCGGGGTAAGACTTGGACTGACCAAGGCCAGGATTTGGACTTGGATGATCCCTGGATGATCCCTGGATGATCCCTTCCAACTCAGGAAATCCTATGATCCTCTGATTCCCACCACAGCAAGGCAAGCTGTTTTTGGGAGGGGTGAGTGTCACCAGCTGCAGTGATGGGGCTGAGGGGTTGGGATGCAGGGATGTGGTGATGCCACTTCCCGAGGCTGGAGCCTCTGGAGAGGCTGGGCAGGGCCTCCACGGGGCTGGGCTGCACTTCCCTGCTCCTCATTGACACCCTGTCCCCTTGTTTTTATGGTCTGGCTTCACCACAGCCCATGGGGAGCCGTGGCTTGGCTGGTTTTTAAGGCTTCACATCCCAGAAACATCCAAGTGATGTCAATCCCCAGCACGTGCAGCCTTGAACTTATAAACCTGGAGGTGTTCCTGTGCCTCCCACTTCCCAGCTGGAAAAGCAAGTCTGGGAGCATCCAGTCCCTCCAGTGACCTGCTGCTTTTGGTCCCCTGGTAGGACTTTTGTCACAGTGAGAGCTGGAGGAGCCAGCTCTTCTTTTGAAATTCATTTATATAAAAAGTAATACCTGCCTTGTCTGGGCTCTTCTTCTTGACAGTGACTTATAACTGATGTTTCAAAAAATATGCAAAAATTCCTGCAATGTCTCCAGCCTGTCAGCAATATATGCAAGAAAATTGCTTCCTGACCTCCATCATTTCATAACCTGAAGCAGGAGGGCTCATAATCTCAGCTCCTGTATATGCTACAGTTCCTGAAGCTGCAGATTCTCATCTTATTATTATGGACAGATTGGATGCCAAATAGTTATAGCTTAATTTAAATGTCTATTCTAATCTTTACTCTTTACTTCCTCCCTAGTTTTTATTGAAGTAAACAATCTATTTGCAAAATGAAATGCTTAAAAGAGGAGGGTTTTTTTTTTCCTGTGGGGAAATTCAGAGCAAGAATTATTTATATTAGCTGGTCAGGAATTGGTAGCTGTTTTACTTGAGAAGTTAAAAGCTTTTGAGACAGCTTTGTTTTCCTTCAGAACATAAATATAAGAACAGAGCTCAGTTTGTTTTAATGTTCTGTTGACAGAAACTGATGCTCTTATGGCTCCGTGCTAATGAAGACTGTGTTAGAGGTGTACATTTAATTTTAGCTGTTTGCTTGGGGTTTTGTGTTTGTCTCCACTCCACACATCTCACAGCAACATCTCAGCTCCGGAGTCCAGCTTTGAGCAATTCCTTCCACTCTTTCTTCCATGTTTTGTCCAACTCCTGCCTGGCCTACACCCTTTTTTTTGGACCACATTCCCCCCCCCCTCACTGTGCCTACACAGGGAGCTCCTGTTCCAATTGGTGAGGAATCTGCAGATTGATTTCTCTGTCTGCTCAATTAATATTTATGTGCATTAATATTGTTTCCAGCATCTACCCAGTAAGGACAGGAATCTCCAGCCAGTTCTCCCACACTCTCCCATATTAATTCACAGGCACCACCTGTTAGGGGAAGTTTACTTCATCTTGGCTGAACGTTGAGCAAACCATGGGAAGCCTGGATGAGCAGAGCTGAATAAATCCACCCCAAGACCTTCCCCCTTTCCATTTTTCCTAATCAGGGTTGTTGTCGTCTTCCCTGACAGGTTATTAATGCTACACACAAGCATGTAATAGAGATTGTGTTCTTCCCATTCAGGGATTTTTTTTTTTTTGTCCTGATAAACAGCCTGGCACAGACAAGTTCCCCCAGTCACTGCACGAATGTTGGCTGAGTTTAAACCCAGCCAAATTCTTGAGAGCTGCTGGCCCTGGGCCAGGAGACCTCTGTCATCACTCTTGGCTCCTCCTCTGCAATCCATCACCAGTGACCCATCACCCTGGCAGCTACCAGAAGAAATCTGGCATCTGGTGCCTGTTTTTATCCCAGCTCAGGTTCTGGTTTCTTTATCTCCATGTCTGCCTCAAAGCTGCTCGAGCAAAGAGGGATCTTTCTGTTGAATCCACCAAGCTTCATGTTTTGCTTTCCTTTCCTTAGATATGTCCCAGTCCTGGCTATTTTTTCATATTCCTTTCCATAAGGAAATAAAAATTAACCTTCTCTGTGTTTACTCTCTATCTCTTCGCTCCATCTCTTCTATATGGGTTTTGTTTTTACTGATAATTTATTTCTAGCTGTTTATCTTAGATATTCCTTTTCCTCAGCATTTCCCATGCTGTGAGGTGGCCTGTGAGGGCTGGTAAATGATGGGATGTGGAGCATTTCACAGCTGGATCAGCAGTTCAGTTAACCCAGTCCAGTGATGAGTAAAAGCTACAAACATCCAGGCTTTTTGGGTGATGTGGCCCAGGCTCCAAATTCCATAGAGGAGATGATTTAAGTTGTAAGAGGAGAGCATGTGGGATTCAGGCTCTGAAAACAGAAAGCCTGGAGCATGTCCTCTCCTCTGTGCCAAGCTCCTGTGTCTCCCTCTGATCCACCTCATGAGCCCCCAGGAGATCTCCTGCAGGGCAGATATTTTTGGCACCCTCACCAGCTGAGATGGGAGTGACCAGAGCACAGTCACACTCCACAGAGCAGTGGCAGTCAGGGTGACCAACCTCTTCATGGATCATGGGCCCTTCAGCCACCCCAAAATGCTGGGAGTGAGCTGGTTGTCCCTCATTAATCACCAGGGGGGTTTTTGTTCAGGGCCAATATCATCGCTTGCATCACCCCACTGGAAGCAAAGACGTGCACAGAGCTGGGGACAAGGATGGGATCCTCCCAGCAGGACATCACTGTTGCCATCTGGAGCCCCTGAACCTCACTGCTGCTGAGCTCAGGTGACCATCAGCTGTCTCTGATGACCATCAACTGTCTCTGATGACAATCAGCTGTCTCTGATGGCCATCAACTGCCTCTGATGTCATCAACTGTCTCTAATGACCATCAACTGTCTCTAATGACCATCAGCAGGCTCTTAAATACCCCAACCCTGAGGCCCAGCTCCTCTTTTAGCAGGTGGGATGAGAGCTAGGGGAGGTGCTGGCCAGGGGCATTCTGCCCTGGTGGGGCTCTCTGGGTGCCTGTGGGAATTCCAGCAGGAGATGCAGGGATGGTTTGGTTTTGGGAAGCCCCAGGCTCTCTGGGACACCTCTGGGTGCTGACTGTGCTCCTGTAATAAGGATAAAAACAGCCCATAAAGTGTGTGGAAAGGACGAAATACAGGTGAAAAGTTTAGGGGTGTGCTCAGAGTCAGCTCTGAGTGGCTCCTGGCAGTGCTGCTCCCACCCTGCAGCCTGGAGCTGCTGCTTTCCATGACAAAAACCACCAGGAGAGAACAGATTTGGGAGCTGTTGTGCCTGCAGGAGGCTCTGAGTGGGAGGAGAGTGGCTCCAGCACAAGCCTGTGGACCGAAACAGTGAGTACAAAGCTCCACAACTGCCTTTTCTGATGTGATATAGAAGCTGATGCTTTAAATTATTCATTCCTTTGCCATAGTTTGTTTGTTTTATATTTAGTTTGACATGGTCTAGAAGTTGGAGTAATTTTCTAACCCACTGAATGATTTTTTTTTTCTTTTTCACTCTCTTAAGCCCTTCCCCTGTCACACAAAAACAATTTTCAATCCAGACTCCAAAGCCCCCACTCAGAGCTGATGGACTTTATCTCCTGTGAATCTTATTGGATACATTTCATTTAAATACATTTACATGGGGAGGCCGAGGTAGCTTTTGACTTGAGGTGACCTAAACCCCTTTCTGTGCAAATACTTCAAAAGGGAGCAGTAACCCTTCACATAACGGGGTGTGCTGTGAAATGCTGTTTCTGCCTCTCTCTTTCTTGCCTTTTTTTTGTTGCTGTTGTTGTTTTAAAGAGAAGCAATTGAAGTGAAGCATTTGAGCGCCGTGGAGGGAGTTTTTTTGGGTGGTTTGTGCTCTTTTTTGGGTGGTTTGTGCTCGTGTGAAGCCCTGCTGTGTGAGCAGAGCTGCAGTGGGGATTGCCCTGCTGGCAGCGACAGCCGGCGAGCCCGGGCAGGGCTCCTTCCCTGGGTCAACCTGGCAGAAAGAGATGCCAGAATGCTACTTCCCTCCCTAGATTTCCTTCCACTGAGTAATTTATTAATTGCAGCATGCCCACTGGAGAATAAAACCTTGGCCTGGTTTTGTTCTGAGTGTCAGGGGATGCGAGTTTGCTTTTTTAGGAGCAGCGAGTGTCAAAGCAGGGCTGTGATGGGGCAGGGGAGGGTTGGAGGGGCAGAGTTTTTTTAAACTGGTTTTTGTTCAGAGGTTTCAGTGCACCTTCCTGGGAGAGGACAGACTATTTTGTACATTAGAAAGCTGAAACATGAGCAATAGAATTGTCCTAGGGAAGATCATACATGAAGTGAGTCGCTGTCCATGATCTCATCTAATTGTCTTTAGGTCTAAAGAAATAGTGAGAGAGGATGAAAAGCCTGCACCTGATGGTATAGGAGGGTGGATGCAATAATTTAAGAGTATTTTGGCCTCAAAAAAATCTACAAATTAATGAAATATCATCCAGGCTGAGATGAGGTTCAGAGGTTATGGCTCAGCCCATCACGTAATCAAACCTGTGAGACCAGCATTTCGTTTCCAAAATTGCATTTAGATATTTTGAAGGAAAATTAATTTTAAATGTTGTCAGGGAAATTATTCATACCAGCAGTAGTTAAACCCATCTGTAGGGCAAGAATAACATCGTAAATTAGCAGGATAATTCAGTTTTTATTTGTGGAGAGCGCTGAATGACTGAACCACTGGTTTAAAAACAAAATACTGCCACAGTGTGTGAGAGTGGATGCACCTGAGAAAATCAAGTCTTGGAGAATCTGAAAAAAGAAACTTGGAAAGAAAGACAATTTGATTAGTTCCTTTTAGCAACTAATTTGCTGAGCTCACTGTTGTCCAAGTTCCCCCAGAAAAGCACTTAGAGGCAGTGCCTGCCCTTTAAAATGGCTTGTGTGCTCAGCACCTTCTGCAGAAGAGGTTGGAGCTCCTGTCAGGAAACACTAAATAAATTATAACAATAATTAAGAACCTGCCACTTTCTATAAAGCCTTGTGTTTGTTCCATTTTTCCTAAGGTTAAAAAAAACCCCACAACAACACCCCAGTGGCTGTTCATGGACAGCAGCACTTTGTCTGGGGTTCTGCTGGGTTGGGGGATGGAGCAGGTTCTGATCCAGGTGAAGCCTCTTGACCAGGAATCATGGAACCATAAAATAGTTTGGGTGGGAAGGGACCTTAAAGCTCACCCAGTTCCACCCCCTGCCATGGGCAGGGACACCTTCCACCAGCCCAGGTTGCTCCAAGTTTATCCAACCTGCCCTTGGACACTTCCAGGGATGGGGCAGCCACAGCTTCTCTGGGCAACCTGTGCCAGGGCCTCAGTGGAAGAGCCCAGCCCAGGTGGGTTTGTGGGTGCAGAGGGGGAAAGAAGCTTTTTCCTAAAGCTTTGAATCCAGCAGGAGAAGTTTCAGCTTTTTTCAGCTTTACCTGGTGACAGAAACCCGAGTACCTTGAAATATCCCGAATGCAGCACTCGAGTTCTTGGCTGAGGATTTTAAGCTTTGCCTACAAAGCTGAAAATTCATTTTGCTTGCTGTAATGTGGAACACTTCAAATGCCTATTGTTTCTAAAATGACTCCAGATAACTCCTCCTGGCTGCCTTCACAAACCTGGAAGCTGTTCAGCTTCACCAGAGTGTTCCCTGCTTGAAGGCGACTCTTCCTTCTGCTCTGGGGAAAATAAATTGAGGCTTTCAGAAGCAGAAAATGAGCAGAGTGTGCTCTGAACTGGTGTTGCAACTGCAGTTCCTCCCTGAAACTCTGATGTGTTCTGGCCATTTTGATTTCCTAATCCATGGTCTGTTCAGTGGGTCAACTCCATGACCCCTAAACTCGAGAGGGATCCAATACTCTGTGTTTAATCTGCCTAAAACTAGCCAAGTCTGAAATACTGAGTCAAAATTGAAATGCAGCTAATCTAATATGTATTGATTTGATTTTTTTTTTTTTTGTAACAGAGCTCATCTAGGAAATGCAGGTTTTCCAACAATGTCTGGGGCAAAATTCACTTATTCTTTGGTTAGCAAACCTATCACTCATGTTTTTCTATAATTTCAGTGCCTTATTGTTTCTAGAAGTTTAGAGAAAACAAGAGTGTTTAAAATCTGAGTTAGAAATAACACTGGATGATTTCAAGCAACTGCTTTCTCAGGTCTGGTTGTCTTTCCTTATCTTGCTGAAGAAAATACATTTGGGTAGCTGAAATCACCAGGATTAGTTCACCTGAAAATAAATTAGTTGGTTTGCTCTTCCAGTTCTATTACCTCTGATGCCTAATTAGTAGCTGAGGGTGTTCAAGTCTTATGGGTAAAATACATTGGAAATTTTTATTGTGAAATTTGGGCCCCTTGAGCTGAGAATTGACCCTTTGTGAGTGAAACTGGGAGAGATCCCCTTTACCTCCCCTGGTTTTTGGGAGTTAAGCACTGAGTTGTCTAATAAATCACCTTGCTACAACCCTGAGCACCAGGGAAGGAATTCCTGCCGTCAGGAAACGCTTCCAACAAGGGTTCTGTGGGGTTTTTTGAGATGCTTATTTGAGATAAAATATCTGCACTTGTCGTAACCAGCCCTCACAGCAGCCAGGTCTCAGAGCTCCAAAAATGACTGAGCTAAATGATGGAGCTCTGAACACATGGAAAAAAGTAGGGAATGCTGCACTGGAGACACCAATCTGAGCTCAGCCCAAGACAAAGAACTGGCCTAAGGTTCCTACTAAATTAAATTGTGTATTAAAGTGCAGCAGGTGAGGTCTGATCCAACCCATGAACTGTTTGAGTACTCACCAAACCCACCCAGAAATCCTGCCCAGAGACACTTTCAGAAGGAGCAATGCCCCTAATAAATCCCATTTCTGCACGGAAAGATAAAACCTCTGAGAATATTTTGCAGCGTGTTCCCATGGAATGTAAAATTTCCCAGGCTGGGAAACGCTGCAGCCATCATATTTAATTAATCTTCTTCCTCAAAGAGGTTCTTATCCTCCCACCTTTGTAATGCAGTTCAGGTCACTCCCCTGGGATTTTCCCCCATTAATGCCAGTTCAGGGCATCACTTCAGATGGGGAGATGGAGGAGTTCAATCCAGAGGTGAGCCAGGGTCAGGCAATTTGGAAATGCAGGAGGTCTTTTGCTGAATATAGATCCTACCTCCTGCTTCAAAGTCCTGCAGGAGCCCCAGTTCACTCATCCTAAAAAAGGCCTCCCTTCATCCCACTGACCTTGCCAAAGCTCCCCCTGCCTCCCTGCAGAGCATTTGTTTGGGATGCCTTGGATATGATGGATTTCTTCGAGGTGGATATGATAATATTTGATCATTTGTCCTGCTTTTGGAAGAGATTTTTCTTGGGCTGTATCTTTCCCTGCTTTTCTGTGCTCTGTGTTTTCATTCCTTTAAGGTTTCCTCATCTTACCCTGTAGATCTCCCATCTGCAGCACAGACAGATGTTTCCAATGGAATGTGTGTTCCCTCCGTGGTATCCGTGTCTCAGCCATCATCCATTAAACACCTGCATCCCAAAACACCCTGCCTGGCCTAAATCTGAAGTGCATTAGAGTGATGGGGATCAAATGCCAAGTTTGGATTCGATTCAAATTCCAAATCCGCGCTAAACTGACGCTGTTCTTATCTGAGCTTTTAGTTAATGCTTTTAAAACAATTCTGCTGAGGTGGTGCTTTCATCTGCAGAGCCCTGAGAGCTTTGCAGCTCTGGAGATGCAACTCCTTGCTGCTTGAGTTGATGCTGAACCTGCCTCTCACTCTCTCTGCCTGCTCTGAGCTTCCCAGCCTGCATTCCCAGCCTGCATTCCCAGCCTGCATTCCCAGCAGTGCAGTTGTTCTGTAGCCACCAAACTCAAGTAAACACTGAACTGGTTCCTCTCTGACCTGAAGCTGAAGTTTCTGGCTCTTCAAAAACTCTCCTCCTGCAGAAACTGGAGATGTATCATAGAATGGTTTGGGTTGGAGGGACCTTAAATCTCATCTTGTTCCGCCCCTTACCATGGGCAGGGACACCTTCCACCAGCCCAGGTTGCTCCAAGTCCCATCCAACCTGGCCTTGGACACTTCCAGGGACGAGGGAGCCACAACTTATCTCTTCTCCAAAGCTCCAGGACTTCCTGAAGGCATCAGGGTGGCATTTGGAAGCTCCTCTGTGGATGCCACTGCTGGGACCAGAGCAGCCCTTGGCCACCACACAGCTTGCTCCTGAGAGATCTTCTGCTTCAGAAGTAGCCTTTGACACATTCAAATCTAGATTTATTTGCTGCACTTTCAATAAGTTGTCCTGGTGTTGGCAAACCAGCTGAACTGAGAACACCCAGGGACACAAACAAACAGGCAATGAGAAATTCCTTCCTGGACACAAACTGTCAAACCCTGGGTGATTTATGTCTGTCCAAAGCTGGTTGCTAATTGTTCACCCCTGGAAGGCTTTGCTAATGCTGGTGGGGCAGCAGCAGAGCCCCTAAAGCAGGATTGTACCCAAAAATGAGCTTCAGATTCTGCCAGGGTGGTGAAGGGAAAGTTTCTTTGTCTTCACTCTCCGTGCTTCAGTTCCCATTCCACAGGAGGGGATTTCTTCTCTCCCCTGACCCAGCCCATCCTGTTATCTGGTCTTTAATACGTTTTTACCTCTTTCTTCCCTTCCTTTTATGAACACAGGACCTTGGGCAGGAGGGTCCCTGCCCAGGAGCTGCTGTCACACAGATATTGCTCTAGAACAGCAAGGAAAAACTGAGTAATAGAGCCATAATATCCAAACTCAATCAAAAGTTGTTTGGAATTAAGTACTAATTTTCTCCTCCACTTCTGTGCAGTCTCTTGGGAAATACTGAAGATTCTGGCTCTTCCTGGCAGCAACATTCATGTGAATCATCACCTAATCTGTTCTTAAGACACTTTCTTCCCTACAACAAAGGGTTAAAAACCACAAACATCCACTAAAAACCTTTTTCTGGGTGGGACAAGGAACATTTACTTCAACAAATCTTCTGTATCCTGCTGAAATTCCTCCTCCTAGTGAAATTCTAGGAGGAATGTGCTGTATCCAGCAGCATCTCATCCATTTGGAAACTGAATTTTATATATATTTTCTCTGGAAATGGAGAGTGCCCTTCCCCACCCTCAGTGCTGTCTCCTTGTTCAGAACCAAATGCCTTGGAGCTTCCCAAACTTAGAAAATCAATAAGTTTCTTTTCCCCCACCAATATCTAAATAGACATTTTGGTGTGTTTTTACATCTTTAGCTGTTGAACAAAAGGTCAGGACTGATTTGAAGTCAGGCTCTATAACCCAGAGGCTTTAAAAATAAAATAAAATACCAATATTTCTTTGGATTTTCTCTTATCAGAGAGCAAATAAAAAGATAAAAGAAACAAAAATATGAATGTACATATCACTAAACTACATCCCTGCAACAGCTCTGGAGAGAAATTCAAGCTGTTGACAAACTCTGGGTACAACTGTGGGGATGAACTTGAATCATGTCTGGCAGCACAACATTCCTGGGAGGTCAGAGCAGCATCAACCTATAAATCACAGAGATTTATGGACAAAGATTGTAAGAATAATAACATTTCTCCCTCCTAATATTCACCTCTTAGCCTGGCTGGGCTCCTGCTGGGAGGAGGAGTGGGATGTTCATCCTGCTGCAGAAAAAGGGCTGGAGAGAGCCCTGAAAGATCCTCCTCCTCATCCCAACAAGGATCAAATCCCAATAAACACTTCTGACAAATCTTTGTCTAATCAACACTTAAAAGCCTCCAGGGATGGATATTTCACAGGCTCCACAAACAGTCCCTTAATAACCTGCTGTGAAATGAAAAGCAAATTTAAGGAGGGTTCCAGCAACTCCCAATTCAAACATCACTTTGGAAAGACAGAGGAGTTAAAGAATTGAGTCAATTCACATCTTTGGGCAGGAAAAGTGTGAATCAGTGGAGGGAAAGAGAGACATGTGGTAAAAAACACTTTTAGGATGTAGGAAGGAAGGGAAAGTGGTGCAGCAGCAGCATTTGGCAAGTGAAATGTGGAAAACAGGAAAATAAAAGTGTCAGAAATAGCAGATAGAGCTGATACCACCAGGTATAAACATCAAAGAGGCTGCATGAAACACAGTGTGGGACATCCTGGGATGGCCAAGTGACAGCATGGGGAGGAGGACAGAGCAACAACAGAGTTGCAGTTGCCAATTAGAAAAAAAAATGTTTCTTCCAGGAGAGAAAAATAAATGAATTTTTTCATTGCTTTTATTTAAATTTGAAAAAAAAAAAAAAAAAAAGAGGCAGAAATTTCTGGAATAAAGATGATGAATGAAATTATTCTTTGCAAAAAAAAAAAAATAAAAAAAAATAAAAAGCCATTTGTGACATCTTAATGTGTCCTAAATATAGTGATGTGCAGTTGGCTCCCCAATAGAATGGGTGATATCACTCTTATCAATCCCACTCCTCAGGGGCATGTGGCAGGGATGCTCAGGACTGGCTCACTCTGATTATGATGGCTCTGTCTGCTGGAAAAAAACCCCAACTTTCATGTGACATCATCAATCTAAAGCCCAAGAACGGGATAGATTTTCTGATTAGGGGGTTAAGTGATGCATCAAGAGAGAGCAGAGCTTGGTCACTGCTAATCATTTAAATTTAGGAAGACTGAGGAGCATGACATTATTGGCTGGCATTAAAGAGCAGCTCTTTGCTACCAACCATTTGTATGTGTCCTCTCTTCTTCATGACTGTATTTATTATCTCAGCAATAGGAAAAGAAGCCATTCTGTTCTGTCTTGGGGGTTTGATTCTGGCTGGCTGGTGACAGCACAGTGTTGCAACCCAGAAACTCAGGAAATGCTTCCAGGGTCTCAGTTAAACACGAATTTTGGGTTTGGATCAGTGAAATCTCACAGAAAAGAGGGAGGTTTGTCTGGTATAAAAGGGAATTTGGCCCTAGATTTGCAGCCTGTTACAGGTGTGTTGCTGTTCTCCTGGTTTCCAGTCAGATTTATTGTGAATTATGAAAAAAAAAAAAAAGGGCTGAATTTCCTGCAGCACTAACAGGAAATGCTGAGCTTCCTTGGCCTTATTTGGTAGCAACAGGAGCTGGAATTTCCTCGTGGAAATCATGGTCTCTCTGTGCCTGAGTGGGAAGAACTGTTGCTGGGGTCTGGGTGACTGGAGCCCACTGGTTTTTAGGAAGATGATCAAAGGAGTTCCTGGACAGCTCCTCCTGCACAGACCTGTCCTCTCCTGCAGGCAGCTCTTGGGTCACACAGAAGTGTAAAAAACACTGTCTTCAGCCACTGCTTTTCTTGAGAAGGTGGTGTTATTGGTAGTGAAACAAAATGGTGGGAAAGAAGCCTGATTTAAGCTTTAGCCATGCAGGGAAGTGAAGGGAGGGACATCCAGGGGTACATGTCACAGGCTGACCTGCCCTTGTCTCCTTTACACAGCTCAGTCTTTGTTATGTGGTGGTTTCACAGATGGCTTTGGGGTCTCCAGGAGGCTTCTCCTGTTCCTCTGCCTGTGCAGGTGTCCTGGTACCTCACGTGTTTGTCCTCATGGCAGAGCTGTGCCTGCTTGGAATGCCAGGGCAAGCCCCAGAGGAGCTGATCTGATTTTTATCTTATTGCTGAGAGACCAGAGAAGAACCTGGGAACAAACAACCCTGTGAAATGTGATTGTCCCCCTCATACCTTGTATGTGAAACAACTTCCCTCCAACCAGCCCAACAATTCCCATTTGTGCACATTGGTTTGAATTTCCCAAAATGCCCTCCCTGCTCCCAGGGAAGCCCCTGGTCCTGGGAATTCAGTGGAGTGAGTAGATGAATCAATGCAGACTGTCCTGCTGAGGTGCTGACTCTGTTTCCCCTGGCAATGATCCCATCATTAAACCACTGCTGCCCTGGCTCAGAATGTCATATCTTAGTGGAAGATGAGATTCCTCTTTCATAAAGGGGAAAAAAAAAAAAAGAAAGACAGACAAGGCTGGACCCTCAAGAGTGATTTTTAATTATTTCCAGATCTTCTGGATCATTAGGAAGATGAAAGATGGCATCAGTTAAGATGCAGGGCACACTGATATAATGTAATTGATTTTTACATATATTTAACTGATGATTCATAAAATGTGGTCTGACTGGAGCAGCACAGCCTTAAGTGCAGCCTGAATATGAAAGGTCCAAGCTCATAATAGAGAGATTACAGGATCTGCCACTGCTGAAGGTGAGAGCCTGAGGACAGGGCTCCTGCCATTCATCATCATTACCCTTATTTATTGTTTGCATGCTGCCAGTGGCTGGAGGCTGGATCCTGGTGCTGAGGGGGCAATTAGGACAGAGAAATGAGATTGCAGGAGTGCAGTCAGGGTGGCAGTGACATCAGGAGGCCTGTTGGGGTTGGGATGTCACCTGTGGAGCCTTGTCCTGGCTGTGACCTGGTAGATGCTTCCAGAATCCATAGATCTATTTTTTTTCTTTCTGATTTTATATATATGAGGAAGGCAGGTTTAAATTACCAGGTGTTAGGAAGAACCTCCTTATTGTGAAGGTGGTGAGGCCCTGGCACAGGTTGCCCAGAGAAGCTGTGGCTGCCCCTGGATCCCTGGAAGTGTCCAAGGCCAGGTTGGACAGGGCTTGGAGCAACCTGGGCTAGTGGAAGGTGTGGAGGGTGGAATGAGGTGATCTTTAAGATCCCTCCAATCCAAACCACTCTGGGATCCCATGGTTCTATATCCTCCATCTGTAAACACCTTGCCCACCTCTCACCATCTGTGGATGGTTTCAGTGGTGCTTCCCTGCTGTTTAACTGCCAGCAGCCAAAACTGGGGGTGCTCCCAGGCTGCCCCCACCCAAACCACCCTCGGGGGTGGCCGTGGCTCTGGGTGAGGGGCACCCCAAACCCCCCTGGGTCCTGAAGGTCCCCCACTGTTGGAGGGACTTTTTTCAGCGCTTCTCAAGCTGAAGGATTAAAATCCACCCCTCTGAGAAGTCAGTGAGGCTTCACTCTGGGCCAGTCTGGTTTAGGATCTCAGCAGGGCTGGTGGCAGTGGGTGCCACGCTGCCCGTGTCCTTCCTCTGTGACATCCCAGGACTGAGCTGAGGGGGCTGAGCTCCTGGGGGGCTGTTCCACACCAACTGCTCAGACAGATAATGGCAGCAGAGACGAATCTAATCATAGAATCATGGAATGGTTTGGGTTCCACCCCCTGCCATGGGCAGGGACACTTTCCCCTATTTCCAGGTTGCTCCAAGCCCCGTCCAACCTGACCTTGGACACTTCCAGGGATCCAGGGGCAGCCACAGCTTCCCTGAGCAACCTGTGTCAGGGCCTCCCCACCCTCACAGGGAACAATTCCTTCCCAATATCCCACAGGCAAGGGGGCAGGTTGAGCCCAGCTTAAGGATTGTGTGTCCCAGGCCCTGTTTGTCAGGCTGAGCACTCCAAGGATTAGATCCAACAGCCAGCCCAGAAATCCTGTGCAAACCCTCCTCATCTGCCAGACCTTTCAGGCTTTGATCGCTGCAATTCCTCATTTCAGGGACTTATATTGATTGCTTTAAGAATTATACACACACACACAGACAGACAGGAAAATCAGAGCAAACTTTTTCCCAAACAGTCGTATCCCAAAGGACTGGGAAGGATTGATTTTTACACGTTTGGCTTTTAGGCTATTCACATCTCAATCCAGACAATCTTCTTTCAAGAGAGTCCACTACAGTCTACTTAATTGTATTTTCTGAGCAAGCAGTGCAAGAGATTTGTTGGCTTTACTGTCCAAAAAAGATACAAATCTTTTCTTCCAGGTTTTTTTTTTTTCCTCGAGTCTGTAATATAGTGATTGAATTTCTGACCCTAAAAGCAATAAAATATCAAATTGTTGAGTCCAACACCACTGGGAAAAGATTAGTTTATGAAGGAATTTAAAGACTTGGAAAGGAGGACCTGGCTGTATATTTTTTTTTATTTTTTTATTGGGTAGCAATTACTCTTAATATAACTTTGCAATTTAGTCAGGACAGTGTGTGAGCTCTGATTCTGTACTTCACATGGTAACTTGGTAAAATAACCCCAGTCTGGGCTTTAAAAAAGAATTCTTTCAGATATATTTTCTTTGGCTCCAAGTTTAATAGTTGGATATATTGTGCTTGACCAGGTTAGGTATTCCAATGACATCTTGTAAATTGGGTTAAGAATACAGTTTTGCAACTTCTATCCAAATTTGCTGGTTTATTTAAGGCTATAAAAGAACTGGTTAAAAAATGTGGGTTTATTTTGCAAGCTGCACCAAACCTCCCTTACCTTGGGAGCAAGACCACGAGTCACAGCCAGGTCAGAAAGGGGCTACTTTGTGGAGTAACAACATAAAGACAATTATCTCATTATCTGAGCACTTTGTTCAGCACTTCTCAAGATGAAGGATTAAAATCCACCCCTCTGAGAAGTCAGTGAGGCTTCACTCTGGGCCAGTCTGGTTTAGGATCTCAGCAGAGCTGGTGGCAGTGGGTGCCATGGTGCCCGTGTCCCTCCTCTGTGACATCCCAGGACTGAGCTGGGAGCGTTGAGCTCCTGGGGGGCTGTTCCACACCAACTGCTCAGATAGATAATGGCAGCAGAGATTAATCTAATCCAAGGGTCATAGAATCATGGAATGGTTTGGGTTCCACCCCCTGCCACAGGCAGGGACACTTTCCCCTATTTCCAGGTTGCTCCAAGCCCCATCCAACCTGGGCTTGGACACTTCCAGGGATCCAGGGGCAGCCACAGCTTCTCTGGGCATCCTGTGCCAGGGCCTCCCCACTCTCACAGGGAACAATTCCTTCCCAGTATCCCACCTAACCTCACCCTCTGGCAGTGGGAATCCTCTCCCCCTTTTCCTGACACCAGGATGCCTCTTGCACAAGGACCTTGTGCTTCTGACCTGATTTCAACAAATTCAGACCTTCAGTTCAAGTTAAACTTTTTTCCAACACTTCTATGAAAGTATTTTTTCTTTTAAACAGCACAGCAAAACTTCATTTTGCTCAGAGCATTTTGCTCCTCAGGTCACACAGCTCCGTGCTGGACCTTCTCTCAATTTTCCCTAAAAATCTCATCCCATGTCCTAAAACCTCCTCTGTACAACATGGTAACACCGAAATTAAAGTGTCCAACATGGTTTGTGTCTGAGTTTCAACCCCTTTAGGGAATTAAAAATGGGGTGCACCGAGCAAACAGGGACTGACCCTTCCAGGCAGTTGTGGAGTTGTAACAACAGCTCCTGCAAAACTCACTGTTTATTCCATTCCAGCAAAACAAGCAAATAAACCGCCGGTGGTGCTTTGAAACTTCATATCCCCGTAATGGAATGCTTTTAGAGAGGAGCAATAAAAATAAATTGAAAACTGCTTTTGTGCTGGGTGCAGCTGGCACGAGCAAACGGGAGAACACGGAGCTGTGAGGGAACAGCCCCGCTTTTATTGCTGGGAAGCGACAGGTCTCATAATGGTGTAAATTAACTTAAAAAATGGGCTTTTTTAGAAGCCCTCCGTGTTAATTCTGAGCGGTATAATTACAGGTCTTTTTATGATTTAGGTTAGACACCAATTAGCTTCCTTCTGAGAGTCTCAGATGACTGTTCTTCCCCTTCTCATGCAGGACTCGCTCTGCTCTGGGTTCGTACACGTGAAGCAGTAAAGTGAAATCGTTCATAACCAAGGGAAGTGACTGTGTTTGTTGGCTTGGCTTTGCTTTAAGTACATTTTCTGTGAGCAGGCTGTCACAGGAAATGCAAATTTGTGACGAGGCTCTTGCATCTCTAAAGCAGAGTACATAAAATGGTTGGGGAGTTCTTGGGAGTTTTGCAGCCTTCTGACGTCCCTGTGTCGCTCCATCCTCTCCTCAAGCTGATCCCTTTTCCCTCCTGCAGCCTTAAGTGCCCTATTCCCATCCTGATCCTGGTATCCATATCCAGCCTGAGCCCATCAGGGCTTCCTGCCCATCAGTCTCACCCTGAGCCTTGCCTGTTCCAGCAGTGATGGATTGCCTCTGGAGGTCTGGATGCCCCACATTTTTATGTTACCACATAAAAAATCCACACTGTCCTTTAGGAAAGACATTCCAGTTCTTTCCCAGGTTCTGTGTGTTAAAAAAAACCCCACCAAAACCCCCCCAAAATAGTGTGTCTTATAAGTGGTTATGTAAGAAGTTAGGGTTAGTTATATATAAGTTAATTTGAGCTTTTTTTTTTTTGTTCTTATGTTGTTTTTCATCTCTCACCAAAAAATCTGTGTGTGGGTTGTATGTGGGTTGCAGAATGGTCTTACCTTGTGGTTTCAGAGCCAACTCGACTTATCTTTGTGAGAAATGAAAATCATCTCTTATTATAATGCCTACAGAAAGATAGAGAGGGTTTCTAATTGCTAATCATACTCCTTAATTTTTAAGCCAGGTTTTTAGCTGGTATAAATTAATTACATCCTTTCCCTCCACTGAATTTTCTTGCATTTTCTGATGTAACCCACTAACAGCTTCCTAGTGTACCATGGACCCATCCCAGTGAATCCAGAATGGGACAAGATGCAGGAAGAGCATGACCCTGCTTGAAGTCACTCCTGCAAATAGAGCCTTTAGTCTTCTAATTTCCCTTTTGAAGGTCATAACGAGTAAAATATGTGATATAGCCCGAGGAGACTGCAGCACTACCACCAAATTCTCTTGCCACTTTCTTTACTAAGCAGCTGCATTAGGATTTATTTGCCTTGCCTCATGCTCGATAGTACTTGGAGATCATCTAAATTTGTGCTGTTGGTTGAATTTTAAGTAAAAAAAGACTTTTACATCCGTGTTAAGGGAGCTACTTCATCTCTGCAATGCAGGTTCTCCAGGACAGAATTCCCTGGCTGTTTAACAGTACCTCCACACCACAGCTCTGGACACGAGGAGACAAATCTGTTCTTAATACCTGACTAAGTAGCCCAGGGGTTCGATAACGTCTTTCTCCTCAAGGTCACCAGTTCAAATATAACACAAGCTGGAAGTTGAAGTTATTACCATTTGATGGCTTTTTTGTTAGTCCCTGTGAAATTAAAATTGCACGTGAATGGAGTGTCTCCAGGATATTGGGAGCTGGGCTTTGGGAAGGGCTCTGGGGAGTACAAGATGAGGGAGCAAACACTTCACCCTTTGCCAGTGGTGCAGAACTGATGGCAGCTGTTTGCTGTTTTCAGAGACATAAGTGATCAGTGATCTGCTGCCTCTCCATAATTTAGGTGGTTTCTGCATCTGAGCAGGTTATTGTGAATAAATTGACACAGTATTTTATGGGAAACACAGGTTTACTCTTTCTCTGTGAGTGTTCTGCTCTGGAGGTTGTGTTGGCAAATTAACCTAAATTAATGATTCTACCCAGATTTAGGGCTCAGTGACAGGTTGATAGAGCTCCTGGTCACCTCCAAATGCACAGGGATTTCACCTGCCTGTGTCCACTGTGTCCCAACATAGAGAGGCTATTTAGAAGAGCATGGAGTGACAGGACAAGGGGGAATGGCTTCCCACTGCCAGAGGGTAGGGTTAGGTGGGATATTGGGAAGGAATTGTTCCCTGGGAGGGTGGGGAGGCCCTGGCACAGGTTGCCCAGAGAAGCTGTGGCTGCCCCTGGATCCCTGGAAGTGTCCAAGGCCAGGCTGGAGCAACCTGGGCTAGTGGGAGGTGTCCCTGCCCATGGCGGGGGGTGGGATGGGATGAGCTTTAAGTTCCCTTCCAACCCAAACAATTCTACAATAGTAGGAACAAAATCTCCCTCTAGCAGGGTGCCAGTGCTCTCTCAGACCAGACCCACCAAGGGAAAACTCTTAAGGAAAGAACATTTCTCCCCTCTGTCAGCTCCTGGAGCCAAGAGCAGAGCAAACCCCCTGCCCACCCTTGTGAGGAGCGTGGCCACAGCCCCTGCTGCTCGTCCCTGTTGCCTCTAATCGGGTGTGCAGCCCTGAGGATTGGGTGTTTAATATGTGACAAACCCCTGCTCTGCTCCCCATTCCTCAGGCCTGTCTGGTTGCCTTTCTTGTCACAGCAGGGTGATTACAGAGCACTTTGTCAATAATCCCACAAACCCATCATCCCCTCGATCAATGGGAGCTGGATTTGTCCAACCTTCCCTCAGCTGGAGAGGGCCAAGGGCAGGGATGTTGCTTTGCCACCTCTCAGGAGGTAACTTATGGATATTCCTTTGTGTTTCTTCTGTCTCTGTTGTTGCTGATTTGGATCTGGGAGCTCTTCATAAAAAGGAATTCCTGGAGTTCTTTCATGCCATCCATCAAGTCAGTGTGATTAGGGAATTGGGGTGGAGGAGCTCTGGACAGGGACATGAGGGACATGTCCCACCACGTTGTGCTGGCACAGAACAGGTGACATCCCCTGGGACACAGGTGGCAGGAGAAGGTTGTGGTCTGTGTTCTGTGGGAAGGATATTGGAGGGCCTGGGTTAAGAGGGTGGCCTGTGGTCCCAGATCCCTGGGAGCAGCTCTGGGATCAGTGTGTGTTACCTTGAGACTGTTCCTCTCATGGGAGTTCACATGAGGAAGGATATGAAGCTCTGGGATGGGTCCCCCTCAGACATCCTGCCATGGGATTTTCCTGCTTTGTCAGAGGCAGCTGAGCTGGGAGCAGAGTTGTCTGTAAGATAAACAGGGGAACAATTCCAGAAGGGAATTCAGCCCATCTGCAGCCAAAGAGCTTCCAGAGGTGCCTTCCTGATGACTGCTATCAGCCATTGGATTTGAACTTGAAATCCCATTTAAGTGCCTGAAGTGAGGCAGAATGACTCCAAACCCTTAGGTTTGTTTTCACTCTCTTGAATCCTTTTATGAGTCCAGGATCTTGCTGGCAGGGAATGAAGGCCCAGGAAAGTGAAGCTCCAACCTTTCTGTGCTCTGATAACGTGCTACTGTGTCCTCAGTGACAGTATCCATGACCTGGAGTCACTGCCCACCTCTGGGCTGCTCTCCTACCTGCACATCAGGAGATGGGAGCTCTGATATCACCTCCAGGGGATGTGCTTGTGGCTGAACTTGCTCTGCTTTCACGTCCAGTGCAGCCCAAAGTTTTGCTCCTGATGAACCAAGCTCTGGCTCTCGAGGTTTCCAGTTAAAATCAGTGATGTCATTGCTCCCTCAGGGGCCAGACAGAACTAAGGGGAGATGTGCTAAGGGGAGATGCACTGAATTGGAGCTCCAGGGATGCTGTCCAAGGACAAAGCAGTTTGACCTAAATTCTTCCATGTGATGGCAGGGCTTGCAGTAATGAATTCTGTCTTATCTGTGTGATGGGGTTATGATTTGCAGGCATCAAAATCCGTAATTCAGTGAATGCTGCTCCAAACCTGGGAGGCAGCTAAATAAATAAATAAAATTTGTCAATGCAGAATAATGTGCTTGCACACGGTTAGCAATAGCCAGGCAACTGTATATCACAGCCAAGAATAATGTCAGGTTTTGGAATCAGATAAATTGCAAATAACAATGCAGAAAACAACTGAACCTTGAGGAATATCTGCAGCCAGGCTGGACGAGGTGGCTGCAAAAAGCCTTTGTTTGGAAGGGAGAAATAGAGACCAATAAGACAGGGGGTAAAAAAAACTGGGGAGGGAACAGCAGGCCATAAAGCTGTGATCAAGTGCAGGAGAGATGATAAAAGGCCATGGACAGCCCAGGAAAAATATTAAGAAGCAATAAAATGCAGCATCAGTGGAGATAAGATGATAATTTGTTATTCTCAGCAGAGCCATTTGTGCACTGGGGCTCTTCCCAGACTCCAGAGCTGAGCTGGGCTCTGCCTTGCACCTTGTGCAGTGATTTACACCTTGGCAAAGCAGGAGGAAAACCCTCCGAGCAGGGAGTGGGAGGATTTGTGTGTGTGTGTGTTCAGGGGGAGGGAATTCAGCTTTAGCAAAGCTCAAACCTATCCCTGGAAGTGCTCGGAGACTGGGAAGAGTCAGTTTTCCACTAGAATTATCCTAGTTCTGGACTCCTCGATTCCCCAGCCCTTTTCCAAGTGCAGAGGGCTGGGAAGAGCCATTTATCCACTGGAATTGACTGTTCCCAAACAGCTTTGGGCAGTCAGGAGTTGTGCATTCCCAACTCCAGTGCTCGTGAGGATCAGCCCTGCTTCTCCCAAGGAAAAATGGCTCAGCAAGGCAAGCAGGGATGGGAGAACTGGGTACCCTGAGCCACTGGGTCAGAGAGGTGACTCTGACCCACAAATATGAAGGACAACACATCCCACACGAGTCTGGGAGTCAGGAAAAGGATTTGGAGGGCTTTTGGCACGGCCTGGTGCCAACTGCTGTGGGCACACACAGTTTCCTCACTGGGCACAGCCTCTCTTTGCTCCCAGCTGCAAGACTAAGCTCAGACATGATAGTTCGAGACACCTTTGACTGGAAATAAATAAAAATGTCACTGGCTTTGGCTGACCTTTAGAGCTGTGATGTTGGTCTGAGCGTTGAACAGGCACGTGGGAGCAGGTGGGTGCAAATGTCTGTGCTCCACAGGTCAGAGCTGCCTCTGGGATGTAGGAACCAGCCTGAGAGAGGGAGAAACGGGAACTGGAGAGCCTGGAAGTGCCTCTGGGAGCAGGAGGGGAGGGAGCTGCACAGAGCTATCTCCCAACTCCATCTCTGCATCCTCTAAGTGGCACAGACATTGTTCAGCAGTTTTCAAAGATGCTGATAACAATGATACAGATCCCTGGTACTTATTAAGCTGATGGCTTTTAAACATTAAATTCCAGCTATAATTAAATTAACCGAAATTGGTTTTATTTAAAAAAAAAAAAAAAGAAAGAAGAATTCTAAGCACTCCCCAGTAGCATTTAAAAGGTGAGGGAATTGCCTGCAGGCCTAAATAAGCATTGCTGCAGATTGAATCCAGGACTAATGGGATAGCTAATGACTGAAGTTGTAGTCAGGGGACCACAGAGGAGGAGGGGGGGGGGACGAGGGAGGAGGGACAAGTTCAGTCACTGGGGAGGGTTCTGTGGTGCTGTTGCTGTTTTTCCTGGAAAGGGACTCCAGGCCAGCCTCTTGCAAAGCCAAGGAATGAGCTGCAGAGTGACACAATCATCCTGGTAATCAGGAAGTGATTTCTTATGGAATTCTTCCGTTTCAAACAGTTTGATGCAATGGTGCAACCCAGAGCTCTGCCTACCCTCCCTCTGGGTGAGGATGGGCTGGGCAGGGGGAGCTGCCACCAGGGCAGGGAAGCAATGCAGAGCTTTTACTGCCTCCAAGACTTTCTCATCCTCTGTCCCACAGGCAGCTTTTAAGAGGGAAAGAGAGAGCAAAGAGCTGGGTTTGGCTCTGCTGAGCTCGAGTCCAGGGAGTCTGGAGCTGGGGATCCCTGCATGTTGTGGGCTCCAGCAGTGGCACAGTGTGCTCTGTGCATGCTGGGGTTGGGAATGCTGCTGGATATAACCCCACAGCAACTTAGGAAGGGATTTCCCATCCCTCCCAGCATGGTGAGATTGCCCTTTGGATTTCCAAAGGGTCTGGCTGGGGAAGGGAAACCTCTGGTGACCTCAATCTGAGTGTAGCCAAGCGTCACCTCCTGCACAGGCAGCCTGGGAACCCCTGTGAGCACAGAGACCCATTTTTAAAGAGAAGAGCTGAAGGAAGTGACAAACTAAGTTGCACAGACTCTAACCCTGCTTGCTGTTCTGTATTTAAATCCACTGTTATAGCCTGGGGCACCCTTGAATAATTACTTGTGCTGACTGACTGTGATGCCACACGAGGCACAAGTGGCTCAGTGATGCCAATGGGGCTCTGAGCTGGCCCTGTGGAACCTGTCCCACCTGCAGAGGAGGTCCCACTGATGGACTTTGGCAGGATAAACCCCTGGGCCTCACTTTCCTTGGCTGCCTGTGCTGTGTCTCTGCTCCCTGTGCACGTGTCCTACACGTGTGCGTGTCCCCAGGTGCCCTCCAGCAGCCCAGCCCCTGGCCTGAGGCAGGCAGATGGTCCCTCAGACAGCCCCAGGCCCCTTTACTGCAAACTGTCCTACACTGGGGAAAATACCCAACCATTTTCATCCCTCCTTTGTGAAGAACTTGGTGCTGGTTGAGCTCATTTCCACTCCAGCAGCATCGTTTGCCTGGGAGGGGGGACAGCTCTGTGAGAGGGCAAATAACAAATGTCTTATAGGGGAAATTATAGGGTGGGTTCAACAGACCAAAGAAACACCCTCCTGTCCAGGTTAGTCCTCATGCCAACAAACCAGCTGTGTTTCTGGTGACATCCCTGGGGGATGGGGGACACAGTGAGAACCCCACTTGTCGTCTGGGACCTGTCCTGGCAAAAAATCCATGATGCTCTTGGCCATGAGGGCTGCCCGTGTCAGCAGCTGCCAGACTGAGCAGGCAGAGACCAGGCTGAGCATGTCCCTGGTGTGCAGGAGTGTGGTGGCACCGTGTGAAGACAGAGGTGCCCTGCCCGTGGCTTCACCCAGCCCGGGGTCAGCAATGTAACGCAGGGAAAAAGGACTTGGTGTGGTGGGAGCTGGACATCAACTCAAAGCTGTTCTGCCAGACTACAAGAAAAGAGCAAGTAGGACCTTCAGGACAGAGCTTGCAGGGAAAGCAGGGGCAGCTGTGCCTAAATCTGAGCACCCAAGGGGAAGGCACATGCTCAGGGATGAGCTTCTTTAAGTTCTCTGGGACATCTCTGCTGCATCAGCCTCCTGCCTGTACCTCTGCCCAGGGCTGGGTTTAGTCTTTGCAGCTTGTTGGAGTAGTTGAGGACACAATGAATGTCAGAACCTGCTCTCCAGCTCGTGGCAGAGGTGCTGAGCTGCAGCACATGCTTGTGTCAGATCTCCTTTGCCAAGATCCCCTCTGCAGGAATCATTTCTGAAAGACATTTTACATTTCTGTTCTGGCTTTGAAGAGCAGATTAAAGTGTGTTCTGTTTTGAAGGAATTGAAAATATACTTGTTAATTTAATAGAAGGCTTCCTCTGGCTTGCAGGATTTGTCCCTGTTAGGCACATCATTCAAAAAATTACCTATTGTGGTTGAAAAAACAATTTCAAGGCATCTGGAGTTGTGCTAATAACTGTGAGCAGCAAGTCTTCGATTCCCTTCATACTTCATTACTGGCTTGTCCCAAAAAACAATCCTGTCTTAATCAGGGCTTGTTTCTCCTGTCAGGTTATTGTTCACTGTGAGATGTGAGGCAAAAGAAGGCATTTCCTTGCTTTTCCTTGGTTGAGTTCACTGTCCACTGCTGACAGCCCTGCTGGAACAGAGTGAGTCAACTCTTTAAGTTGAGGAGTTTGATATCAAATCTATCACTGACAGAGCAGATGTTTTTTTCCTTTCCTCCCACTCTCTGAATTCCTTTCCTGGTTGGATGTTGGAACCACTGCTGGGGGAGGAGGACAGAAGGGAGGACAGGCAGATGGACAGACACACAGATGCTGAGGTCATGCCAGCCCTCAGCCCTGTTACAGCACAGGATTACAGGGGTTTGTTTCCCAGCGAAAGTCAGGAGTGTGGAAATCCCACCTTTCATCTGCCTCAGCCCCTCTGCAGGGTAACAACCTGCTCATTCATCACAAGGGAAACACTGCAAGGTTTAATCATTTCATATTAGAAAGCACTCTGATAGCCAAAGCTCTACACACCTGCTAATTAACAGTAACTCTGTTTGAACTATTGATAATTAATGTATATTTTATTTCTCAGTGTGTGTTTGCCAACAGAGGCAGGAAAAGGATGGCTGTGCTAAGGGGAAGGGACAGGGAACACATATCTCTGCCTCATGAAGTGACCTCAGGTGGCTGAACTCCCCAGGCTTCCTCTTTTCTCTTCCTTTTGGGCTCCCTCAGATTAACCTCTCTGCTCTCCCTCTGCTGAATAGGTTATTGCTGCTGCTGCAAAGCACAGAGAGAAAATCCCCTCTCGAGCTCGTGGGTGAAAATGCACCAGAGTCGATAAAAATGACCCCTATAAATCCAGAAATGTGACCCAATAAATCCAAAGTGGGATTTTCCCTTTTGGTTTTTCCTCCTTATTGAAGGAGTTGATTTTGTTCTCCGGGTCTGGGTGTCTTGTGATGGGCACAATCTCTCCAGAGCTCCAGATACCAATCGAAACGGGAGCAACATCTGGCACTTCCTTTAGCAGGAGAAGTAAATCAGGAGGGTTGCTGCATACATCTTTGCTATCATCTTGCTGTTCTGAAATGACTCATTTTGACTTTATCTCTTCCCTGGAAACCTGTGTCCTCACCTCTGAGTTTTATGCATTGATGCAATACACCAGAGATTAAAAAAAAAACAAACAACAAACCAGTTAAAAAATAAAAAAGATGACATCGTTTACCAGCCAGTTGGAGGTTTCTTCTGTGCTCCTGACCAGTTAATGCTGTGGAGTTTATTTCCATTAGTTGTATTATTGCCTTTTATCTGCTTTTCCCCACGGCACTTCAAGCAACGTCAAGGTGCCAAATCTATTTTTATGAAATTGCCCCGTAAAAAAAATATAAAATAAATAAATAAATAAATGAAAAATTTAAGAGGCCAGCAAGCAGAAAAGGTGATGGATTAGATCTTAAAGCATCAGAACAGCTCCTTAGGCTCCTTTCTGCCACGAGCTTCATTTCAAAATGTTTTGTTCCTTTGTCCCCTGATTTTTCCACGGGCTGTTTTATTATCACTTTTGTTATAGCTTTTCATCTATTGCTGTATTAAGTGTGAGGTTCTTGAAGAGCACTTTGCAGAGGAGGTGCTGAGGTATCAGAGAACTCCCCAAGGCCAGGGGAGGGATGTGTGTGGGATTCCTGAGCCAGCCCCCCGGGCTCTTGAGTGATGTTTGCTGGGAGAAGGACTTGGGGGGCTGGTGGGGGACAGGCTGGAGGTGACACAGCCCAGAAACCCCCTGAGCTGATCCCACAGAGGGCAGGGGGGGATTCTGCCCCTCTACCCCCTCAGGTGAGACCTCCCTGCAGAGCTGCCTCCAGCCCTGGGGTCCAACTGCACAGCAAAGACTTGGAGCTGCTGGAGCAGGTCCAGAGGAGGCACCAAGAGGATCAGAGGGATGGAGCAGCTCTGCTGGGAGGAAAGGCTGGAGAATTGGGAGTGTTCAACCTGGAGAGGAGAAGGCTTTGGACTGACCTAATGGTGGCCTTTCAGTATCTGAAAAATGGAGAGAGAGTGTTTGCAAGAGCCTGGAGTGACAGCACAAGGGGGAATGGATTCAAACTGCCAGAGAGGAGGTTTAAATTGGATATTAGGAACAAATTCTTCCCTGTGAGGGTGGGGGGGCCCTGGCACAGGTCTCCCAGAGAAACTGTGGCTGCCCCATCCCTGGAAGTGTCCAAAGCCAGGTTGGACAGGGCTTGGAGCAACCTGGGCTAGTGGAAAGTGTCCCTGCCCATGGCAGGGGGTGGAACTGGATGATCTTTAAGGTCCCTTCCAGCCCCAACCATTCTATGATTTGAAGTTTGCCAGTGCCCTCTCACAAACCTGGTGCTGGGCCAAGAGCCACATCCTGTGGTCCTGCCTTGGGTTTTCATGGTGACCACAGCTGGAAAAGAAAGTTTCACTCCTGGATTTTCCCTGAGCACCTGCTGTGCATCCCCAGGCAACGAGCTTTAAGTTATAAAAGAGTAACACTGAGTTTTGTAGCTCTGGACAGCAGCAGTTGCTCAGCTGCCCAGTCGTGTTTCGCATTGGGATTGCCAGCAGAGAGATGATGGTTTGGAACAAAGGTCTCAAACTGTGCTCAAATGGCTCATTTTCCCCCCACAAATCGAGGAATTTTTTTTTAGATGTTCTTTCACCAGCCAAAGGTCACGTTGTCACAGCATCCCAAATAATCTCATCCAAGAGACACAGCTGCAGTTTACCCCTGCTCCTAGGCAGGTTAGATGCCAGGGAATGCATTACCAGGGGTATGGGAACACGTGGACATCCAGAGTGGTTTTGCACAGATCGCTTTTCTTTCGGACACAGTTTATTTACCGCGGTTTAAAAAAGAAACACGAAAGCACTTTGCCTGCAAAGTGCAGCAGCCGCACCTGGGTTTGCATTTATCCACGTTTAGGAGGTGTTAAATGGGCTGGAACCCAGCAGGAACTCCAGGCTGCAGCTGTATCCTGGCCTGAACTCGTGGAGGTGATGGGTGCCAAGAGCTGGAAGTGCAGTTCCATCGTGGGGGTCGAACCCAGAGGGTGGGAGTGGTTCAGTCCAGCCTGTGGTTTAATTTGAAATTAATACTCCTTGTTAGAGGTATCCAACCTGGAAAGACTCCAGACCACAAGGAGGCCTCAGCCTTCCCTCTCTCTGACCCTGCCAAGCCCTGCTGGGTTTGGATCACCTTTCCCTGCACAAGGAGCATCTCAGTGGGGCTTCCAAGGGGCATTCGGAGCCTGGATTGGATCTGGAAGTTTCCAAGGGGCATCCTGAACCTTGATTGGGTCTTTGGAGCAGGTGATTCATTTTAGATGAGTTCAGCTTGGCACTCCAAGCCCTCCTGTACATCCTCATTTGACGTCCTTCTGCTGCCTTGGCTCCAGAAGAGCATTAGCGTATTTTTATTTTTTTTTTATATATAAAATTATATATGCCAGGGGCTCAAGTCCTTAACTCACACAGAACTGATTTATAGCATTACTTGGCAATCTTGAAGCTGTTCAGTGTTACCTCTCAGCTCTGTTTATGCATTTTAAAACAGAGAGGGAGACAGTCTGCTAATCCTCCGTGCAGCTTGCTGAAAACTTTGAGCTTCCCTTGGAAATCGTGCTATACTCAGAGCTCCCAAGCTCCCCATGAAATTATTATGATTCCTTTTGAAACCTGAGGAGCTTTAAATTCCAAGTGCACCTTGCACCTGGCTCTCCTTCCTCCTCACTTCAGCGGAGGTGACTTTGAGCAGGGCTGGCTGGGATGTGGGAAGGCAGGTTTTCCTCCCAGTGGGATGAAATCACCCCCAGCTCCCCCCTGGGGCTCCCCAGTGTGGATGTCGGGGTGTCAGGAAGGGGGGAAGCAAAGGGAACAGGCTGCAGCACAGAGTTAGTTAGAGCTGAAAGCTGATTCTGACATTTGGCCTTGTTTGGGAGCTTCAGAGCAGGGATTCAGAAAAGAGCTGGAGAGAGAGAAACACCTTCGGTTGTTTTTCAAGTGGGATAAAACCGCCTTAAAGACACCATTAAGGAAAGAGCTATTGATGATAAAGGCCAATAAAGATGTAGCTGAGTCTTTATTCAGCTGGAGAGCTACTGAGAAGCAACAAAGTTGGGTTTGTGTTTGAACTTTTCTGTTTCATGTGCAAGGGCTGGATTTGTGTCGGGTTTGGCTGCAGAGCCGAGTCCCACGTTACTGCCCTGGGAGAGGGGGAAGGTCTCTTGGAACAGGGATAACCCAGCTGGGGAGAGAGTCCTCTGACTGCACCCCAGCATGTCCATTTAATCATTTAATCATCAGTCCTGGCACCTCCAACCCTCTTAGTAATGGAGACAAAAGTTCAGCCAGGCATATTAACCCCTTAATTAATAATCTTGGTGCTTAACTACTCTGCTCTTAACCCACTGAGCTTCTGCTGACATTGATGGAGCACCAGGACATGTATGTGGTACCTTCAGTGGAAGTGGTGCCTGGGCAGTGCTGATTTTTGGGATGGCAGATGAGCTTTTTTGGGGGGTTCACCTCCTTCAGCAATTTTCTTAAAGTCAGTTTTATTCAGTGGTTCTTCCTCAGGGTCTGTTGTTTGACTCCCACAGGTACAAACCATGGTTACACCCCCACTGGCTCCCCCAAGTGCTCTCAGAGAGCTGTCCCAGTCCCCAGGTCTGTGGCCTGGCACACTGAAGGACTCTCCCTGTTCTCAGTGGTCTGTGATGCTCTGAGGGTGACAGGAGAAGGGGCTCTGCCATCCAGAGAAAACCCCTGCCAGGGGAATGGCAGAAGGCCTCGTGTTCAGAAAGGGTCACAGTCACAAGTGGAACTCTCTCATCACTAAAGGGACACCAGAAAAAATGAAACAGCCCATTCTGAAAAATTATGCCCTTTGCACCACCCAGTAAAAATACAAGCCATAAATTCTGGGGGAACTGAAGCGTGAGCAAAGTGATCACTGATGTGGCTCATGACCTTTAATTGCTTTTGAATTTTTAGATGCTCTGGAGTGTAACATGGCTCCCTGAATGTGACCAAAATGTAGTTTTTCACCTTGCAAATGCTCCAGCTCTTGCCTGCCCTGTTCCTTTGAGTCAGGACAACACACTGTGCTCTTGTTTGAAATAAGTAAAATGAAGTTATGAGTCACCTGGCTGCTACTCAGCTGCAATTCTGGGGTGAGAGTCAAAAGTCTGCAAAGAGTCTGTCAGCACTGAGGTGCAGCTCAGCACCAGGCTGAGTCTCTCATTAGCATCTCAGAGCTGATGGCACCAGAAGCAGTGAGGTAACTCATAAGTTTTGCCAAGACATGAGGATGCTGTCAGTTAATATTTGATATCACCCACTCGGTACAAGTGGGATTTAAGCAGCACTCAGGCCCTGGGCTGCATTTTTAAAATTTTTTTAGATATGCCTTTTCCTCTTCTCATTCCCTGATAAGTATTTCTGTTCAAATTGTCGTGGCATTGCTTGTCCAGAGGAAGCACTGGAAGCTGAGGAGAGCTGTGGCTGGAGCTGCCCTTGGTCATGCACAGGGAGCAGCAATTCCTAGTGCAGGACCAGGAAAACTCATCCCCCTCTGGAAGTGATAATATCTTCCTCTGCTCTGGGGAGATACAGCAGGCACAGCTTCTCAGAATGTTAAGCTGCAAATGCAAATTCCTCCCAAAAGTGCATTTTCGTGCTTTATCTTTCATCTTTTACATAACTCTCAGTGTCTGCCCCTCTAAGAAACTCTTCCAGGCATAAAGAGTAGAGAAAATCAAGGCAACAATAAAGGAAATAATTTGCTTTCTCTAAAAAGACAGTCAAAAATCTGAAAGAGTCACCAATGCTCTTGTTCTTTGGTCTTAAAAAATAAGATTTTGGCTCAGAAAAATCTGTGAAAACAATGGAAGTGTTTCTACAAACTTCATGCTACCCCTCCATTGAGGTGTTGTAGATAACCACAAATATATATATATACAGATAGATATTCCTGATCATTAAACTGGCTTTGGATTGGCCACAATGTATAATTCAGCAAATAACCTTGAGCATAAAAATGAGATTCTACTCCAGAAAACTCTTTAATCTCCCTTGTTTTTATGGATCAGCAAAGGTGTCAGAAGTTTGACACTCCAGATAATTGAGCTCTTGCATTTAGAGCACAGCCTCCAAATAATGGCAACTTTGCTTTGAAAGAGTCTTTCTAAACTTTGGTTTGACAATTAGCATTTCAAAAGGTTGCAACTGTGTAGCTGCCATCCCCTAATACACAGTTTGAATCAAATGTAAAGATTAATAGCACAGCACTAAAAAACAGCCATAAAAATCTCCCTGCCAGCTCTGTGATAGATGAAAATCTGGAGTTGTGTTATCTGTGAGACATCTGCCACTCCTCAGCACGGGGTGAGAGGAAGGGGACACTCCAAACTCACTGCCTGGAGCTGATTTCCAGCCCAGATATGTGCAGTGAGACACAAACCTGCCTGCACCAAGAACCTGCCCATCACAAGACTTCTTTGGGTGCTTGCAGGTGGTGAAACAGCAGCTCTGTCTTGGACAGCAATTGTCCCCCTCCTCCTCAAAGGTCATCATTTTTGGGCTCAAGTTGCTCCATTAGGAAAAAATTCCTCATGGAAAGGGTTGTCAAGCATTGGGACGAGCTGCCCAGGGCAGTGGGGGGGTCACCATCCCTGGAAGGGTTCAAAAAACATGTAGAGGTGGCACTTGGGGACATGGTTTAGTGGTGCTGGGCTGACAGCTGGACTTGATGATCTTCTTAAAGCTCTTTTCCAACCTTTATGATTCTATTTCTGCAACTCTGGGCCCACCAAAGTTGGGGCCAGTGTCTGATTTGGCCACGTAGAGAACAGGGCGAAGTCAGCACCGTGGATTTTATCTGCCAGCTCTGATGCTGTCAGGGGGATAATTAAGAGGCAGTTGGAACAGTGGGAATTCTCCATGGGCAGAGGAGAACAGGAGCCTAATGAGGCAAACAAGATGCACTCAGTCCCCTTCCCACACTGGCCAGGGATTCAAGGGATTATCTTCAAGGGTATTCTCAAACTAATCAATAAAATATGCATTTAGAAGACTGAAGTGACACCCAATCAAGGCTAAACCCCTCTGTGTTTGTGCTGGGAGGGCACAGAAGGTGTCTGTGTGTGTGCCCCGGGTAGATTCCGGGGCAGAGATCCCACACTCCACCAGGAATGGGGTCACAGAACCATGGAATGGTTTGTGTTGGAAGGGATCTTTAAAGATGATGTAATTCCACCCTCTGCCATGGGCAGGGACACCTTCCACTAGCCCAGATTGCTCCAAGCCCCGTCCAACCTGGCCTTGGACACTCCCAGGGATCCAGGGGCAGCCACAGCTTCTCTGGGCAACCTGTGCCAGGGCCTCCCCACCCTCCCAGGGAACAATTCCTTCCCAATATCCCACCTAACCCTGCTCTCCTTCACTTTGAATCCATTCCCCCTTGTCCTGTCACTCCCTGCTCCTGTAAATCCTCTCACTGTTCTTCAGGATTTACCTGATGATGGGCAGAAATGCCCAGATTAGGGGCTTTTTTTCTCTCCTTTAAATGAGTGCAAACAACGGGGGGTTTCTTTACAGCTCCTCCTTTAATAACTCGGGTTAGTCATAATGAAATCTGTTCTTCTGGTAGAATTAATATGAGATAGTAATGGTGATTAGGTAATTAGCAACTACCAAGAGTATTTAACCTTCCTGGTGACAGCGTGTCTGACATCACCTGAGCTCGTGCAGACTCTGTGAAAAGAATTAACAATTTTAAATTACCCCATTTAAGTTATTAATTATGAAATAGAGATTGGCCCAGAAATAATGGCAGTGGTGCCCGGTATCCTGGTGGGTTTTTTCCACCTCTGCATATCTTAAATCTTCGCATTTTCTGTCTTCCATTTCATTAGAAAATTGAAATAGGATTACAAGTATTGAAGGACATCTGCTGTGGTAAACACTGGCTAAATCCCTGGAAGTGTTCAAGGTCAGGTTGGACAGGGCTTGGAGTAACCTGGGATAGTGGGAGGTGTCCCTGCCCATGGCAGGGGGTGGAATGAGATGAACTTTAAGGTCCCTCCTGACCCAAACCATCCTGTGACTGTTGTTATATTCACACTGCTATCCCTGCTCCCATGACTGATCAGGAAGCAAAATTCCCTTTTCCTCTCCTTTTACCTGAAAATCCAGTTCACACTGAAACCTTACAGCGGCCAAGTAATTCGATTTTCTATTTTTTTTTTCCTTAGTGCCAATGTTTTTCTTTGGAACAGTTCTCATTTTCCTCAGCAATGTTTTTTTGCCTCTTCCCACATGTCCCTGCAAGAGGTTCTGGACCTGCAGACATCCCTGAATGGATTTCTTTGCCCTGTGCTGTCCCAGCTCCCGGATCATCCACCTCCCGGGGATGTTGGAATCATCCTCCTGCTCCAGAGGAGCCAAACAGGGCTCCCCCCTTAGCACTGCAGATGCACTTTTATCTTTAAGAGAGCTTAAAAAATCAAAAAAAGTGACTCTTCCTGAGAAGTTTCACAAGCAGCTTGTCAGAGATGTTTATGGGCAGATAGGAAACCCTGTTCCGAAGGAAGTTTGCAAACATTTGCTCCCCTAATGTGTCTTTACAGCTCTGGAGTTTGCTCTCATAAATTTTCTATTTAGCCATTTCATGGCTTGTAAACATGCCTGTGAGTGCATAAATCTGTTTGTGGGCACCCACCCACCCCTCTGGGTTCCTGCCTGTCCCACCCTCTCCCTTCAACCCCCGTTTAAAGCTCTTCTCCGAGTTCCTCACACAGTTTCCCTTTATTAGCAACCAGTACTGTACTAATGCATTCCACAGTGGGAAGTGCTCTCCTAACTCTTGCCTTGGACACTCATTTAGTTGAATTTGATAGTGACAACACGTTGACATTGGTAAGGTTAATGACCCAACACTTTATTTCATTGAACGAGTTGAACAACGTTTAGTACCTTGTTCCACGCCGTCCTCGAGAGCTGTCGGCGCTGTTACTTTAATGGCACTGTGGCATCTTTGCCCTTTAAGTAATTGGCACCGTGAAAATATTCTCCAGGTCCTGTCACAATTGATTAGTGTGGCACTGAATTACAAAAAAATTACTTTTTATTTTCCTTTCTCGCTCCTTTTTTACGCAGAGCGAAGGCAAAATTTGATCTCTGCGGGCGTGAAAGGCTGACAGCTCTAAAAGTAGAGGAGAGAGAAAGTCCTGCCTGCTGCCTTGACTTTCTGGGTGTGGAGCCAACCCAAAGCTCTGCCCCTCACCTCATCCTGCCCTGCTGACCAACAGGTTCCACAGGAACCAGTCCTATCTGTTTTTCTGGCCAAGGCAACTAAGACACAACAATTCTCAGTGAGTTCTGCCTTTCTGAACAACCTGCTCTGGAGAGTGACATCCCTGCCCATGGCAGGGGGTTGGAAGGAGATGATCTTTAAGGTCCTTTCCCACCCAACCCATGATTCCATGATTTTCCCGTGCCCTGACACAGGGGCAGGGATGTTTGGGGTTTAACCACATCCAACATTGCATCAGAGCAGGGTTTAGTGGGTGCTGTTGGCAGGAGGCTGCTCCCTGCAGGGAGTCCTGGAGCACTTCAGCATCTCCATGGGACCCTCTCTGGGCTTGTCTTTCACAGGACATGACTGATGGTGCTCAGACTTTTTAGAGGGAGGAGAAAACAAATAGAGGAGTTAAATGGGCTGGGTGACAGATGACAGCACGGGTGGCTCCTGTTTGCTCCCTCTGCTGCACGTGGGGACGTGATCCCCTCGCTTCTCATTTGCTGGGAGACTTCAGGGCTCAAAAGCCCTGAATTCTCCATCCTCCAAAAGGGCTGGAAGATGAAAAAAACATGCAGGATGAATTCTCTGCTCAGTACAAGAAACCAAAAGCACAGCTCTGAAATGACAACATCTGGAAAGACAGAGGTGGCATTTGGTGGCAGTGACCCAGAAGGCAAAGCAGTGTTTTCACCAGGGGACTTGAAGGTGCAAAGTAAAACATCATTTTTGTGTTTGCATCAACGACAACAAAAAAAAATCTTGACTTTGGATTCATGTTGTCCTTCTATCACCTTCCCCCTCTCTTTTAAATTACCCTTGATTGTACAACATCTGCTCCCTTCATGCCTGCATATGGCTGTCTCCTTAAATCTGCATTTCTGTCGAGGGGCTGCATACAAATATCCAGCTGAAAGTTTGCTTTTCAAAGGTCTGATTAACCAACTTACTCTGGAAAAGGAAAATTAGTATTGACACGACTGTAAAAGCTGCCAGTGGTGGGGATAAGGAGGGGGGATGGAGAGGAATGGGAATGACAAGTGTCAGGCAGGGACACTGAGAGGGACCAAAGAGGAAGCAATCGAAGGATCAAACCCCACCTCTTCACACAGGAGGTTGTGTCTCATTCTTGCATTCAAAAAATAAACCCCCTCGCAGATGTGAGATTCTGAAACATGAGAGGGATGTCATTTTTTTTTTTTTTGGGGGGTTTTTTTAAGGCATGTGAGAAAAATTCCTACAATTGACATGCTCAGAATGTCTCCTCAGCAGACATTTGCTACCCAAAATACTCGCCAAAGATTTTTCAACAAAGCTCTGGGTTGGGAGTGTAGGATGGCAAGATAAAGGCAGATCTGCCTGTAAGCTCTATTTAGTAAAAAAGTTATCTCTCTTTTGATTTGGAAACTTAAAAAATAACCATATAAAAGTACAGAACTGTCTTCTGATCATCTAAATCTGCTTATAATATTCCACATAGCTTTTTCTGCTGTCTCTATCCATTAGCTGGCTTTTAGTTCTATGGGAGAGGAAATGGATCCACGTGTACATGACAGATAAAAGGCAAATCTCAAGGGTTCAAACATAGAATTTTGGATTCCTTAGTGACTCATCATGTGCCTGTGGGTTGGGAATGAACTTCTCAGTGCCTTGAGCTCTGATGTGCCCAAGGAGTTTTGTTGTCTCCTCTTCCAGTCCTTGTTTTAAGCCACTCAGGGGACACCTGGCTGAGCAACATCACCTCTTCTCCCCTGCAGGAGATGGGAATTGCCCTAAAGGAAGAACACAGGGAATACTTCAGGGTTGGAATTGGCCAAATGGATATCCCTGGTCCCCTGGGAAGAACACAGGGAATAC
>NW_020884933.1:1690455-1736378 GCF_003945725.1 Corapipo altera
TGGCCAAATGGATATCCCTGGTCCCCTGGGAAGAACACAGGGAATACCTCTGCCTACAAACCATGATTCCACAGCCAAGGATGCTCCTGTCCCTGTTGGCAGCTCCAGCACTGGCTGTAAGACAATGATATCCAGTGTCACGAGGTGAGGCAGCAGCATCTCTCCAGCCCTGCAAGGGAAAGACCTTGTTTGATGAGCACATTTATTCATTTTTTTTCATCACTAACCTTCCTCCTGTCTGCCTTCCCTCCCTGCAGCCCACCCCCGGGCTCTTTTACCTCCATTCCCCAGCTGAGCCTTTTCTGGAATATACTCTATATTTGTCTCCTGCTTCCCTGAACACCCATTATTATGTGGAATAATAATGCAGGGGCTCTGCCTGGCACCTCTGCTCAGTGGCTCCGAGTGGGTTGAATTGTAGCCAGCGGCGGGGGGTGATAAATGTAGCGTGAGATGCCTTTTCCACAGCAAACTGCAAATTGCCTCAGCAGCACGGCCCACAAAAGGTTCCCGGGGAGCAAATTTATCTCCCATTGTCGACCCAAGGAGGAAAAAGGGAGAGGGACCAGGCATCCTATTTTTAAAAAGTCACATTTGATCTTGTTCCGGCTCCGAGTCCGGAGTCTTTTAAAGGACTTTTGGTGGAAAATGCAGACCTGAGGATGCTGCACGGATAAAGGGATTTATTTTTAACTGCAGCCAGGGGTCACGACCGCGTGAGCATTTCAATTTTAAGCCGCTCTGCTCGAATAATATATTTCACCAAAGCGAATGTTATGTCATCTAATAACTCCTGGGTGGGAGGAGGGCCGGGCTGGGGAAGGGGAGAAGTGATGGGAGAGAGGAATCGCCCTGTGAGGAACCCCCGCCTGAAAAAGGAGGAGGGGAGGAGACAGTCAGGAGTTCACACCTCCCATCTGGTTCAGCCCTCAGATAGCAGCATGATGGACACTCCCAAGGAGTGTGAGGTGATGGATATACAGCTGGAGAGCTCGGGTGATGGATGATGGGGAAAGGGAGAGGGGGGCATTTGGTGATTGACTGAGAGCGGCACAACCACAATTAATGGCACCTCTGACATATGATAACCTTAAATACCTTTGTATTTGACACTTGCCTGTCATGTTCCTGCTATATTTTCCTCTAAATGTCAGTTCCTGAATTAAATGTGGATATTTGGTGCTGGGAGGGCTCCTCCTGCCATCCTGAGCACCCTCCAGGGCAGAGCTGGACCCAGGGTATGGCCTGGATGGTCCTTTGCTCATCTGAGCTGAGTGATGGGATTTATGAGCCTGTTTCCAGGAATAAATGCTTGGCTGCCTTTAATTGTGTCCTTCATTAACATCCCAGAGTTATTATTTGCATTATAGTAATTGTTAGTACCCACCTCTGAGAGCAGAGCAGCTCAGGAGCATCCCAGCTGAGAGACAAGGTGGGAGGTGACAACAATGGACTGGGAGAAGCCCCTGGAAAGAGCTGGTGGGGGAAAGGAAAAAGCAAGACTTGAACCCCAGCATCCACAGGCAGATCTGTGCCTTCCTTACGTGGCAAATCCCATGAAAATGCGTTTTGCTTGTGTTCACCTACCTTCAAATCGGGTTTAACAGCTTCCAAATCTGGTCTGCGCTCGCTGTGTGCTCTTCCAAAGCATATTAGGAACTGCAAAGGAATTATTCCGGAATTAGGAGTGTGTAAATGAAAGCAGATTAGCTCTCCTTGCCTCAGTGTCCCTGTTTGTGATCCAATCTTAACCAAAATGCTCTAATGCTGGCGTGAAGGCAGGGCTTAATTTATTACTGTCATGCCTAATTAACATTTCGAGATCCTTCCTCAGAAAGAGGATTATTAGCAGCAATAATATTATTCTTCCAGCACTGTTGATTTGAGCTGAACTTGTATCAATAGGTGATTAGTACCTATAATTCCAGAAGTGATTAGCAGCACCCAAGGGCAGCACCCGGGTGCTGGCAGCAGATCCCACCCAACCCAGGAGAAATGTGCTCCATCCTCTAAGCAAGGAGTTAGCAAGGAAAAATACAAACCAGCTTGCACTGTATATTCATTTTCCCATAACTTAGTTGCAAACAGAACAACCCATTTGCAATTCCAAGTTGAATTTGAGGGATTAGAACCCATTTTGCTGTGTTAACATAACGAAAAATAAATATAACGTTGTGGGTCGTTTTCTCTAATGGCCTTTAAAGCTTAAGGTTTATTTATACACTATTTATTTCCCAAGGACAGGGAATGAAAATATCTTCCCTCCTTTTCTTCATCTAAGACATCTTCATATCTTTTCCCATGAAAATAATTCATGTCACCGAGAAAAAAAAGTCCTCTATGAATCACTGATGAGTCTTTGATGCTTAATGTGCTGTCCAGCACACGAGTTCTCTCGGAATGTACTTTAACAAGAAGATCTGATTTTTCTTCCTACCATCATTAAAGTTTCCCCTTCAAATTTTTAACAAGCAAATGAATGTTCTCCTGGCATAATTATAACTTCTTTTTTTTTTTTTAATAATAAAAAAAATTCCCTTTAGAGGAAAGGCGGCTCCATCCATCCCGTGTTTTCGCTTCAGGAGGAGCCCAGCCACGCTGGGAATTATTTCCAGTGTGGGCTGTGGTGGGGTTTAAAACATAAGCCTGACAGGATTCCTGGGGAGGGAATCTGGCAAAGCCCTGGGTTGCTTTTGGAATGATTTTGTGTGTGGAAAAACCGTGTTCTGCTGAGTCAGCATTCCTGTGCCTCTGTTCGGAATTCCAGGGGGTGCCTGTCTGGGGAGCCTTTGAGCATATGGGTGTTCTGGCATGATTGATCTTTGCTCAGCCCTCTCTGCTCACTCCTGAGGAACACTCTGCAAGCACCAAAAGCCCCTTCATTATTAACAGATTTTATTCTCTGTCAGTAATTGCTTTGCTGTGTTAAAACCGTTCCTGGGCTTCCCCTCCAAGAGCAGAGGTGACAGCCTGGGGTGCAGACTGTGTTGCCCTGATTATTCTCTCCATGTCAAGCAGTGGTTTCTCCTTTCCTTGCTCCTTCTCACCTTCCCACATTCTTGGCTGGGCTTAAGTCCTGCTTTTGGGCTTCCAAAAACAAACAGCAAATATCCCCAATGTCTGAACGGGTAGGACGTGAATTAATTAGAGTGGAGTGCAAGTAATTTTTGAGTCAAGGCCTTGGTGTGTCATGGGTTGTAAAATTTAATCTGCCAGCAGCTCCTGGCCTCATATCAATTCCATGCAGTAAAATGAGGGAAAGTGTCCCATATTTCTGGGCAGTTATGGGAAATGCCAGCCCATGTCTGGACATCACATATTATCCCTGTGCTGAGCTGTGACACTGGGTCACTCTGCCAGGAGTGCTGGGAATTATTTCTGTAAGGAATTATCTGTGTTTAAAAGCCCCCCAGGGTGATTTCCCCCTCCCTCTGCCCATCCCTGCAGCTCAGGGCTTGAGTCTGTGGGTCTGTGTGATGGAAAAACAAAGGTTGCAGACAGGGAGAGCCCTGGCTCCCAGGGGCACAGGAATCATGGAATGGTTTGGGTTGGAAGGGACATGAAAGTTCATCTCATTCCACCCCCTGCCATGGGCAGGGACACCTTCCACTAGCCCAGGTTGCTCCAACCTGGCCTTGGACACTTCCAGGGATGGGGCAGCCACAGCTTTTCTGGGCTACCTGATTATTACACCATTAAATGTGAGGCACCTTAATCCTCTTTCTCTCCCCCTCTCCATTAACTTGGCTTTATCAAAAGTAAAAGTTCCAAGTCCAAAGCCATGGCTGCCCAGAGCTTGGCAAGGTTGGAGCTGAAAGAGAGGAAGTTTAGGTGGGATATTGGGAAGGAATGGTTCCCTGGGAGGGTGGGGAGGCCCTGGCACAGGTTGCCCAGAGAAGCTGTGGCTGCCCCATCCCTGGAAGTGTCCAAGGCCAGGTTGGAGCCACCTGGGCTGGTGGAAGGTGTCCCTGCCCATGGCAGGGGGTGGAATGAGATGAACTTTCAGGTCCCTTCCAACCCAAACCATTCCATAACTCTGTGAAGATGACAGATCTGACTCTTGCTGTGTGTCTGCAGAATGATTAAACAAACACCCTACAATACAAATAATAATAAAATACACAATGCAAATCACAGTGCCTGAGAGAGAATGAATAATTAGCCATATAATAGAATATATAAACAGAAACTGCCTTAAAAGCAGATAAAAATATGTAGGGAACAAGCTACTGTTGCAGTTCTCCTCCCCCTCTAAATTTGTCTGGGGATGCTTAAACCCTCCTCTTGAGGAAAAAAAAGACCTTCTCATTTCTGCTCTATTTGTATGCTACAGTAGCAGTTTTGAGAAATTAAAAATAATTGATACATTCAAGAAAGCACGAGCAGTAACTATTTCATATTTTTAAAAGCCTTGCAAATATCCAGGAAAAAAAAAAATGCTGTGCAGGCATAAAACCAGAGCTCAAATCTGCTCAGAGTGATGCAAGGAAGCCCTTTTTTTATGGAAAGAACTGTGGCTGTGTGTGTAACAAACCCACAGATGGAGGGTTCTGGTGTGAATGTGGAGAACAGGAGTGATCCTTGGGTTTTAAGCACTTGAGCTGGTTTTGCTGGGATGGGGAAAGGTTTTGCTTCTGATCAGAGAGAGCTCCTGGCTGTCACCCATCCTGGTGCTGGCCTAAGACACCCTCATTGTGTTGTGGCAAAACACCCTTAATTACAAGCAATTTGGGAAAAAAAAAATCTTTAAATTAAATGGAACAGATAAAACCTGGGAGCAGCCATTCCTGGGTGATCCTCTGGCAGCAGTTTTGCACCAGGTTTTTGATGAATATCTCCCCCATCAGTGCCCTGAGCTGTGCACAGGATCCACGTCAGGAGTAATCACAGCAGTGGACCTCCAAAGGAGGCTGCTTTATTAGGTAAGAGGGAATGAAGCACAGAAAATAGTATTAAAGGTGAACAAATGCCTCCATTATTTCACCGAATGAAATGCACTTTTCCGAGCAAGGAAGGCAAAAGTCAGGCATTATCTGCCTGTGATACATCTCAGCAGATAATAAAGAGGGTTTATGATCTCTGAAAGCAAATTAGAGGATATTTAAACAACACATCTTTCTATGAAGGAGTGATAATTACAAAATCAGGTCAAAATGCAGAACAATCTATCCCTGCCCCAAGCTAATGTTACTTGAATAAGCTGAAATCTCCTTTATTCTCTCTCAGAAGAAGGATTCATTGGGGATGCAGCTGTTCTCATTATTGTTTATCATCTGGACTCATAAACCCTTGTTAGTGTGTGTTGATAGTTGTCAAATCCAAGCCCATCCTTGCTGATCCAGCTCCCTGCCACTGAGCAGCACAAAGCCCAGCTTGTCCCCTCTGCCACCTTCACCTCTGGCAGCATTTTGGGGGGTAGGACTGGTCCTCCTCTGCCTTGTGCAGCTACACAGCCCCTGCTACCAATATACATCCAGTCCTGGAGTTGAGGAGTCAAACAGAGGTTTTTTTAACTCAGGAGATGAAGCCTCAAGGTCTTCATGAGCTCTGCATCCAGCCCTTTTTTCCCTGGTGTGTCCATCCTTCTTTCCTTTTCCTTAATCAGGTATTTCCAATAACACATTTTCTTTAATACACAGATGAGGCTGAGCTTATAAAGAGTGTTTTTACAACCTGATATAACTCATATGGCTCCAGGGCTGAGCATCCTGGGCAGCTTTGACAAGCCCTGGAGCTACTGGTGCTGCTGGGGATGTGCTCCAGCCTGGCCCCAAACCTGCTCCCACTCATCAGTGGGATTTTTAACCCAATCCTGGTAAGAATGTCAACACAGAGCACGTCCAGGGGATGGGTCCTGTTCTCACCAGTGACAGATATTCCATGCTTTTGACAGACAGAGGGAATTAAGTTCTAAATCCTTCAGTTATCTTTTGCAAAGTTACCTGCAGTCCATCTTGGAGTGATTTTAATGACTTTTCTGGGACAGGGACAGCTGCCAGCATAGCAGGGGGACCATGTGATGACAGTCACATCAAACCTTGAAGGAAACATGGGTAATGATCACTCCCTGTTAGTAGTAGCCATAATATCAGCCTCAAACAAGTGTTTCAGATTCAGGACACCTCTTTGTTATCTCCCTGGCACATGAACTCTGAATTATCAAGCATTCAGCAAAATACTCTTGGTATCCTGCTGGTTTAGCCCAGAACAGAATTTTGCTGAGAAAAACAAAAGAAGAGCTGCTTCCCTAGACCTTCCTCTTGTCTAATCCTCTGTGACCCACAGTATGAAAATTGAACTGATTAAAGCACTAGGAAAACATACTGTGGGAATCCTGTCGGCACTTACCCTGAGGGGAGACTGGAACAGCCTAAAAGGTCTTTTCCCTGTTCTAATTTCAGAGATTTTTTTATGATTCACTTTGCTGAGGGAATAAAAAAAAGGAAAAGGCAAAGCACCTGGACAAATTGTTTCTAGCCCTGGATCCTAATGGAAAGGAAAATGTCAGAGGAGATGAAAGGAGGTCGTTGCTGCTGCAGGAGGGCAGCTGAGAGATCAGAGCACGGTGCTGTCCAGCCTCCCTGGAGATGGGAGAGACCAGGAAAAGCTCCCTTTTTCTCCTCCCTGGGGAGATTCCAGGCTGCTTTCCCTTCTAGACAAGAAATGGGAACATCATCTCTCAGCCCAGGTTCGTGTGTTCTATCCCTCCCCAGGGATTTCCCTGGGACATCTCGCAGAGAGAAATCACCAAAAAACACCAGTCCTGGGGTATCACTGCAGTCCTTGCTGCCCCAGGGACAGCTTGGGCTGGGGCTCCCTTGAAAGAAATGCTTCAGCAGCAAATGGAATTATGCAATTTATTGAATTTAATGAAATTAAGTCCCCTCGCAGTCAGGGTAAAGATATTCATGGAGCTGCATCCTCGGAGGAACTACAGAGCAAGTCCCTAAACAAGCAACCTTTCTGCCTCAGCTTTGCTCCCAGGCATCTCAGGACGTGTCTGCAGACATTAAATTCCAGCAGGCTGCTGTCTGACAGTTTGGTGCTGGAAGCAGGTCCAGAGCACACTCAGAAGCAGATCAGCTGGGTGATAACTCTGTAATTTATGGAACTCCTCGCCCGCGATACAGAAAAACAATAATTGCAGCAGCGAGAGTAAAATAATGAGAGAGGTTTGTGCTGCATATTGTTTTACCTTACTTTTATGGCACCTGACATGCAGTGTGTGTGCTGGACAGCACAACATTATTGGAAGAGTCATTTGGTGTGTAGTGAGAGGGAGAAATTCCGATTGGAGTTGAACTGAGCTTGGAATTAGGAAGTGAAATCCTCTTGGAGGGACCCGGGTCACACCAGGGTTCTGAGAGACAGGGACTTAAATGGCACTGAAAAGACACTGGAGTTCACAGGGTTTGGTGAGATTGGGAATTTTTCTAGGAAAAGCCTGATAGACCCACTTTGGGACTCCTCAGATTCACCCCAAAACAGGGTTAGGAGACAAGGGAGTGCTGGATTAGGCTGTAGTAACACCAAGCAAATACCTGCTGTCAGCAACACAGAAAAGCATTCTTTCTTTAGGACAGGGGGCTTTTCCTACACAGATTTTTCTGCTGCCCTTTTATCAGCTCTGACCAGATTGAAGAATCCAGCAAGAAACTGTATCTACCTAGCAAATTCCTAAAGTAGCCTGGTAGCTTTTAATTGAACTGCTTCCTTTCTAGGTAACAGCCATGGCAGGTACCATTTTCTCCATTAAACAGTGTCATTTATTGTGATTAATTTTGTGGGTCTTATCAAGTGCATGCACACTGGTTACTTATTTTTGAAGCCTACTCCCCTAAACGTGCCTTTTAATGGATTTCCAGGGCAGGCAGGGAAGGAGGGGAAGGCACTGCCCCACTTGAGATTCCTCAGTTTCCCTTCAGAAACTTCTCAAATTAGTGTCACCAGAGGTGATGATCCAGAGCCTGCAGCTATGAAATCCTGCAGGGACAGCAGCTTGAGTTTTGGAGGGATCAAGGAATCACTGGATTTGTTTGGGGGTGTGAGCAGGAATTAACTACAATCTCATCCTGGGAAGTACAACTCTCCCTTGGGATGGGACTTGTCTGACTCAGCGGGTTTCACACACGGTTCCCTGGGGAGGGAGAGGGCAGCACTCCAGTCTGAGGGGTTTGGGAACCAAAATATCAGGCCAGGGAGGAGCAGAGGAGAGGGAAGGGCCACACACCAGCCCCTGGCACAGCTTGGTCCTCAACAATCCATCCAGAAGATGAAAAGAAGCATCTAAAGTCACAGGGTTTTGCTACAACCTCATATTTCCTTCGGTGTCTCTCCAGTTAATTAGTTATCCTCTTCTTCCAGTTAATTAGCTCAAAGAAAAACAGCCCTTTGTACTTAGCCCTATAAATTACAGTCTTTTCCTGTCTTATACGTTATAAGAGATGACACTTTCTGCATTTTCTGAGCAAGGTCACATTTACAATTCTTAAAGGTTTGGAAGGAATCTCAGCCACGCTGAGGAGCCTGGACGTGGGGAAAGGCCTTTCAAAGTTACCGTGGTTCCTTTTAAAAAATTATCAGAGGAACTGGGAGGAAAAAATTGTGAGGATCAAAGAAAAGGAACTCTATATTAAAAAAGACTAAGTAATGTAAAAAAAAAAAAGTTACTGAAAAAAAAAAGGTATGAAAGTGGCAAAAAGGACTTCAGATGTTCGTGAGATAACAGCTGAAAAAAACCAGTGAGTGTTCAGGGAGCAGGTTGGAGGGTGGCAGGTTGCTGCAGTCAGGTTTGAGGTTGCAAGGAAATTGGAAAGGCTCAGGCTCATCTGTTAAAATAAAAGGATCACTGGCCTTTACCCCCACACTGGCCCAAAGCAACTCATAAACTGGATCAGATGCATCAAATCTCCTGGAAGTGTCCAAGGCCAGGTTGGAAAAGGCTTGGAGCAACCTGGGCTAGTGGAAGGTGTCCCTGCCCATGGCAGGGGGTGGCACTGGATGAGCTTTAAGGTCCCTCCTAACCCAAACCAGCCTGGGATTCTGTGATTTCAGGGGCAGATCAATTCCACTGAAGATTAGAGTCTTTATTCCAGATTTAGACCAGGATAAGGCAGAGAAAAAACGACCCTGTGAGTGTGTTAGTGACTCACCATCCCTCAGCCTCTGCTCCCCACTGGAGCTGCCAGACCTGGGATCTGCTCCCTGCAGGACAATCCATCTCTGCTGGGCACAGGCACTGTTTATCCACAGATCCCTCCACTACAAACACAGCCCAGCCCACACAGACCCCAAATGTGCCCCCAGCACACCCAGCACTAACAAGGTGCCATCGAGGCAGGGGAAGAACAAACATGAACACAGCCTTTTTTATTTTTTGCAAGCTTGACATCAAAGTTCAGGTGGGTTTTTTCCCACCACTCCAGCCAGAAGTGATGTGAAGCAAGAAGGGCTGCTGAGCTGGGTTTATTGTTACAGGAGATAGTTAATCTGCTTTAACCTTTCAGTACTTGAAGGGGGCTTATAAAAAAGATAGAGAGTGACTTTTTACATGGCAAACAGTGATAGGACAAGAGGAAATGGTTTTGAAATTAAGGAGGAGAGATTTAGATATTAAGAAGAAATGTGGGTGGTGAGGCCCTTGCACAAATTGCCTAAAGAATCCATGGATGCCCCATCCCTGGAAGTGTCCAAGGACAGGTTGGATGGGGGGTTGAGGTCTAGTGGGTGGCATCCCTGCCCATGGAAAGGGGTTGGAACAACATGATTTTTAAGGTCCCTTTCAACCCAAACCCTTCTGTGATTTCTCATCTGTCTGGACCTTCCACACTCATGTTGGGGCTGCCCATTGATTTCCTCCAGGGCATTCAGAGTGTACCCCTTAAAACACCACATCCTTCTACAAGGTTATCAGGCAGCATTAAAATATGAAGTTTGGGGTTGTGTTTTCAGTCCTCAGATTCAAAACACACCACATCAAACAGCTCCTGGGGGTGGATTGAGAGCATAGATCATGGGCTCACTGGCACTTCACCTTGCACTGGTGTTCACTGAAAACAGTGCCCAAGAGGGGCACAGCAGAGTTATGATGTGTCTTAGTGATTGATCTGCACAGCAAAAACTGAAGGAACATAAAAAGAGGATTTAGATAATACAAAGGGAGACATTTTCAATGCTGACTTGGGGTCACCAGAAATTCTCTAATGCTAACTTCAACTCATCCACTTTGCTCAGGTTTTGCAACACTGGATAATATATGACACATCAGTCAGGAAGCTCAGTGATGAGCAGGACAATATTTTGAAAGCTGTGTCCTTGGAATATTGTCCCTGTCAAAAAAGTGGACAACCAAATCATCATGAAGTACTTTTATCTCTCTCTCTAGACTCTGTGCTGCTTCCCCAGTCATTAGGAGAAGAAAACAGCCCTGCCAGCTTGAGCAAGGCTACAATTTGCCATGAAAAATTCACAGAAGAGCTGATCTCACCTTGATGTCTCGTGTGGGTACAGAGGCATAAATCCCAGTGGCTGGTGCTGAGCTGCAGCACCAACATTTAGTGAGAGATTAGATCAGGGAGGGAGAGGGAGAAAAAAAAAAAGGGCTCAAAAGCAATCAAGACCTTAATCTCAGCAGCAAAAAGCTGAAAGAGATTTCAAAACAGCCACGTGGCTGCCAAGTGGTGGAGTGGTGGGCAAGGGGCTGCTTTTCCTTGGGGTCAGAGGAATTCTTAGGGAGGGAGGGCTCTGTGTCCAAGCAGATCCCAGATGCTCCTCCAGTCCTTCCCAGCTTCCAGCACTCAGCTCAAACCCAAGTTTTAATGTTTGGAAAGAAAATGTCTCAGAAACCCCCAAACTTTCCTGGAATTGTGTCCGAAAGTTTCGCAACCACCTTTTCCTCGGACTGAGAACCAGGTTGGGCACTGATCCCTGGCAGGGATTTAATAACGACCTGGCAGCAATTCCATGGGTGGTTTTTAGGCTGTTGCCTGTCCCTTAATTATTTTACAGGTTCAAGCACAGCCCTGTCTTTCACCTCCAGCTCTTCTCCCCGGGACACACCATCTGCTGAGGATTTTGGGATGCTCCTCCCAGCACGGCTCTCCCAGGGCTGGGAGCAGAGCTGGGCTCACCTGTGGGGAGAACAGACTTTGTGCAAGTCCTGTTGCCATTTAACACCAAAATTCTGGAACTAGTTAAAAAAATTCACCCTGGGATTTTTGGATATGAGCCTGAACTCCAAAATCCACATGGTTCCATCGTGCCTAATTACAGCCTGTCTGAAATGCTAATGGATCCCAGCAATGCAATATTCAGAGCAGGGAATTATTACACTGCACATGCTTTGCACTTAATCTGCTTGTCCAGGTTATGGGACAAAAAGGTCCAATAACAGGAAAACAGCCACTGTTGGGTTGAATTTTTCTGGGTTATTGATTGAGTTTTTAAGTTTAATGCAAGGAGACTGTTACATAGTACAAAGTGTATTTTAAGCATCTATTTATTAGAGCTGAATTGTGCTAGAACTTCTGTTCAAAAGTGCACCTGACAGCTAAATGAATAGCAAATTATTCCACAGTGATCTGTGCTATTTTCTGTTGTTTCTGTGCAGCCAAACTCCCGCACGCACGGCAGGTTAAAAGAATCCTCAACCTTCTATTTAATACGATAAACTTTGTCAGATGTTGTTATTATTTTATCTGAATGCCACATCTGAGTGTAATATATGCACAAAAGCCTCATTGACTCCTTGAGCAGCCCAAGTCAGTTGGAAACAGGCTGCGAGGAGTGAGGAGAAAGGGAGCAAGGTGGTTTTTATTTAATCTCGTTCAATCAGTACCTAATGACAGGCATTAAAAACGCCGGTGAATCCAGGAAAACAACTTTATTCACGTTCATCGGGGGCTCTGGCTGGTTTCTGTGCACAGGGGGGATGGCAGGATGCTTTGGACAGGACAAACTGTGTGTTATCTGCAGAATCACAGATCTTGGGAACAACACAGAGCAGGGAACGCTCTAAGCTTTGCAAAGAGTTGATAAGCCAAAGAATGATGGGATGGGTTGGAAGGTCCTTAAAGACCACCTAGTTTCAACTGCCTGTTAATGACATAATTACACCTCGGTAGCTGCGTGTCCTCAGCAGGGCAAAGCCCAGCTGAGAAGAATTACCAAACCTCCCAGGAGGCCCAGCAGGTCCCTGGAGGATGGTAAAGACCCTGCTTCGAAGGTTGGAGGAGGTGTCGAAGCTCTGCTTGAGAGGACGTTTCTGAAAGGAGAAAGAGAGGTTTGCTGGAGGTCCGTTCAACAGAGAAAGGTATGAGAAATAAGAGTCTAGAGAAAAAAACCCCAAGGGTATATGGTGTGAGCCACGGGGTGGGCACAGGAGCTCATTGCATGACAGAAAGAAGTGCAAGAAGTCGTTGCTGTGAGTTGGTTAAATGAAATATCTGATCTTTTGGATAACCTGGTGTCATGGTTTGAGATAGCCCCAGGGAGGTGACTCTGGCTCTGGCTGCCGCTGGCTCAGGGAGCAAATAGGATTGAGGTGGCTGGTTGCCAGTAAATGGTGTGTGCTGGAAGCTCGACCTCTTGTACCTCTAAATGCTTGTGTTTCTTTATTTCTGTGTTTTGGTGGCGTTTTGGTCGATTTTTTTCATTGACTTCCAAGAGCTGGAATTCCTCTTTTCTCCCTGAAATGCTGCCGGGGCAGTTTTGTGCTTTGTTAAACACAAAGGTGTTAAAGAAGCAGCAGAGCAGGTGTTAAGGTGTGGAAGATGTTGAGGAGCAGCAGAGCAGGGAAGAAACTGGGAGCTTTCTGCACAGTGGGTGGGAAAGCTGCTTGTAAAGTTTGACCTGATTTATTTAAATTTTCTGGGAATAATAATAATTCTTCTCCGCATTGACAGTCTGCATGTCAAAGTTTCAGCTCCATTTGAAACGGTTGAAAGATGAATTCCAGGGGAAAAAGAATGTTGTCTGTGTGTGCTGCCAGTCTCTAACCAAGGTGTTGCTCTTCACCTTAATGCATAGCAGGAAAAAAAATTATAGCCTGGCAAAAAAAGCCATATTTCATGTGATTATGACTTGTTTGTGTTACTGTCCATTAGAAGGTGAAAAGGAGAGAAGCATTGTGGGTTTTTTGTTGATTTTTCAGGCTTCAACTGAGAGCATTTCAATCTGGAGTAACTGAGATATACTTGCTAAGATTATAGTTTTTAATGATGGTGTTGCTACTCGGGGAGGGGGAAGTTGAGCACCAGGAGAGTTTAGAGCTGTAATATCATAGGAGTGCTGCTTTGAAAATCACAGGTGTGGCTGGATGTTTCCCCTGCATCAATAGCATTTAAAAAAAAAGAAAATAAAAAAAAAATTCTGTCTCTAATTTTCCTTGTCATAAAGCCTTTGAAAATCAGGTGCACCAATTCACCTCCTATTCACTCTCCATTGTGTCCTGGTGTAATTTATCAGATAAGGGGTAAAATGTTCCTTGTAAATCACAGCTGAATGTCTGAAGAAACTCACCAAAAATTATGGGGACCATCTAATTTTTAATTTTTTTTTAATGTAAAATGTCCAAGAGAGCTGTTTCTGATAATACGCTGAGTATCTTTTATTAAAGATCTAATTTCAGGAGTTTTAGGTGGGATTGGATTTTGAAAGTCTTGGGAGGGGGTTGAGTTTATAAGAAGAAGAACAATTGATGGAAATGGAACTGCCAAGATGACATTTTGTGGCTGTTTGTCTGGGTGTTTGGTGGTCCCAGGACAGATCCCTGCAGGCTGGGACTGCACCTGGCAGGAGCTTTTTCACCTTTTCAATAGTGTGATGAGGTCTGAATTCAAACCAGAGGCTTCTAATTGGCCCCAGGTTTGGTTTATGTTTAGGATGCATAGTTTTGCAGTGGGGTTTTTTTTATAAGTTTTTTTTAAAAAGCTAAATAAGAAGAGCAGAGTCCATATTTCACTGTCTATTGATGTGGTGCAAATCAGGAAAGCAGCCTGCCCTGCCCTGTGAAAGGCTCAATACTCTGCTCTACAACTGCCCATTAAGCTTCACAAAGGGATAAATAAGGAACTGAGATGTGTCATTTATTCCCAGAGCTTGCAAGGAGGGGAGGAATTCCATAAATCCATGGGCACCTCGGACTCCAGGTCTGTCACTAAGCAACCTGGAGCATCCCAGTGATGGTGCTGAGCTCATCCAGCCCTTTGTTCTCAGGCCTCTGCCTTCAGACCAAAGGACATTTTGCCTCTCCTGGCTGTCCCTGAGCCCCTGCCCAGTCCCCAGGAGCTCGAGGGACAGTGGCCTTTTAGCTCTGCTCCTTCCCACCTCTCCTTTCCTGCCCTCCCACCTGCCCAGACCTTGTGCCTCCTCATTTCTCCTCCTCTCCCTGCTCTGAGCTCTGTGGACTTGGTTCCTTTCTGTGCCAACGTAGGGAAGTAAAGCACAACAAATTTATCGTGTAACTATTGCCAAAAGAAGCAGGAAATAATCAAGAAAACAGAATTATTAAGCCTTCCCTGCACGGGGGGTATGGGGAAGGGAGGGCTTTTGCAAATGCACTCGGAATAATAATTAAACTCCCAGCTCATCGTTATTAAAATGGAGTTGAGGGAATGTTTCTGGCCTTCAGGATTATGTGACCATGCCCATTGTGGCATTATGGAAAGCTGAAGGCTTGGAGAGAGCAGCAGGAGCACCAACACACCTCTCCATCCCCCAAAAACAGAGCTGGTGGCTCCAAGGGCTGAGCTGTGAGACAGCAGCACCTTGACTGCTCTGCAGTGAGGGGACAAAGGCAAAGGTCTGTTCCTCAAGAAGGAAAAAAAAGAGATGCAAATGAGAAAAGAATCCCTCTGGTTAGTGAAGTTCTTCCAGCAAGTGGCTATATAAATGTCTTTATATTGTTATTTCCGATATTAGTTTGTTGTTCCTTCATGAAAGCTGATTTATTTGAAATGTTATTACTTGAAACACCCTAATCTTTTTGTAATAATTCATATACTGGAGATTACAGTTTTGGAAGGCAGCCCAGCTCTGGCTGGAATCCTATTTATGGATTAAAGGATTTGAACAGCATTGCAAGCTAGATCTCCGAATAGCAGGATAATGTAAACCTGGTTCCATATAAAATGCTTTACCTCTGCAATAGTAACCCCATTAAAGGCAGATTGTTGGAGGACGTCTGAGGAGAGGACTTTCATTACAGAAAAGCAGGATATCTTGCACCCCTGAAGAGCAAGGATTTGCAGAGCAGAGTCTTCCCCTCGTTAAGATGCCCTGAGCTGCGTTTTGTCTCTCTCCTTTCTTTCTGGAAGCCACCATGCCAGCTAATTATGGGGGTTTTGTAGGGTTGGACAGACTTCTGGAGAAAGCCCCATTGTTTCCTGGTGGAATTGAGCCACCAGGAAGGGCAGGGAGATGCCCCAGCACAGAGCTGCCCCTGCCCCAGGGTGGGAGGGAGGCAGCTGGGAGCTGTAATTTCCATGTTAAACAGCAGCACGAGGTCCCAGCCCAGGATTCATTAGTGTTATTGGAGGGACAATCCCACCCCAGGACACTGGAAGCTTTTGGGAGTGTTGTTATTTATTAATTTCCCATTTAATTTAATAGTACACAGAGAGCCCAGTCACAGGCTGAAGTTTCATTGTGTTTGTAACTAGAGAACAGGCAAAGGCATAATTTAATTGTAAGTCTGATTATAATCCATAAGGAATACAAAACTAGTCTAAAAAATAACAGCACTGGAAGCCAACATTAAAATTAATGGGTTTGGGACATGGGCAGTCTCACTTTTCAAGCCTTTTTTCAAACATCACACCAAGTGAGGCTTGAGACAAAATTTGAAGCAGAGCATTGAAGTGGTTTTGTGGGTATTTATAGGCAGCTTTTACCATAATTGATGTGTGATAGATCCTGGTGCCCTGGGCCAAGCTGAACAAAAGGTGGGGAAGGCAGGACAAGCTGTCAAGGGCTCTGAAAGCCCAGGGAACCCGTGTTGGATGCAATTAGGGAGGGATAAACCAGTGGGGTGATGCAGGCAGAACCTCCTGGTGCTCTGAACACAGATGAGATGATGTGGTGGCTGCAATAATTAGGCCACAGGCTGATGAAAACCTGGAGCAGGTTTGCTGTGTGCCCCAGGGAAGGCTGAGTGGTGGAGATTCTATGCAAAAAAACCTACAAGATTTATTGGTGCTGTGGCTGTGACACCCCAGAGAGACTTTGGAGTGTAAGCTGATGCTCAGCTATTTTTTTATTATCTTTTTTTTTTTTTTCCTGTGGAAGTTGAGGAAGGTATTTGGGAAGAGGGTGTAGGAGAAGATAAAGATCTCTTTTTCTATATGGGTGCAGTGCTGAGGAGGAGGAGGAAGGGACAAAGACTGTTGTGATCAGCTGCACATGATTGATTGCAGGGGATTGGAGAAGAAAATTATGACTGGGATCACCTGTTTGAGGAAATCACTTTAATAGGATGCAAATGCTGGGTTGCAAACATAGTTTGTAATAAATAGTTAAAAACAGTGCTCCTTAAATGTGTGTTTGTGGGTATCACTTGTATCCACCCCCCAAGTGTGGTTTGGAGCAGCAGCTGGGGCTGTGGGATTGGGAATGATTCCAGCCTCCCCCAGCTTGCTGCAGCATTGCCCCGGGCAAAAATCATTCCACTGCTCTGGATCTCCGCTTCCTCTTCTATGGAATGGGGTAATATCACGTGCATCCCAGAGGATTTGAGCATTACTTATTATTTCTATAGGGATTTGAAGGTTAATAGCTTTACACAAGCCTAATTAATTGCTATTATTTAGTTTAATATTCTCGCCGAGTACTTTGTCCGTACAAAGCTTGCTCTGCCGTATCCTCTGTGTAAAAAGATTGGGAAGCAGCAGAGAAGAGTCTGTCCAAAAAATGAGACACTATGAGACAGCAGGTGGAGGTGTGATGGTGTTCAGAGCACGTCACATCAGTCTCTGCTCGGGATGTTCTGATGGAGGCAATGGCAGAGCAGCTCCTCACTGAGACAAACTCTGACGGGGCAACAGAATAAATGAGGTTAATAAAATAAATGAGGTAACAAACCCTTCCTCCTCTGATGTGAATTATCTTAACTCTCTTCCTGGTGCTGGTTGACCTGCACTAAGTGAAGATGTGATGGAGGACAGGCAGCTCAAGTGTGAAGTGCTGCCTTTGCAAGGGGAGGATTTCACACCTCCTCAGGCTCCTTCCAGGCAAGAGCCTGAGCTCTTCTGCAAGGGAACTGCTCTGGTGATGCTGCTGAAATAATTCAGGGAGGTTTTTGATGTGGTCATGTTCTGGGTGGCAGCCCCAGTGTTTGACAAAGGCTGGGCTTTGATGGACGTTTGCACACCTTGGAATCACTTGGAATGTTTGTGCATGTGAACAGCCCCAGGGAGATCCCTGCTGCAAACCACTTGGGGTTGGGGCAGGAAGAGCTTTGAGTGCTGGTTGCCAGATCCTGCTTTCCCAGCACCTCTTTCTCTCTGGGAATTGTGGCCCAAAGCTAATCCTGAAATCGAGGGGGACTTGCTGTCCCTGCAGATGGTTGTTACTAATTCCACTGTGCAGGATGAGGGAAGGCCACAACTCTCCAGAGGAGAGCAACAAGGCTGGGGAAGGGACTCAAGCACAGGTCCTGTGAGGAGAGGCTGAGGGAGCTGGGGCTGTTCAGCCTGGAGAAGAGGAGGCTCAGGGGAGACCTCCTCACTCTCTGCAACTCCCTGACAGGAGGGGGGAGCCAGGTGGGGGTTGGTCTCTTTTCCCAGGCAATGACCAGCAAGACAAGAGGGCTCGGTCTTAAGCTGTGCCAGGGGAGGTTTAGGTTGGATATTAGGAAGAATTTCTTTCCAGAGAGGGTGCTCAGCCATTGGAAAGGGCTGCCCAGGGAAGTGGTGGATTCTCCATCCCTGGAGGTTTTTAAGGTGAGACTTGATGTGGCATCAGTGCCATGGGCTGGGAACCACAGCGGGGTTGGATCAAGGGTTGGACTTGATGATCTCAGAGATCCCTTCCAACCCAGCTGATTCTATGATTCTGTGATTCTCATCTGTGCTGGAGCAGTTTTACCTCCTCTCCAGACAGCTCAGTGTGCCCAAAGCTCACCCCAAGGACAGCATTGGTGGTGACTGTCCCTCTGTTCTTAGAATCATGGAATCCACGGGGTTGGAAAACACCTCCGAGATCATCAAGTCCAACCCTTGCCCCAGGGCACAAAGAAAGAGGGTTGTCAGTGACAAAAGCCACGTTATTCCAGGCTGTATATGGGATTTTGGAGCATTTGGCTGCATCCTTCCCTCTGAGAAGGATGTGTTCTCTCCAGGAGCTCTGTGCTCTCCTTGCCAAAGAGGAAATCAAACCATTCTCTGCCATGTCTGGACAGGAACTGTGGGCAGATCCTGATTAAACAAAATGTGTCGTTAATAACCAACCAACCCAAGAGATAAGAGCTCTGATGTTGGTGCTGAAGAACCCCCAGGGTAACAAATAAAGACGGCTGTGGAGTAATGTCATTGGAGAGGGGCCACGTGGTGCTCCCGAGAAAGAGATGGATCACATCCATTGTGTGCCTGACAGTAAAACTAATGGCTATTGGATGGGGTGTTAAGTATATCATAAAATCAGTGTTGGCCACGTTCAGGAAGACGCTTTCAGGCTGTTGGGAGCGTGCTGACAGCAGCCCAGGGACCACAGCCATCATCAGCAGGGGTGAGGGGGGCACTGACAGGCTCCATCCCCCAGGGGTGGCCAGCAGCAGTCTGGATGTGGGGCTGCACTGAGCCCCCTGGGGCTGCACTGAGCCCTCTGGGGAGGAAGGGCCTGCCCTGATAGACCTCCTGGAACACGCTGGGAGCCTCAGCCAGCACGTCCCCAAAGGCAGATCCTCTGCAGGCAAGGGGCTGATACAAAGCAGGGTGGATGCAATAGGCAAGGCAGGAACATTTCTCTCCCTGAAGCTTCACCAGTTGTTTACTGAATGTCTTACTAATATTTTGAGAGGTTAAGTTCGATGTAGATACACAATCCCCCGGCACAGCTGATTGTGGACACAGAATTCAAGTAAAACACTTCTTCAAATCGTGTCCCTGAATGACTTAAAAAAAAACTTTAACTGGAAACATAACCGAGCGTTAACATGGATCTCAGGAAAAGGTTCTTCTCCCAGAGGGTGGTCGGGCACTGACCAGGCTCCCCAGGGCAGTGGGCACGGCCCCAAGGCTGCCAGAGCTCAAGGAGGGTTTGGACAATGCTCTCAGGGACAGGGAGGGATTTTGGGGTGTCTGTGCAGGGCCAGGAGTTGGACTGGATGATCCCTGTGGGTCTCTTCCAGCTCAGGATAGTCTATGATTGTTGTTGTGTAAAGTGAGCTTCCTTTTACGCTGCAAAGGGGTGATTAAGCCAGGAACAATTAATTGAGGGTAATCTGCTGCTGGGTAAGGAGGAGCAGGGGGAAAGCAGGGATTCATTCCGCCATTCCCAACCTTTCTGTGGAACTTGGAGGACTTCAGCTTGGGCTTCTTTTGCTGGAGTTATTCCTGTGCTGCCTCCTTGCAGCCTGGCTGTGTGCCCTGGGAGAAGTGAGGGCAGCCACTGGTGGACCAAAGTTTGGTGGTCACCACCCTGGGGTGCTGCCTCCTCATCCACAGGAATATTATCTATGCATACAGACCTGAATATCCTAACCCTCACAGGGCAAGGAATACACTGGTATGAGAGGAGGAATGCTTCCATGCAGGCACTCAGTGGAGACAGCCGTGAACTTGGATTGCTTGTGCAGAGCCTTCTCAGTGGCTTTGCAGTTAGTCAGAAATCCTGTTTTCTCCACTTTGTGGAAGGCTAATGTAATGTTTAGCTGCAACCCTGTGGGAGGAAACCAGTGGAGCTGGATCTGGGCTCTGTGCATCTGTTCCTCACCTCTGAGGGCAGTGGCATTGCCAGGCAGCCAAGGGATGTGCCAGGCAGCACAATCAGGGATTTGTCCCAGGGCTCGTTTGGCAAGGAGAGCTCAGTTATGTGGTCATTAGCCCTGTGGCTTGACCCAAAGTCTCTTGCTGGGGCCAATCTGTTCATTTGGAGTCTCTGGAATTTTCTGGAGGCCCTTCTCTGGCACTCAGATGCGGTGTGACATCATTTCTGTAGCAGGTGACAGGAATTTTAAAGTGCAGGGAATTGAGGAGTGCTGTGTTTGTCCAGCGTGTCACAGCAATGACAGCTAAAGTCAGTTGGAGATGCAGAAAACCTGACTGCAGGTCTCCTCCTAATAATTTACTAAAAACCACAGTGTCTCCTATTTTAGGATGGCCAACTGCTGCTCTCCTGCTCAGCATCCTTCCCAAAAAGCACAGTCTGCCTCGTGTGGCTGTGACCATCTCTTGCTGTTCAATTGAGTTCACAGGGAGGTGATTACAAAAGCTACAAGGGCTTCCAGTAGCACAATTTCCTGAAAATAATGGGCTTCAGCAGCTCAGTTCTTGACTCCATCCCTTTCTCCTTCACCTCCAGGGCTGCCAGCGGGTCAGGCAAGTCCTGAGTGAGCAGCCTGTGCTCTTTTGCTGTGATTTGAGGGAAGGTGACTCCTGTTTGCCTTGCAGCAGCTTGCTGGGCAAATTCAGGCAGGTTTGTGGTGGCAGCAAGTGCTGGATCAACACGTGATGCTGCCAAGCTGAGCTCAGAGGTGGTGCTGTCTCCTTGGATCCCATGGAACTGGGCTCTGTCCCACCTTCCTTGGGCTCTGCTGGGAGCTGCTGTGGGGGCTATGGGAAAGAAATACATCCTTGGAAAGCCCAGTGCTGGGGGATGTGTGGACTGGTGTGCCATGGGGACCAGAGTGTCCCCCCAGGCAGGGTGGCTGTGCCCTGCTCACCCTGGGCAGCCCAGTATGGTGGCAGAGCTTGGCACTAGGGAGATTTCAGCTGTGCCAGCCCATGGTGTGATCAAACAGACAGAGATGTGATCAAATAGACACAGATGGGCCCAAATCAGGGCATTGTTGCCCCAGCCACCACCATCTGTGACTGTAACAGTGGAGGGATGTCTCTGTTCCCTGCCCATCCACAAGATCTCCATCCCAGAGTGTTCTGACCTGTCCTGGGAATTGCCAGCTTGGAATGTGCTGGCTTTGCTGCTCCTCCTTTCTGTGCTGTAGTGCTGGATGGTGCCAGCACTGGGTGCTCTGGTTCCTCAGGCCCTGGGAGTGCTGCAAAGTCATTGCTGGAGACAGGAGACCTGGCTGGCAGAGCTCCTTGTTCCTGAAAACACCGAGTTGGGAATGAACCCCCAGATGCTGCATCTGTCCCTGGAGCTCAAGTCTCCTGTGAGGTGGGAGATGGTTTCTTAGAGGGGAAGGAGGCACTGAATGACTCCCTGCATGGGAGAGATGGAAAAGGGGGGGTTGAGATTTGTCCCAGCCTTGGATTGCAGCTCCAACCTGCAGCCCCCACCTCTTCCCAAGCACGAGCATCTCCCAGTGCACAGTCCTCCTGCTTCCAGCTGCTGTTTCCAGGCTGTAGGGAAATGCAAACACTAATTACTCCAGTGCATCCCTACAACTCACAAACTGCTGGGAACACATTTTCATCCATTCTTAGCCTGCAGCAGAATTTGTTAGTGTTGGTGCAGCTCATCCTGCTCCACACTGGCACAAGAGAGATGTGAATACCTGCAGCTTAAAGATATAATTTAATAATTATATTTAAAAAGTCTACCTGGCTCTATAAATTTTTAATGACATATTAATTAAAAGCCTAGTTATGGAAGCTTTGGAAAGGAGAAATAAATATTTAATATTCATTAAAATATTCATATGCTACGTGTTTTTTAATCTTGAATAAATATTTTGGGATAATCAGTCACCCTTTTTTTTGGTGCTGCTAAAAGTTTGCATTGTAAATTCAGCCATGATTGATTACAGAATGTGCAATCTGTTAATTATGGAATAGCACGTGTGCTGCTCAGGACCTGGAAGAAATACATATATCTGGGTTTTATAACCAGAGGAGTTATCAGGGTAATGTGCTTATTGAAACTCAATGAAAGCTTTGATTCATGTGATGGTGGCAAGATCTCAACCTTCATCTCCATGAAATACAACTTTCAGGATTCTTTCATCATTCTTTCTTTACAATAATCAAGACATGGGAAAGTGAGGAGTTATCCTTTCTAGGGGATTCAGTGTAGCATTGAAACACTCTTAAATTCTGGTTTTTATATATGTTATGTCAACTGAAATTAGGGGTGACCTGATTGAGGCCTTCCAGTACCTCCAGGGAGCCCCCAGGAAAGGTGGAGAGGGACTTTTTATAAGAGCCTGGGCTGACAGGACAAGGGAGAATGGTTTCAAACTAGAAGAGAATAGGTTCAGATGAGATGTTAGGAGGAAGTTCTTGGCTGGGAGGGTGGGGAGGCCCTGGCACAGGTTGCCCAGAGAAGCTGTGGCTGCCTCATCCCTGGAAGTGTCCGGGTTGGACACGGCTTGGAGCAACTTGGGCTGGTGGAAAGTGGAATCTTTAAGTCCCTTCCAACCCAAACCATTCTGTGACTCCATGAAATGCTGAATTCCATACTCAACTCCAAGGCTGGGTTGTCCAGACCCTGCCCAGGTCTGACCCCCCCTGAGCTGCACTGGGCACTTGCTGCATTTCAATCCTTCACTTCCCTCCCCAACCATTAGTTTTCCACCAGTTGTCCTGCAAAGGAGTGATAATACCTAAGTAACTCATTTACCAACCTCATTTTCAGGGGTTTTTAAGACTATTTCTAGTGCTTTCTGGACTCTTGTGTTCTCTGGGTGAATCACAGCAGCACAAACAGTCTCAAAGCAAGTGGTACTCGGTGTATTTTTTTAATGAGCTGAGCTGACCCTCCCATCTCTGCCCTGATTTATAAGCTGCTTCATACTCTGTTGCTGAAGCTTAAAGATCCCTTAAGTCTCTTTTTCCTCTGCAAGACAAATAAAAGGCTGTTACTGCAAATTAGAGTGTAAGTCAGAGCTGCTAAAGACACCGAAAACAAAACAAACAAAGGAAAATATAAAAGGATTGTTTGGGGGGTTTGTTGCTATTCTCAGTAGAGGGGATTATTGTTGATTTTTAGCAAAAGTTCATCCTGGAGGCAGCAGGCAGTTGCATTACCCGAGCAAGATTGAGCTGTTTAAAATTTCAGGGTTGTCCGCCAAAGAAATAATAATAGGAAGTTGTAGGGAGAGGAATGTGCTGACAGCAGGAATGTTTGGGTAATAATTCATGTGTTGGGGATGATGCTCTGGAAGGCTGCCCAGCTGGGCTAATGCAGATTGGGGATGCTCTTGTGGCTGTGCCACTGATTGGCAGTTCTGCCCCGTCATGGAATCAGCTGGCAAAGGGAATGGAGATGGTTTGGGAGGGCAGGGAGCCGTGGGGAGCAGCCCTGTGTGGGTCAGGGTCCTGCTGGGCTCAAAGGAACCCTCCCAGTTGTTGGTCTGGGCTGATGGAATCGCCTCTCCCCTCCTTTCTCTGGTGTCACACGAGGCCATCTGGCCATGGGTCGGGCTGAGGGACATGGGGATGTTCTGCAGCAGCAGCAGGAGGGTTGTGGTTTCTCCCAGGAAAACTGATTTGAGCAGTTGTTGGTGTCTTGACCTTGTTCTCCAGCACAACAGGGTTTCTCTCTGTGATATGGCACATAACTACTGCTCTTGGACCCGTTGGCCCCTTCTCTTCTTTTTAAGAAGGTGACACTGAGCTTCCTGATCCTTGTCTGAGATGCTCCATCTCAGGTACAGGTTGTGTGATCCAGGTTTGGTTCAGCTCCATCCCAGGTTATCCATCAGCACAAAAGGCAGCAGCTCCTCATTCTCCCACCACTACATCCCATTTTTGTGCTTATTCCCAAGCCTCCAAAGAGGGATTGCCTGTTGCTGACAATTTCTGAGTTGTTCTAAACCCTATCAAGGGGGACCTAATATGAGACAGAAGATCTGGTGGTGATATTGTATTTAAAATCATTTCCTGGTGGATTGTTTTCTTTAGAAGGGGTTGAACTGGCAGATAACTTGTGTTATTTTAGCTCTGTGAACAACAGTTAGGAGTCCCACTCAGCATGTATGTAACCAACTTAAATGCAAATTGCACACCACCAGCAACTTTATTACACATGAAAAACAAATTTCACTGAGCTCATAAGTTATCAGAGGGAGAACAAGAGTCTATTCCAGCTCCTGAGCAGCAACACAAGAGGAGGCAGTGCTGTCCTTGAGAGACCTGGCCGCCAGCCACGCTGCAAAATAGGCTCTTGTGCTCCTACTGGCATTGCATGGAGCATCTTTGTTAATAATTAAAAAAGAAGCACAACACCTGAGGAATAAATAAGTATTTTTAACACGAGTGCCTCGCTCTGTTTCACCCTGTGAGGGTGATGTTGTTTAACCTCAGTCAGCTGCTGAGAGAGGGGCTGCTGGTTGTGCTCATTCCTGCACGAGCCACTGGAGCTGATGGGTTTAAAAATGAGTGTTTGCTGGAGGGCTGGGTTAGGGGAGACCCTCCTGCACCTTCTTCAGGGGTCAAACTCAGGGTTATTTCACAGGATCACTGAGGTTGGAAAAGCCCTCCAGGACCATCAAGCCCACCCTGTGCCCCATCCCCACCTTGTCCTCCAGCCCAGAGCACTGAGTGCCACATCCAGGCTTTCCTTGGACACCTCCAGGGGTGGGGACTCCAAACCTCCCTGGGCAACCCCTTCCAGGGCCTGACCACCCTTTCCAGGCAGAAATTCTTCCCGAGGATTTAAATCCATCAGCATCTGGACCAGCCAGGCCCCTTTCTGAGCCAGGAGCAGGTGCTCCCCCAGCACAGACCGTGTGACTGGAACCTCATTAAAATGGTGTGACCTCCCCAGGTCTGAGGTGACATCACTCCCTAAGATCTCGAGGTGTGAATATCCCAATTTGGTGCACAACCTCAGCACACACAACCCATCTGGGGATTAATATCTTTGCCTTGCAGCCCTTTGGAAGCACAATTGGGATCAGCTGCAGCTGTGAATGTCTAATTCCTCCCTCCAATGGCTCCTCCAGAGCCCCAAGAACATTATTCTGGCATTTGTTGGTGTCCAGGAATTACAGGCACCAAATGTATAAGACCCTTTGAAGCCTGACTGAAAACTTGACTTAAGCCCCCGGAAATAATAAAAAGAAAGTAAAGAACTCAGTAAAGCTGCAGAAAAGGATTAAGAGGGGGGGGAAAAAAGCCAAGGGGGACAAGTAATTCCAGCTCTATGTGATGGGGTGATATAATGCTTGTGCTATCACTGGAGCCAGGGACTGCTCCTAGGGCTGTACACAGCCTCTTTTTTTCCCTCTTTTAAATCTTCAGCCACTCTCCTGTATTTTTCCTCTTTACTGGCATCTTTTAAGAAGTAACTGAAGTTTAAGAGCAAACATATTTTTTTTTTTATCTATTTCCTGGAAATATTTTGTGTGTGTGTGTAATAAAGAGCCTGAGAATGTTTTGTTGCTTCTGAAGTCCCGGTCAAGAGAACAGGCAAAATCAACAACAAAAAAATGTGTGTTTGGGTTGGTTTTGCAAACAATTTACTTTGTTTCTGTGGTGGTGCCTGTGGAAGAAAACAACTGGTGTAACCAACATCCCTCATGAGCACCTTGGCTCCTGTTCTGTCCCTTTGGAAGAGGGTTGTGTGTCCCAGTGGCTGCCCAGGGCTCTCTCCTCCCCCAAATCTGACCTTCCAATGTCAGAGCATATTAAAAGGGTTATAAATTCCTTCTGGCAGGAGCCTGCATTTTAGGATTGATGAGTGTGATCAGCAAACTATTCAAATAAGTATGGTTATTATTAAAACCCTGCTAGGAGCAGGATGACACGCAGAGCAACTAATGCAAAGCAATTTCTCCTTCATTTCTGAGGCTTGTTTGGTTTTAATGCAGACTAAGAACATTAGTTTTTAATTGTTTTTTTGGGTAGGTCAGCTGCTTTTGGTATTTGTGTGTCTCCCCAAGCTGGAGTTTGTGTGGGAAGTGGCCACACATGGCCAGAGGTCCACACTGTGCTCACCAGAGGTGTTGGAAAACCATCCAGGGCTGGGACTGGGAGGCTTAAAATGAGAAAAAAAATCCATCAGCTTTTCCATTGCTAATGGCTACATGTCTATAAGCTTGGTTGTAATCTGACTCCCACCTACTGGGACAGTTCCTGAGCTGTTTGTTCAATATTTATCTGGTTCTGGGTCAGACAGAGCTCCCAGATCTCCAGGCAACATAAACTGCCACGGATCCTGTAACTCCAGCTGCTGACCATTCCCAGCTGTCCTCAGGATTATCCTGGAGGTTTCCCCTCATCTGAGCAGACACTGGTTCTGCTGCAGGTGTGTCCTGATGTTGGAATAGGATTTAGCTCCTGTTTTGTTTTTTTAAAACCAACAAATACCCGACTGAAGGAAAGTTTCAAATTCCCAAACTAAAAAGAGCCCTGGAGTCTCCTGAAGGTGTTTGTTTGAAAGCATTTGCACCCCCACCAGTACAAATGGGTCTGAGCTGGGACTGCATTTAGAGGAAAAACCCCCTCTGGACACATTAACTTTGAAAACAAATCTCTCCAGGTATTTCTGCTACACATCGAGTGTCCTTCAGTTTTTGTTTTGACCTTTTAAATTTATGGGCTCACGTTTCCTGGATGGCTTTAGGTGGTTTTGTATAATTGCAGTAACAGGAGAACCTCTGACCAGCAGCAGTTATCCAGGTCCCCAGCCAGAGTCCCAAGTGCCTCATCCCAAACCCAGGGTTTCACTGCACGCTGGAGGACTTTTGTCTGGTTTTCAGCACGGAAATAATGAGAAATGTACAATAAGATGGATGTTTTCCTTATGGAGGTCATTTTTGATGTGGTAATAAGCTGTTTCCTTAAAAAAAAAAATGAAAAAAAAAAAGTTAAAATGGAGAAGTGGGGAACAAAATGTACCACAAAGTGTGAGCAAAACTCCTCAGAGCATCCCAGGGAGATTCTGGCCCAGCCCTTTGCAGCTGCTCCTGGCTCTTGCCAACAAACCCCAGGTGCTGACTGAGGGTTCCTTCAGTGGGAGAGGGTTTAAAATGGGACATCTGAGAAGCTGAAACCCTCAGCACGGGCTAAGATCCATCATTGCTGGTAGGATGACCCCACAGACACGTTCCAAACGTGTCTTCTCAAAGATGACGAGCACTTTTATAAAACTCTCCCCATTTATCTGCCAAACTCCTGCAGATCAAGACCTGTGAATTATTAGAGTAATGAGATTAGGCCCACATTTATGCTACATGGTCTTAAGTTGTTTTAAATTCTGAAGATGAGGTAGGGTCAAGCAGGAAAGGGCAGCACAGCAGAGCAGGAGTGACTTGTCTTCCTTTTCACAGTGTCACATCCCTTATGGGTGTGTTTCCAATTTTCCTCTCTCCCTGGGAGTTGGCTGGGAGGCTTAATTGCCAAAATTAGCAATTAGGAGAAAAAAATTTGTGCTGGAGGACTTGGACTGTAGGAGATGGTGGGAGGGAGAAAGGATAGAGGGAAATGTGGGATAAAAGAAATAAGGAAAGAGGGTAAAAACAAGGGTGAGGGTGGTGGGAGGGAGAAAGGACAGAGGGAAATGTGGGATAAAAAAATTAAGGAAAGAGGGTAAAAGCAAGGGAGAGGATGGTGGAGCTGTTGCTGTCCCTGCTGCAGAGCGAGCACGAGTGCTTTGGGCCTTTCCTCGTGTAAAGATTGTTGTAACCTCTGAATATTGGCAGGAGCACGTGTATCCCCCCCCAGCTCTCCTGCTTTTCCGATTTTCTTCCTGGAGAAGCAGAGATGAAGCCCCCTGAGGAGAGCTCTCCACTGGAGAGCCTCAGGAGCATCAATTTTTCTCTCATTGAACAGCCCTGCCGGTTCCCCCAAGGTCACCCTGTGCACTGCAGGGTTGGAGCAAGGCCAGGGGTGAGATGCTCTGCCTCCAAAACCTCTTTGGCCAAAGAGGAATAAACATGCAAAAAGAAAAAATAAACCCACCAAAAAAATCCAACAAACAAACAGAAAAACATCCCAAGGCCAGCTGGGTTTCGCTGAGCTCTCCCATGAAATGTCCTCTTGGCAAAGTGGAAATCCCTCCCCAGGGGCGAGGGGCTGGAATTAGGTGAGATTTAAGGCCCCTTCCAAGCCAGAGCATTCCATGATTCCATGAAAGCTTTGCTGCTCTGGGTCCTGGCTGTGTCCTCAGCTTGGCTGGAAAGCCTCAATGCCACAGCCAGGCTGCTGCAGGAGCATTGTAATTTTACACTTCTCAATGATGAACATTCCACCTTCTCCAGATCCCCAAATCTCTCCTGCTCCTGCTGGTGGAATTGTTTGCTCGTGCAGAGTTTTGAATCCACCCCCTTGGGGCTGCCTTGAGCAGCATCTTGCAGAGGGGTCGTTGGTTTGGAGGATGGGGAGACTTAAATTTCTGCAAAATGTTTGAATTTCCAATTCCAACAGAGGGAAGGGCTGTCACCTTCTGACTCCTTTTACTTAAATCTCCACATTACCTCACCAAAAGGCATTTCTAGTTAGCTGGGGGTAGAGGGAGGATGGTGCAGAGATTGGAGTGGTTTTAAGGAAAAGTTCCACCAATTTGCAACCAGCAAATCAGCCTTTTTTTTTTTTTTTTTTTTTTTTAATAATATGTGAGTGTGCAGGAGCAGCTTTTCCAGATACTAAACTTCTTATGAGATATTTTTATTTCTTTTTCCTGACCCCCTTTTATTAAAAACAAACCAGGGGGTCTTATTCCAAAGCAGGAGGATAATAGCAAGGGAGGCTCTGAGGCAGCTGCTGTGACCTCCTGGAAAAGGGAATGGCTACAACAAAATACCAGATATTTTTACCCACCAAATATTAGCAACTTCCCCTGTGGTTCTGTCTCTTTGCAGCAGTGTGATGATTTCCCATCTTGTTTGGTTTGGGAGATAAGTGTGAGAACTTTGTGTGCTTCAATTTTTATGTCTCCTGCTCTTGGAAGTTATTCACCTTGAACGTGAGCCCTTCTCCAGTTCCCCAATTAAATATACATGCTGGAATGTGCTTGGAGGGATGCACAGGGGGGGAGTGACAAGCAGGGGAAGCATTTTAAGATGAATTATAGATCAAGATTTCGATAAAAACAACAATTGCTTTGTGCTGGCTGGTCACACAGGACAGCAGCTTGGAGGGTTAAAGACAAACCTCTTGCCTGGCAGCGAGTCCATCCAGTGCCTGGCAAATCCGTCTTCCCTGAGAATCCACATCCTAAATCAGAGCAACCACAAAGAAAAATGGAAAAGGCTTAAAATATAACGGCCTCTAGGATATTTTGGTAAATGATCACGATGTAAAATTGCGTGGAGATGGATTGGTGGAGGGATAGACAGTTATAAAGTTAAAGAAATGATGTCTCGGAAACTAATTCTGAATTAATGACACCTTGTAGATCTTTACTGGCTTCCATCTGAGCAGCTCAAGCTGACACAGAGACATTTATTAATTAGAATTCATTTTACAAGAGAACAAGCCGAGGATGAGAACGGAGAAGTCGCTCTCGGCCCATCATAAGTCAGATGTCAGGGATGGAGGCAGCAATAAAACCCAAGTCTGTGGATTCCCAGCCTGTGCTCGAAGCCTGTGGTGATGCTGAGCAGAGAGGCAGGAGAAATAAATTCTCCCCAAAGGTGCAAACAGCACTCGGGTCAAGTAAGATTTATTTTGCCCTGAGCTGAAGTCAATGAGGCTCTTTGTGAGGGCAGGAGGAGGTAACAAATTTGTGCCACAAAGAAAAACCCCATGTGAAAACCCACCCTGTTGCTGAATTAATTACTGTGTGATGAGCTCCATAAATACACCATGCTCTGATCATTTATCTAAAATACCTCAGACAGGCTATGTTGAGAAGATAAGAGGCTCTGATCTTTCTTTTCTTTGTGTTTATTTGTACCTGTTTATGGGTTTAATTAATACGAAAGCATTTTAAAATTAATGAACAGAAAGGAGAAGGGATGAAGATGAGAAAAGAAACATTGAGGGTGGGGGAAGGTGGAGATGGGGAGGAAGGTTCTGCTCAAAGCCTGGCTGTGTCTCCCTTGGCTTTGAGGAGCCATCAGGTAAAATTAATTTTTAACAGCATAGACTGTACAAACTTATTTCTGTATCAGGACTAGGCTGGCTTGTTTCTTGATCTACAAGAAAGGGTTTAAACTGAGATGTCTGAACTGAAGAGTAGGGACATAAATCTAAACTGTTGCACAAGCCAGAAACAAAGTGGGGTTTTTTAATGATGCAATAGCTTATCTGCTACAAGATTTCTTCCCAGGCTGACACACTACCCAGAGCTGAAAGTCTGTGTGAAATTAATAAAATTATATTAGGGGGGAAAAAATTACAGATGGACCAGAACTGTAATTGGCTTGTGTGTCCTCTTGGGATGGAATTCTTACTGAGGAGGGTTTTCTCTTGATTAAACACAGTCTTGAAGGAGACACCCAGCTCTCTAAGCAGAACACTTCCCTGGTGGAGCCCAGTCATCTGTCAGCCCTGCTGAAGTCCCATGGGAATTAAGCTAAATTATGGGAATATTAGGGATCACCATTCTGAACGTTTCAGTGCTCAGTTCATTCCTTTGTCCCTGAGCAGTATTATTTGATAAAACAAAATAGCTCTTAATTAACCACCCGCCCTGTCCAAATGGGACTGTGCTTGATGGGAGGGGAAGGATTGACCAGCAAGGTCTATTTTAAAATAAAACAGGGAGAAAAAAATGGAATAGCCTTTAAAACAGTTAACCAGATCCTGTCGTCTTCTGCACTAATGACTCTGATCTCAGTTACCCACTGACTCCTGATGTCTTCCCTGGCAAACTGGGGCAGTGCTCAGCCAAGTGCCAAACTTCAGGATTAAAATGCAACAGAAGGAAAAGTGAAATATTAGTTTCCCTCCTCACATCCAGCCCCAATCTGCCTTTGAAGAAAGTGAGCCCTATAAAAAATGGATGAAAAGGCTCCTTGGGAAATCACAGCATTTGCCTGCAGCGGAGGCTGATATTTGGGGACAGATCAACAAAAATATTCAGACGCTCAGAGGGCTTTGCTAAGTCCCTGTGTAAACACGAGGAAGCTTTAGGTGCCCACCTAATGAAGGTAAACTGATGGCTTTGTGTTGTTCCAGCCCTTGGCTTTTCCCTCAGAATGAGCCTGATGATCAGATTGGAGCCTTAAAGGCTGTTTTTCCACGTAACCGAGTGTGCCTGTGCTCCAGTGGCACACAGAGAATCCCAGGGCTCCTGGGGATGCTGTGGGGCTGCCCTGTGTGGTGGAGGGGGCCTGTTTGAGGAGGAGCTCCAAGGGTCACACAAAGCTGCAGGATTCATGTTAACAGACACCCTTTCTGGCTTCCAAATCCCTCCTGTCGGATGCTCTCACCCCGTCAAGCATCAGTATGTGTTTGTCTTCGTGGCTGCCTTGAGTGATGGTCTGGAGTCCAAACTGGAGAGTATTTGTGGGGTTTTTTTCCCCCCTGTTTTTTTATAAATCACCAGTCGGGCTTTATTTCTGCAGGTTGGTGTCACTTAGAATATCCTGAGTTAGCAGGGATGCCCAAGGATCATCCCAGTCTAAGCACAGGGGAAGCACTTCAGCACAGAGGGATGGGATGAAAGGGTAAGAGCAGGGGGAGAGGTTGTTTTTCTCACCAAAGCAACCCTTCGGCCCTGGCACAGCCCTGAGCACTTGTGGCATGGCCAGGGAGGCCCTGCAGGGTCCTCTTGTGCCAAGAGGCGAGTGTGGAACTGGAACTGGGAGTGGAAGTTTCAGTGGACGAGGGGAAGCGGGCAGTGCCCGGGCAGTGCCCGGGCAGCTCAGCAGCCCCACCCCAAAGCACAGCCCCATCCCCGCACTCATCCACTGCTCTCCTAGACGGCCACTCCCCAAATCCCCACGGATGTCCCCTTCCCCTCCAGCCGCCCCGGGCTGCGGGATTCAGGCACTGGCAGGAGCCCGGCCGCCGGTTTGTACAAATCACTGGGAGGAGGCAGAGCCGGCGGCATCTGTCGCTGCCGTCGGGGGTGGAGGATTGCTCAGGTCTGTCAGCCAGGATTGCCTCCTGTGCTGGTTGTGTTAAACAGCACTTCTTGCTCGAAAATATGCGAGCTGGAGGCTTTATTTCAGGCTGCAGCCGGAGCGTCTGGGCTGCGGGACGGGAGCGCTGCGAGTGGCACCTTGCTTTGCAGCCAGCTCTGCTGGGCTGGGCTGGGAGCCAGGGAACATCCCCCACCCCTTTTTTGGAAACCTGAGCAGAGACAGCCTTTGCAGATTGATTTTTTTTCTTTTTTCTTTTTTTTTTTTTTTTCAAAAGGATGAAGCCTTTCTTCTGCCTTGTATTTCTATGAGGGCTTGTAGAGAAATAGTCTGTCAGAGAGGGGCTACATGAGGGTCACTCACCTTCTGAGGTTTAAAAGGGGATTCAGTTATCTGTCCTCCTCTGACCTTAACATCTGAAGCAGCAGAGAATGCCTCCATCTGGGAATAAAACTGCATCATTCTTCCTCCTGCAGGGTCCTCTGCCTTGCCCTTTTTATTGTCTGAGATCTTGTTCAAATCCTGGCTCTTTCACATATGATCAGCTTCTGCTTTGCTGGAGTCAGACAGAAGTAAAAACAAACAGACCTCTGTTCCCAGCTCCAGCTGCCGTGCTGGTTAGTGCACACTCCTCCAGCCTCTTTTCCCTGCAGAGTCTTCTTTTCCCACTGACTCTCCAGGTTCTGCCCCGGGGCTTCCCCTCAGGGTTGTTCCTTGATCTCCCTCTTCGTGTGTGAGGGCTGGTGCTGAGCAGGGGGGGATGATGTGCCCAGACCTGGCTGGGGGCACAGTCACCCCTGGGCAGGGTCTGGGAGGGGTTTGGAGGGAGCTGCTTCACCCTGGGCAGGGAATGTGCCCCAGGACCACAGTTCCAGCACAGGGGTATTTATTTGTTAGAACAGCACCATCCTCCTGTATTTAAAGTGCAGGAACCCTGGGATGAACTGACCTATGTGACAAACTGGTGTGCTGTGGGACACTTTCCTTTTCCCTCACAGAAAATGCTCCTCCACTGATGGAACTCCATCCATGAGGGTCCCTCACCAGGGAGCCCCTGTCCCTGACCATTGTGTGTAGCTGAAAAGTGAGTTATAACTACCCATGAGCTTTGTTGAAGCTTTTCACAGTCCTGAGTTACAAAAATTGATTAAATACTGTAACTAATCCAGGGTTACTTGATGCTTCATGGTTGTCACTGCATGGTGAGGCTCCCCAGCTCTTCCTGCAGGAGGGGAACCACCTGATCCTGAGGGGAGGAAGATGTAGAGGATGAGGGGAACCTGGATATGCTTTTCAACTTCCAGCCCTACCTGAGCCCACCCCAAGGTGGAAACAGGGAATGTGCAGTTTGCGGGAAAGAACCAACTTATATTTCTGTGTCCTTCTTTGTCCTGCAAGACCCTGATGCGTTTTTGGGCTTATTCTGGCAATTCCATGTGAAACAGCACGAAATAATGATACTTTACAAAAATTCAGGGGAAAAGAAAATCCCTGTTTCTTTTCTCTTTTTCTACAACCTTACCAGGTGTTTTACTAACAGATCATGAACCAGATCAGGAAATGCTGTGGTCTGTGTTTGATTTAATGCATAATAGTTTGTATTAGTGAGGAGTCATTTATACCTGCACTCTCCTCACACACCTCACAAAGTCAGCAGTAAGTTTTTAGCTTAGTTTTGCATAAGTGGAGAAACTGTAGTGGTGTAAAGCTGCTGTGGCATGCAGGGAGCTTTGTTTCCATGCTCAAACTGCTCTTGGAAGTGATTGATCGTGCTTAAGTATTGGCACCCAGCTCACCTTCCTGCTGTCAGAGGCACACGCTGTTTTCCAGGCTATTTTCCATATTAGCATCCAGAAGGAGGCAGATCGTGCCTAAACGAGTTTGTTCAGTGTTTGAACGTCTCTAAAAATCACACCACCGCCACTATTGGCTCAGTAATTTATTTCAGGCTCTGATTTAAACGTGTCTCCATTCGTTTGGGGTCAGATTGGATCATTAGCAGTGTGTGCACACAACTTGCTGTTTCCATCGTGGGAAGGGGACCACGTTAGTCAGAAATGGGCACAGGAATGAGCTTGGCAGAGTGCAGGTGATTCATGTGATAAAAGACACCTCCAGTGCTGGGCTCTGCCCCGTTTGGGGGTGGGTTTATGTGGTCAGAGATTCCTGATGAGGTTCAGGCACGTTGCTGGTGGGGAAAAGCAGGGTTCTGTGCCAACTCAGAGACATCCCAGTCACTGCAGCAATTTCAGCCTTTAGTTTATCACAGATTTAATGGATAAACCACAAATCTGGTGTGTGTGTGTGTGTGCCCCTGATATGACAATTTATCCCCCAAAACCCATACAATGCTGTTACCCCATCCCTGCCTGGCCCTGATGGCTTCTCCCCCAGTTTGTTCCTTTTCCAGCTCAGTACTGCTCTCTCTGCAGTCCTGCTGCAGACATTCATATCTGAGAGATATAATCAATGACTTGATTTCAATGCTGTAGGCATTCCCCATAGAAATCCCCTGCTCAGTCAATTAGCAGGACTGAATTTCATATTACTTAACATCTATTCTCCTAGAAGGCAGGAGATTCCAGCATCTCCATCTATATTTGCTGGGATTATTGCTTAAAGGTGGCTTAGCTACTAAGCCACTGCTGCAAAAAGCTCCATTAACTTCTTTACTTGTTGTACATGTGAGCTGGAAGGATTTCAGGGCTGGAGGTCGACTGCAGAAACCTGACACCCATTCTTCCAGCAATTAAACTTTGTAAAGTAAACTGGGTGGGTTTCATTAAGGAAATGGATCCATCAGCACTGGGAATAATACCGTTTATGGATATTTCCTTGTAATGGAAAAGTGAGCATGTTGACAGGATGAATGATTAGACATATTTACAAACAGCTGTTAAAAAGCCAGTGTGGATGTCCCAGCTGTATTCCCCCCCCCCTGTTTTATGCAGGGTTTATAGCAGTTATCCTTTGAAAAGCCAGCTCAATTGGCTTTCTTGCAAGGAGAGAGGTGAGCTTGATTAATTTATTCATCCTCCACCAGTCTGCAGTCCCAACCAGGGGAACAGTCTGTCTGTCTGTGGTTTATTTGAGGAGTAAACCCAAGGGCAGACAACCAGCACAGAGCCTACATGGTGTTTAATTACAGCTATTGTGTTCATCTGATCCAGGAATCGATAAGTTTGAGTCTTTTCCCAATCATGCTGATTTTTATGGAATTCTTTTCCTTTGCTGTGGACTGTGTGAGATGAGATCTGAGGTCATTAGTGGGAGTTTGACACCAGGGGAGAGGGTTTGGATCCTGGTGACACCGTGAAGGGTCTGGTCTGGTTCACTGGCTGATATTCCAGGTTTAAAGGGACAGATAGGGAAGAAGGATCAAGCCCAAGGTATTGCCACTCGAGGTGCACTGTGAATGCTGCTTCTGAACATGTCAACTTGGAAGTTATAGGAAAAAGTGTGAATCCCATGGCATTGGATTACAAGTACAGAATATGCAATGAGATTATTGCCAAGACTTTCAGACTCGTCTCCTGTGTGAACCCCCTCCTGCTGTCACCTCCCCACCTCAGTCTTTCACCTCTCTGTCAACAAAATAGAGAGAGCAGCTCTCAGCTGGAGAGGGACAACCAGGACCTGGCACTGCACCCCAAGAGCTTTGGGGCCGTGGTGTCCATGGCACTGCAACAGGGAAGGCTTGACCTGGAATTACTGTGTCTGCTTCCCAGGGCGAGATTCCCCCGGATCCCCAGCCAGCCTCCAGCAGCTCCTCTTTTTTTCTCTTTGACTAGACACCATGTGGAAAGTTCCTTGTGTTGTTTCCATCTGACTGCAGCAGCATCTGCTGCTGCTGATAAAGCTGCTAGAACTGGGAGAGGAGCAGCCCCAGCCCGTGTGTGGGATCCTGGTGGGTCCCAGCTGGTGGCAACGCTCTGGAGCAATTGTCACCCCCCTCAAGTGCTCTGTTTGAACCCAAATTACAGAGCACTCAGGTCCATCTCTATTTACCAGGGCAGTGCAGCATCTCCTGGAGTTGATAGAATGACCTGGAGTAGACAGACTGACCGTGCTTAAGTTTGAGTGTGTTTTGTCTTTGGGGATCCAGAGTTCCCCCTCCATCCATTTAAATCCCTCAGCCATTTGCATCTTCTCTGCTCCAGAGCCAGTTTCTCCAAGGAGGAAAGAGGCTCTCTTCCTCTTCAAGGGAGAGGCTGTGGGGCTGGAGTTTGGTGGAGAATTGGAACACCTGGGGCTTCAGAGCTGCAAAGAACAGCTCGGAACAAGCTCAGTGTTTAATGATGTATTTGCTGGGATCAGTTTTCATATTGTCTGAAGTTGGGTCTCCAGTTTCCTTCCCCCAGCTCCAACAGTTATCCCTTTGCCATATAGGATTGCAGGAGGAAATATTGTTTCTGCAGCACAGGAGATGATAATGTAATAGAAGCTGAATGAATCCTCTGTATTTATATCCATAATTTTAACAAATTTACTTAAACAAAAAGGCCTGCTCTGAAGCCAGCTCTGTTTTCACGTGCCGTGATCCCCTCTGAGTATTTTGGTTCTCTCTGAGCTAAATCCATGAAATGAACAGAGTATTTTTTGAAGTTAATTAAAGAAATGGAAGAATATGGTTATAAAAAAGTTAGATTTGCTATAGCATCCATATATAACACACCTGCTTTCAAAGGAGATGTAGTGGAAGGACACATTCCCTCTGTAAGGTGCTTAGGTTGATGAGAAACCCATTTGTAAGGAAAATTGACTTTGGAAACACTTGAGAGCAAGCTGCTGCTTTTTTTTTTTTCTAAAGTCTCTGCCAGGTGATTGATTCGGTCCAGAGGTTCATCAAATCATTGCTTCCAATAATATAATTTCGCTTATTTATTTTATAGATGATCAATATGATAAATATTGCAGCAACACGGAAGTGCCAAGTAGATTATTTCTGGCGGCGTTGGAGTGGTGAGGGGCACGCTCCAGCCTCCACTGTGTGCCTTGTGAAGCAGAAAAGCAATTCAGTCAGACTAAAGGCTACAGATGAGGCTGGATGTTCACTGCAATAAATGCAAATGATTTGAATTCATTTCACTGGTAAGAGGAGAAGAGAGAGGGGGAAAAGAAAAAAAAAAATTGGAGATGTCGCAGATCAAGGAATTCAACTTTAAGCAGAGGCAAAATTAACATAAAAGAAAACAAAGCAATAAAGAGAGGGGAGAGATAGATTTCGCTAAAATAATCTGGTTTAATGAATAGAGAGTGATTTATTTCTGAAGTACCTCTCTGTGGTAGTGGTTTTCTCCCCCCCCTCTCTTTTTTTAGAGCATGTACAATAGCATTATGGCCTAGCTGCAATCAGTCTGCTGCGAACAGCTTGTATATATTTGGATGTTCACTGGCCCATGAGAGCAAATCGTCCTCCCTTACTGTCAAAGACTTTCTTTTCCAGTTCCTTTATTAGGTAACAAATGGTTCCCCTTCCCTTTGTTCTTCAGTGTTAAGCACGTTGAGGTTTTCTGGCTCTGTTTTATTATTTTTATTTAGGTTTGTTAATGGCTCGTGTTTCTTTGTCTGCCAGGGATGGGGTTGCAAAGGCTCTCCTGCTTTTCACTGAGAAATACCTTGTAATGAAATACAGCCCAGAGCTTATCAATGCAGGATATAACCCAGCTGGGATCCTTGCATGAACATTCACTGCAGCACATTGGGGTGATTCTTGTAAAGCCTCTTGAACAGAAAGGAAATTTTCCCTCGTTCAGGGCTGGTGCTGTAACTGTTGAATGGGCACCCAGGATCTCTCACATTTTCTCCAGTGCCACAGAAGAAATAAATGATAAAATAATCTTAAGATATTCAAATGTATGGATAGCCTGCTTGAGTCTCTTCTTATTTAAATTTAGTTGAAATGACTTCTAGACTGAGGAGTTTTGCAAAGGAGTTCCTTCTCCTCTGCATCCTGAGAGGCAAAGGAGGGAAGGGTCATATCCTCATGGAAATTTCCTCGAGGGCTGTGGGAGCTCCTGGACCAGCCAAACACCAGGTCAGGGCTCTGCTCCCATGGGAATTACCCCATCTGAAAGAGGAGTGGGCTCTGAGGCTTGTTTTTGGAGTGACCACGAGTTACTTGAAGTGATTAGAGCCCTGAGATGCCCCAGGAACTGGAGCCTGAGGATGCTGCAGAATTCAGAGACGTTGATCACATTTGGCAAATCTGCATATTTGGGTTCCCCCTGCCCTTTTTCCCTCTCCCTGAGCTAAACCTCTGGCCCAAGGAACATCAAGAAATCACAGAACAGAAAAATATGACTGTTGCTAATTGAAAACAGCCTTTGCCTTTTGCCTGGGCTGGATATGTTTAACTGGGCCCTTTCCACTGCCAGCACATGTTTGCCAAGGAAAACTTTCTCATTTAAACCTTTCACTCATCCAAATAGAGAGAGAGGAGCTGGAAGTAGGTCTTGGGGAAAAAAAATAATACACTTGATCTTTTTTTTTTTATTTTTTTTAAATCTAGTCCTTTCCTATCAGTTTGAAATCCTGAGTTGCTTTGCCTAAATCCCCCACCAGCAGGTGCACAGCTTGGGAACCACATGGTGATGTCTCTGGTGTCAGTCATGGCCCAAGAGTGACATTGGACAGGCATTTTAGTCTTTTTTTTTTTTTTTTTTCAGTCCCCAGGGTGTGCTTTAGTCTTTTTTTTTTGCTCCCTGGGACTCCATCCCAGATCCCAACCAGCAAGGCTACACTGCCCACTGGGCATTGCCATCACCTCAAGTGGCCTTTTTTGGGGGGAAAATGGTGCTTTTGGTCCTTCTTTGGCCAGAAGGAAACTTGTTAAAAGCAAGACTGGTAGAAATAAATCACTCTCTATTCGTTAAACAAGATTATTTTAGCGAAATCTATCTCTCCCCTCTCTTTATTGCTTTCTTTTCTTTTCTGTTAATATGGCTCTGAACTCAAGTCACACACAGGCCAAGGCACATCACCAGCATCATTCTGAGGTGCTGATGATCAGTGTGGTCCCATTTCCCACCATCTCCATCCTTGGGGGCTGCTTCCAATGTCCTGGAACCCATGGATACCCACAGGAGATTTGCATAAACCCTCAGAAATGTCCCAGCTCAGTGGAGACCACCTGTGAGGGCTCTTGGGGGTGTCCTTGAAGGAAACCCAGTGTTTTTCCCTGCTCCTGGTCCAAGCTGCAGGGGGGTTCTGTGGTTTGTGGTGAGAGGTTTGATGCCAGCACGACCTGGGATCGCTCACACTGGAGCAGAGCCTGGTTTCATCCACCTCTCCCAGTCCAGAGCACTTGGACTCAGGATCTGAAATGCCTCCTCCAGACCTCACAGAGGGCAGGGAGCAGCCTCTGCAGCACTGCCAGCTCCCTTAATTAAGGGAATGCAAATGGGCTGCAAGGGAGAAGGTGCCAGTGAAAGGAAAAGCAGCTCATGAAAGGGAGCACAGAAATTATTCACATGGCCCTAAAGTTTACTTCTAAGAGGTCTTTTTTTTTTTTATTTCTTCAATTTCATATATTTTCCTTGATCATTTGAGAGAAAAGATCCGTCCACAGACAGATCTCCAAAGAGATTATGATTTTTTTCAGCATTGCTGTTGCTTTAATCCGTGGTCTCTTTAGACAGGGAATGTCTAATTGGTGCACTGGTGAAATAAAATGTTTAAATAGATTGAATGGCAGACTTTTTCCCTCTGTTGTGACATTAATCCCCCAATATTCCCGGGCCCCTTGCTGGGTATTGAGGCAAAGAAAGGAACCAGAGGAGGTCCCTCTCAATACATCTGTGATGTGAAAACTCCCTGGATACACTTATCATACATGATCCAATACATCAATTAAAGCAAAGACCTTCCTGCAGTCATCACTTCCACACATGAAATAAATCACTCCATATGAGATGTATTTGTCTACCCCAGGGCAGGTGGCTCTGCAGAGGAGATGTGATGGGGGAAGGCAGGAGAGGGTGCCTGGCCAGCCTGGTTTCCAGCAGAACTTCTCCCTGCAGGGTTGGGTCTGTGTTTTCCCCACACCTGATGCACGTGGGCACTGAGAGAGCTGGGAGGAGATGCTGGAGAAGCATCTAAGATGGAAATTAGGAGGTAAATCAAAAGGTTGGTGCTCTTGAAGCATTCTTTTTTTTTTTTTTTTTGATGTTTTTATCCTTTATCAGCCTACGTTCTTTGTGATTTTATCAAGATTGATGAGAATGTTTAAAATGAAGCTGTACCTGCTCTGCCTTTCTCTGGTATTGGCTGAATTCCCTGAAGAGAAGTTTTATAAACTTCTGACTCTGCATTTGACTGTGAACACCTCCATCCCCTCCCTTTCCTGAAAAAGTACCTAGAAAATCCTGAAAAGAGTATGAAAGGATAAGCAGGCTTCAGACTCCACATTCCTCCATCACTTACAAAATGTAGCAGCAGATTAACACTCCCAGACCCCCAAATCAAAGGATTTCCAGCTTCACACCCCCCACCCCCCCCACCTATTATGCAGGGAAAAAAATCTCAATCTCTTCAGACAAGAGGGGAAAAAAAAAAGAGAAGAAATTAGGGTTTAAAAATCATTTAGGTTGGCATTGAATTTGGTTTGGCATTGTCAGTAATATACACTGCCTACAGTAGAATTAAAAAGATTATTGGGGAATAAAAGGCAGAGCCAGAGCGTGTTTGACAATATGCTCTGTATTTCATGTTCATTAGGACAGGGAGCCTGAAATACTCATTTCTTTATGATGAAGGAACTAAAGATTTCCAATGAATGCTCTGCAATGAGCGTGCAGGGGAGATGTATTGCTAAACCAACTGGTTAATCACAGTGACCACCTTAACTAAGTTGTGTGGATACTTCTCCCCCAGGACATCCCTTCGGTGAACCTGGGAAGGGGGAACCCTGCAGGTCAACTTCAGCAGGTCCTGAGGGAATTCAGAAGAAGAGATTTTGGGAAAGCACAGTTAGAGCTCTGTTAAAACCCCTTCTTGGGATACCCATCCCTTAAAACTGGACATCTGTGTCCCAGTGGGACATTGCTGAGGGTTTATGCAAATCTCCCATGGGTATCCATGGGTTCTAGGACGTTGAAAGCAGCCCCCAAGGATGGAGATGGTGGGAAATGGGACCACATTGATCACCAGCATCTCAGAATGATGCTGCTGATGTGCCTTGGCCTGTGTGTGACTTGAGTTCAGAGCAATAAAGACTTTTCCCCTGTTACTGGAACAAACAGAAATGGGAAATCTTTGAAGGCTGCCCCAAGCACTGTGGGCTTGGTTGTCACTGCCCCATTAGTGAATAATTAATAATGTAGACAAGGCAGTGATAGGAAAAACCCCCATCCCCTGGCTGCCCCTGCTTCAGCCACTGAACATGAGCAAGTTGGAGCTGGAGCAGGCACAGCTGGGCAGGAGTAACCCAGGAGCAGGGAAATGTCCCCTCCTCACTGGAGAAGGTGCCTCTGATGGATGGTGGAGTGGCTGTGCTGGTGTCAGAGCAGGATTTGGCCCTTAGGAAATCGTTAAGCTGTAAATCCTGGATGTGACAGGCCAGGGGAACGCTGGGCTGCTGCTTCCTGTCAAAGGTTGTGCAAAGACTCCTTCGTTAGAGGGTCAATAATTGGCTCGATGGGCTGTAATTGCTCACCCTGCCCTGCCACAGTGCAGGGCTGGAGGTGCAGCCTGGCCTTGTGCACCCTGGGAGGCTCCAGCAAAGCAGCTCCTGGCCTCAGGCACGGCTTTGGCAGCTGGAGGGGCCACTCTGGGGGCCAGGGCAGCACAGCTGGGTCGTGGGTCAGCAGCTGGGATGGGCAACGCTTCCAAAAGGGATGGATGGATGCCCAGGGAAGGGCTCTGCTCCCTGTTCCTGGGCACCCGCCAGCCCCAGCATCTGTTGTGGGGCCTCTGTCCAGCTCTGGGCTCACAGATCACGTTGGTGACACTTCTGTGTTTCAGAGTGAGACCACAGGGCCACAAGGAGTTGACAAACTCTTCAGGTGACCTCCCTTTGGCCGATTTGCTTGACTTATGAACGAGATGGAAAACCTCTCCGTGCTCCTGGCAGGGAGATGTGCAGCCTCAGGAGCGTGAAACACGAGGATGCAGTAGAATATTTGTTTAAAAAAAGAAGAGGTGGGAGTGGTGTGGTGTGTAGACCTTGGGTGTTCACACTGTGGAGCAAAGGAAGGGCCAGGAGAAGGTGATCCAGTGACTTCTGGCTATGGGTCAATATGGCCAATGTTTTCATGGTGTGTTTTGGGTTTTTTTTCTAAATCACCAAATATTGCTGGCATCTTTGGAGGGTTATTTTTGTGCTCTTCCCTGTGTGATGCCTTTTATTTCAGCTCTTAGCTGTGGGAAGATGATTAAAAATGGCACATTGTCTGCACCTTGAATTTCTGACACAACCTCAGCACAGACGTTGTCGGCAATTGTGTTTCTGACAGTAACAAGACACTTTAACTCGGGATTCGGAGACTTTCTGTTCTCCTGCCCTTGCACTTAATGAAACCAGCGTTTGTTTTAGAAAGAAAAAAAGCCTTTCTGAGTTAATTTCAGCTCAGTTCAAACCAGGGGATACAGAGGCAGGAACTGAAGCTCACAGTCATGAGCAAATCTGAGGAAGGGAGAGGATAAGGTGCTCTAAGAAAAGAAAAATCCTTTTTATTTCCCAAGAAGGTATTATGAACAGTAGAGAGAGAGAAAAAAAATTCCTTGACAAGGTTCTTCTAAAGAGGAAGAACAGTGTAAAATGCTGGTTAAATTCCCATTGATCCTTCACTCAGCTTCCCATATACATGTGGGTTTGACTATCTGATATTTCCTTTCACTGTCACAAGTAATAACCGAGTGGAAACAATAATTTCTAAATAACTGCCTATGATTCTTCTATTGTAGTGATTAAGGGATGAATAATTATTAGCTCGGCGGAGTTTTGCACGGGTGGATGTGATGCCGGGAGCTGTCAGCCGCCGGCACCTGCGCGCTCCACCCGGCGCCTATAGACGGCGCCTATAGATGGTGCTCTTGGCCTCGCGCAGCTCCAGCGGCTGCTCCAAGCTGGGAATCAAGAGGCCTGGACGTGCTTTCCACATCCTAAATAGTCACAGGGAAGGGGAAAAAAAAAAGGAAAAAAGAAAAAAGGCTGTTTTCCTGCCGCTGTTTTGCTGCTTTAGATATCAAGGAAGAGCTGGATGTGGTTTGGTTTTTTTTTACCCTGGGAATGGCAAATGCAGAGCAAACGCTGAGATGTTGGGTCTTGCTGCCTCTGTGGGCACCAAGGGAAGTGCCCGAGGTGATGTCTAAGGCCGTGTTATCCAGGACTTTTAGCAAATGTGAAGCTCTGGGTGCTGAAAGGCTCCTCACTTCCCGTGGCTCAGGCAGATTCATGACCCGTAGCGAGGGAGTTTATCAAAGATGAGGACAGAGAGAAATTGTGAACACACGGGCTCAAAGCAGAGCCCAATCTTTCACTGATGCTTTCCTTCACCAGCTGCTTAAGGACTGCTCTGTCATCAGCAGCCCAGATCCTGCCCTGCAGAAAAGGGGTGCTGGGTGTAAGTCCCTGTGTCAGGAAAGAGGGGTAAGAAGTCGTGTGCTAACACTTTAAAGGTGGCTTTTTAGCTGATCTTCCCTGCCTGGACAGTGGTTGTCGAGCTCCTGGTTTATTCTCCAAAGCTGTGAGTGCCCGTGTTGGTGACCCTGCTGCTGAAGAAGTGGCTGCTGGCACCCAGGTGGGTCCCAGGGCACTGCGGGCAGGTCCAAGGGTCTGTTCTGTCCTCGGTGCTTGGGCGTTGGGAGAGGAGGATGTCAGGAATGGACCAGGATCTGCTCTCCTGGCTATTTAATCTGTGCCTCTGCGTGGGGATACCAGGAGTGGGTGTAAATATGTGTGTGCAGAGGTTGTGTGGAGCTCTGTGGGCATTGTACACGTGTGTACACCTCTGTACATCTGTCACCAGATGTGTTTGATTGAATTAGAGGCAGGTCCTTCCTTCCCTAACAGCTCCAGACCTTGATTCCCACACTCAGGCCTGACACCCTTTCCGGGAAAGGGTGAATGCAGATATCCACAGAAGGATAATACCTGGATATTCCCAGGTACATGATTTAATTCTTAGCATGGTGCTGTGCAGGGCCAGGAGTTGGACTTTGATGATCTTTGTGGCTCCTTTCCAACTCAGGAGACTCTCTGATTTCTCCAGCAGCACATCCATCACCTCAGCAGACCCAGGTGAATCTCCACCTGCTTTGTGGTCTGGAACAGCCCCTTGCTCACATGCCCTCTGTAGAAGCTTCACTGCAAGTCTGGGGTTGCTCCCCAGCCCAGCAATCCTGTGATTAGCTTGGGACAAACTCTCCATACAGGAGCATAATTGACCATCAATAAATAATAAACAGAAGATAGGATGCAGACAGGCCTGCAAAGAGGGGAGAAATGGGTGTTGAGACACTCTGACCTGCCCTGTGTGGCTTCTGCACGAGGAGGAATTGCATCAGTGGGATGTGAATTGAGCCAAGGATGGTTTTTGTAATGGGATTTGGTTCCGTTTGCTGTGAATGTGTAACACAGGAACTGTACTGGGGACAGAATAGGAAAGAGCAAAGCTTGCTCAGGAACCAATGCTGCCATCCACTGAGTATCTGCTGTTTCCTCTCCCGAGCTAAACAGCTGCAACCTGGGGATCTTTCCAGGATGCCAAAGTCCTCAGCTCTAGAGCTGCAGTGATGTTGAGAGGACCCTTTTGGTGGGAGTGGGGCTGTGCTGTGTAGGGAGATTATCCACGCTCCACTGATGGCTGTACAGGTGCAATTGGAAAGGAAAACCTTCCTGAAGGATGGAAAACATGGTGGGGATGGGGAGGCACACAGGCAAGCCAACCTGTCGTTTCCTCCCAGATGGGGCACTGCAGGACCTGGTTCCCAGCCCTCCCAGGAGGGAGGGAAGTGCAGGATCTGGGACTGCACAGTGGGATGCAAAGGCATTCCCTGCTGGACCCCTGCACCAGGGGCTCCTCTCTACAGCAAAACTGATAGAAACTGTGTCTTTTTCCCCCAAAAAACCCGCTCTTGCAGGGTCCTGCTGTGACATGCACCAAGCATCAGGTGTGTCCCTCCCTGAGCTGAGCCTGGGGAAGATGCAGCGAGGTCACTTCAGTGGCTGTGCTACGGCAGGGGAGGTGAGAGAGGCAGGAGGGGAACTCTCAGGGTAGATTGGGTTTGTTCTCTTGCTCAGGTTTGTTGTGGAAGAGGCCCAGGACAATGGCTCTCATTTTCTCTCACAACTCTTCCAATAGATAAATTGTTAAAAAATTCTTGATGACAAGACATGGCAAACAGCAATCCATCATGGTATTGATTCCCTCCACCAGTTGCACTCAGAATCACTCCTGTGATACTCCTTGCTGGGGCAGGGGCAGCTGGATCGTGGTGCTTCTGGGTTTTTGGAGTGATGTGGCACCGGGGCTGGCTTTGCCTCCCTGGTTCCAGGTGTTCCCAAGCTCCTGAGGGCTGATGCAGGCACCCAGTGGTGCTCAGGGTGGTTGAAGATGCATCAACATGTGACTCACTTTGGGTACCCTCCAGCTTCCAGGTATTTTTCCTCGTGCTGATCCAGCAGGAGAGCCCAGGTGGGGTCTCTGTGGTGAACCACTCGACCCCAAGGTGGGCTCCCCTGGTTCCCAGCAGGGAGTGGTCACAGGGTGCCCTGTCCCAGCTGGCCGTGGCCACTGTGGTTGGGCTCTGACAGCTTTTGGCAGGCCAGGAGGTCTGAAGGTCGGTGGCTTCAGTGGTTGTGTGACACAGGCACAGCTTTGGCTCTGCTGGA
>NW_020884933.1:1736778-1772051 GCF_003945725.1 Corapipo altera
GGAGGCACCACTCGCCGGTCCTGGCGGTGCTCGGAGGCACCACTCGCCGGTCCTGGCGGTGCTCGGAGGCACCACTCGCCGGTCCTGGCGGTGCTCGGAGGCACCACTCGCCGGTCCCGGCGGTGCCCGGGGAGATGCGCGGGGGTGATGGGGGGTACCCGGCGCTGCCTGCGGAAGGGATGGAGGAACCCCTCCGACCTCCCCATTCCCGGGAATCCACCTCCCGCTCCCTCCCCGGGCTGCTCTACGTGCGCACACGCGTTACACACAGCGATGTATCTCCTCGTTAATTCTGCGGCCGTTTGGTATCGCTCAGTCACGGTCTGGGGCGGCCAGTGCACCGCGATAAACTCATCTCCATAAAAAAGTTCCTGTGGGGAAGGAGGGACTTTTTTGAAAAACACTTCTGAATCTTGGGGGAAAAGAAATTAAATCCCCATTAAAACTTTCCTAAATCCCCTCAAAACCCTTTTTTGGGGAGGCGAAGAGGGGAGAGATGGCGAATGCACTTGTGCGCCCTCGAGGGAATTCCCAACTCCTGGGTGATGGTCCGAGTGTCCCCATTCCCGGAGCCGTGGATGGGTGTCTGTGACAGCTGTGGCTGCTCTGTGTGACTTGTCCTCCCTGGTTGTGACCTCCGTTTAACCTGGCACGGTCAGGCATTCCCGGCTTTGTCTCCATTCAAGCTATGGCCAATACTCGCACGTTCCTGGAGGTGAAGTGAGTGATGTTCAATTAATCTGTGTTCTGAGGGGTATCAGAAAGTCAATAGGTGAATATTTAGTGAGGTGAATAGTAAGTGATAGAGGGGGAAAAAACCCTGTGCATCTGTGACCAGCGGTTCAGGCTTGGAGGCGAGAGAATGTGAAGTTAGCAGAGTGCCATGATGTAAAACCCAGAGCTGACAGGGTTCCCGTTATTTGCTGAGCACTTGATGCTTCGCTGGTGGCTGGAATGTGTTTAATAGATCTCAGCTGACTTGGGGACATGGTCTTACCTCTCCTGCCCTGGATGGCTTCATTGATAACGGTGTCTCAAAGTTAAATCAAATGACCTACTTTACAGCTGAGGGACAGATGCCTCAGAAGAAATCTGTGCCATCGCCAGAGCAGATGTTTGGCTTTTTACCTTTAACACAGAGGTGTTAGATCCTTTAAAATTCAGTGGGTTATGGGTTTTTTTGGTCTTTATTGCTGTCCTTTTGCCATTTGCTGTCACTTTGAGGACCCTCAAAGCTTAAATGTGATATTTTGGGGTGGTGCAGGAAACAGATAAAATAGCTTTGATTTGAGAAACTTGGTGCGAGCAGTGAGTAAAGTGAACATACAATGTCTGCTGTGAAATGGCTTATCTAGCAAACCAGTCATCTCTCCCAACTCTTCTGACCATATCCACAGCTCTTGTTGCAGGAAGATGAAGTAACCCAATTTACTCCTCAGTGGTTTTATGGTGGTGTTTGATGTAATTAATTGTGGGGTTTCCTTTTGGCTTATACCAAGTGTGTGTGGTAGAAACAGGTAACAGATGCTGCATCAGATCTGCACATAATCCACCAATATGATGGAAACAGCTTTCCCCGTGCTCTTACCGTGCTCTATCTTGTTCTTTGCATTAACCCAGAGCTTCCCCTGCTCGCCAGCAGAAGGGAACTTCAGCTGGATGCAAAAAGGAACATGCAGATCCAGGCTGGTGCGGGAGCCTGGAGAAGGGGCGAGTGCTCCTGCCCTGTGCTCTTTAACTCTCTTCAGCAAATTGCATTAGTGTGTGACAAATTGGCTCGCAAAGCAGCTAAATGGAAATGACATTTGGAGCAGTTTGCTGTGCAGACCCTGTGGTGTCTCGGGGAAACATGTGATTTGCAGAATCTTCCCGGCATCTCCAATTTAACCGTCGCTACGAGGCTTTCCAGAACTTACTTTGGGAACTCCTGTTGCAGCTAAATGTGGGAGTCTAGAGCATGTCTTGGAACCGTTGCCCAAAAGCTAGGGCAGATGTAGGTGCAGACTGTCTCAATGCTGTAGGCAGCTCCTGTGAAGAGCTGAACCAGGAAAGAAAGCAAAAGCTGATATTTAGAAATTGCGTGGGGCGCGCGGTGAGAAGCTTAAGGTGGGAAGCTGGGCTGGCTCTTGGGTGCCAACACAAGGCTCTCCTGTGGGAGCAGAGGTACCGTGGTTCAGCTGAGGTGGATTTGTGGCTCTCAGAGGAGCGGACGGCGCCGTATCCAGCAGGAAAGCGCACACCTGCCTCTCCCATCCCGCCTCTCCGAGCGCATCCGCGGCCGTTTGAACGCGGCGGCGATCGAGCTGCTTTAATTGGCCCCTCTGCAGCTTGAACAATAAATATGTAATGGGGGAGAGTTGCCCCCCTGTTCCACACGGCGTTGGGGCTGTCATTTTTTGATGGGGAAGCATGTGCTCTCCTCTCTCCTCGTCCCCACACGCTCGGGCTCCGCTCCCGCCCGTCTCTTATGGGCGCGTGAAAACCGCACTCCCCCATCTGCGTTTGGCATCCTTAAAAGGAGACAAAAAAAAAAGGGGGGGGGGGAAAGATGAACCTGAGCAGGCAGTGCTCCTGAGACAGGCCCCTTCACATTTCTAAACACTCTTGATTATTCAGCTAATCTTTATTTCATGGGCCTGTTACAAGAAACACAAACGGGGGAGAAAGTAGAAGGCGGTGACACATTTAAAATACACAAGAAAAGTGCTGGCAGGAATATAATCGCTCTTCTTCCAGCGATATGAAATATTTATGGGCCTAAGTTGTGGCAAGATTCTCTGCCTCCCCTCCCACCTAACTCTGAAATGTTTTTCCCGGTAAACAGGAGCTGGGGGGCACTGGTGGTGCTGCCAGCAGAGCGCTGTTTTCCCCCAGCTGGCCGGGCACGGCGTCCGTCTGTCCATCCCTGTGGAAGGGGAAGGGAGGGGAGGAGTGGAGTGTGCTGGCCAAGCTGCCCGGCTCGTACGGGAGCAGAGCGTTGTGTTACAGTCTGTTAACTCGAAATAATTCAGCAGCGTCCCCTCGGCGAGCTGTGAAAAGCCCCCTTTGAGGTGCCCGTGTTGTGCAGGAGCCCGTTCTCCCCCAGGGCGTTCTGCTATTAATTCATTAGATCTGAGGGTTTTTCTCTCTCGTCCCCCCCTCTTTTCTCTTCCTCCCCCCCTCCCTTGCAATTCAAACAGTGATGAATGGACAAAAATCCCTCAAGGGAAACATTTTTTCACTTAGTTACAAAGATTTCATGGCTAATTAGAGTAAATGTGGTTTTTAGAGTGTTAATCTCTTAACCAGCTTGGCTGGGAGGCCACCGCCACAACAGCAAAGGGGAGGGCAGGGGGAACCAAGGGGGAAAAGGTGCTTCCAAGTTCTTCCTGGGACGCTGGTGGCTGCGGACGCTGGTGACTGGATCTGATGTGTCTGGATCACCGGGAGCATCCCGTGCTGACCTCCTTAGCTCTGCCAGTTGGGTGCCCACCTCACTCCCCGGGCACTGGGCTGGGTGATACTCGAAGGCATTTTGGTCTGAGGAGGCCAGGAGCTCTTTGTGTGCACAAGTGGTGCAGCGGGAGCCTCCGGGATGAAAGGCAAAGCGGGAACAAAAGCAGAATTGAGGGCAGCGTGCTGTCCTTGGGCGGCAGAGGCGGCCGCCCGGGGCTTGTGTTCAGAGTCTTTCTCTGCAGTGAAAATATATGTATTTACTGGGTGGTTTTAGTGCCAGGAAGGGAAATGGGCTGCGGGTGCCTCGGGCTGGCTGTGTCACAGGGTGGCCACTGCACCTCCAGCCCTCGTGTGCTTGGAGTGCCCAGGCTCGCTGGTGACACACGCGGGCCAGGGGACGTGTTACTGCCCAAGTTTTGCTGTTGGAAGTCGTCCCCTCTGCTGCTGTGAAGGGGATTTATCCTTGATGTCTGCTGTCGTGTTCCTCTCTCCTCCGGTTCTTCTCACCCCGGCGTCCACCTTTCCAGCCCGGTTTTGGCTTCACCCCGAATGGCTCTGGAAAATGGGGTGAGTACTTTGTGAGCCGGCTCTCCCTGGCAGCCCACCCTGAGCCCCACAGCCGGCACAGAGACAGCTGGGGGGGATATGGGAGTGGGATGTGGGCTTGAAATTCCTCCTCATCCCACTAGAGGGGATCCTCTGGATCCAACTGAAAAACGAACGCAAACCCAGCAACTGGCAGAGCTGCGCTGAGCCGCAGCCTCTGGGTGACGGCAGGACGGGGTACAGGGGCTGGAATTCCGACCCGCAGCTTTGCTGAACACAGCACTGGAGGGGGGACAGGAGGATTTTGGTGCTTTTCAGACATTCCCGGCCAAGGCAGGCTGGCTGTAGCTGCCTCTCCCTGCTCCTTGTCCGTGTGGCTCATGGCTCCTCTGCCCACTGTGTGTGAACCCAAACTGGGAGCTGCTCAGGTGGGGGTGAGGCTGCTCTAGAAGGACTTTACCAAGAAAGCACAAGTTTCCCAAACACACGAGTGCAACATATGTCAGTGATGTACCTTAATCTCCTGCGTGGTTCTGAGTGGGAATTGTGATCCATCTGTGTGTCTCGGAGGGGCTGAGTGATGCCTTCAGCCCCAGGCTGGGTACCAGGGTGCTGGCTGCTGCCTGGCAGGGGCTGCCAGGGAAAGGGTGCTGGGAAAGAGGTGCCCTCCCCTGCTTGTCGGAGAGAACCCATCTCATGTTTCTCTCCGTAATCGCAGCTTCTGTTTGGGTGAAACCGAACTGGGAGGTGGCGATGGGGGGGAATGAAAAGCCAGATAAATGTACTGCATTATGAAAATTTAATCCTGCTTTGCCTGGGCTAAAATTACGTTCAGAGCAGGAGATAAAAGGCATCAGAATCACGTCGTAAAAAAGCCCAGATGATCTCCAAAGGCAGAGCGATAGTGAGCCCGGGAGAGCCCTGCCAGCCAGAGCCCCCTGTGCCAGGGTGGCAGCCAGTGCTGCTCCTCCCTGCCTGGCACTGGCAGAGGGACCCTGAGCCTGCCCTGGGACCAGCCCTGCCACTGTCCAGGCTGGCAGCTCTGTGTGAGTGGCACACTCGGTTCCATCTCACCACTTGCTGAAGGAGAAGAAACAGAGGTCCCCTGTGAAAGTTCTGTTATCCAGCTGATGCCATGTCAGCCCTCTGCACCGTGTCCCGTGTCTCCTGTGAGCTCCTGAAAATCACAGTGCACAAGGATGACCCCTCTGTGCCGTGGGCTCCTGCCTGGCTGGGGATCTCCCAAAGCCCAGGAGACCTGGAGAGAGTCTTCAGAGCTCCTGCCCACTCCAACCATTCCCTCTGCCCCTCTGATAGGGAGGGAAGAGCCTAGAGCCCTGTGCAGTTTTTGGGGTCTGAGTGTCCAGTGGAGGATCCTGCCCCAGCCAGGCCCCGGCTCTCCAGAGCAACTGCATGTTGAGCTTGGTGTTCCAGCGGCTTCCCAGGCAGGAATATCCCTCACAACCCTTTTCCTGCTCCAGCACCGTTTCCCCACTCCATAAAAGTGAAAGGTGATGTCTGAGTAAATATTACAGTGACCTCTCACCTCGTCTCCTCCCGCTGCCGCCGCTGTTCCTGCTCAGGGCTCATTCCCGGAGCCGCCGGCTGAGCTGGGGTTGTGCCGCTGAGGAGGGGGCTTGGAGCTGGGCTGGGGGCACGGTGGGGGCTCAGTGCTGGAGCAGGAGCCTGGCACCTCAGGGCTGGGAGTGGCACGGGAAGGGCAGGCTCCTTCCTGGCTGCCTCGAGCGCGGTAAGTGGATGCTGGATCAGCGGTCGGTCGGGAGCAGTGGGAGCGGTGGGAGCTCTCCCAGCGGGTGCCAGTGCCGTGTAACGCTGCACTCGTGCTCACAGCCCAACCACCAGCTCTGGTGGGAGCACAGGGAGGTGCTGCTCTAGGTGGTGCTGCTCTGGCAGAAGCCTTTGTTGGAACTTACACCAGGGAGAATCCGTGTGAGCAGGAGACTGTTCGGAGGAGCGGGCACAGGCAGGAAGAGCTGCATCCGCCTCTGTGTGACCTGGAGGGCTCTCCAAGAGCTGCACCAGTGGCTCCCACCTGTCGTGGCCTCCACTCGGGGCTTAGTGCCGGGATGTGTGTGGGGAAGCCCCCTGGGATGCACAGACAACTCTTGTTCCATTTTCCTACTGAAGGGATGGTTGATGTTGGAGCGATAGCCCTTGGGGAGGCCATTCCTGGTGTATATCAGGGCAGGTTAAAGGAAACAGCTTATTTAGCTTTCAACTCCCATCTGGCTCTTAGCAGCGTTTGCAGAACAGCAGCTCGGTGTCAGGCTCCAGACCCCCTCTTTCCCTGTCCTGTGTCTCGGGAAGCCCTCACAGCACTTGGGGGAAAACAGGAAAGCTGTGGGACAGCGCTGGGCTGCCGGCCCTGCCGCCCGTGACGCGCGCCGGGAAGGAAGCGGATCCACCACGACCGGTCCTGGAGCCGCCGTCACACCCTGACTCAGCGTGGAAGAAGTTCCTCGTGTTATTTCCAGGCTCAGGAGAGCCTGGGAACAAATGCCTCCCCGGGGGGATTTATGTGTGGTTCTTCTTCCGCAGCGGTTTCGTGTCAGCGGGTGAGAGCTCGGAGCGATCCCTCGTGTACTGGAGGAAACGGGGTGTCCACACTGGAGGTGTGCAAGGGTGTTCCTGCTTTGGTTGGTTAACCTGGGAATGAGCTTCCAAAAAGTGAGTTTGCGCTCCAGGTTTTTGGAATTTATGCTTAAATAATACTTCAGAGTGAGGCTTTGAGTTCTGTCGATTCGCTTCTCGATTTCTGGGCTTTCAGGGTTTGCCTCGTCAAGGTTTTCTTGTGAGTCCAAAGTGGCTGTTTATCCCCTCAGAGTGGGAAGCTGAGATTCTGGGCATCAGAAGTGGTGTGGTGACTGTGTGTGTGCTGGTAACAGGGTTAAAACCTCCACAGTCACCTTACTGAAATGGGCCATGTCCCACTTCTGGGAGGGTATTCCCAAAGCAGCAGATCCCAGCGGGCTGGGTGCTTGCTCAGGTAGCCAAATATGAGGGATTCACATGTGGCCAGTTGGTGTGAAGGGCTTTGTTCCCCGTGGCTGGGTAGATTTATTGGTGTCAGAGCAGAGAAATGGTAAGTTGGCTGCTTAACAGGGATGTTACAGTTCAACTCCATAAAACACGCCGGCTGTCTCCTTTACTCATTCATTTGCCAAGTCCCCAAAAAGTCACAGTGACAGGAGCAGAGGATGGAGCACTGCCCTCATGATCATATTTCCTGCCTTTGCTGGTTTATGTCACAGCCTGTAATGTTATTTAAACAACAACAGAAAAAAGCCTGTGAATTTCCTTTTGATTTTTAATGGAAGTGCAAAGAGGTGGGGAGGATAAGGGAGCGTGCCTGGAGGCTTCCTAACTGGCTCAAGTATTTTTATGCTTAAAATTTGCCATCTTGTGGGTTTTAAATCTGCACCAAAGCTAAAACATAGAATCCCAGCATGGTTTGGGTTGAAAGGTCCCATCCCTGGAAGTGTCCAAGGCCAGGCTGGACAGGGCTTGGAGCCACCTGGGCTAGTGGAAGGTGTCCCTGCCCATGGCAGGGGGATGGGAAGTGGATGATCTTTAAGGTCCCTTTCAACCCAAACCATTCTGGAATTGTGTGATAAATCTGGAGCAAACAAATTGACAGTAAGAGCTTTTCCAAGTTAACCTTGGAGTGAGAAATGCTTCTGTGCTTGCCTTAAACCTTCTATTAATTCTGACTGTTGCTGTCTGCCCCTCTGTATTTCCAAACCAATCTAACATTGCAGAGGCATCATCCACTGTGTTGGAGAAGCTGGAAGGGCCAGGTGGACAAACATCCACAGTATTTTGTTTGGCTGAGAGATGCTGCAGCAGCCAGAGGGTCACTGCAGGCTCTCCTCTCCTAGTTGGAAAGTTTTCCCTGCAGTTCTCAGGGAGTTAATTGTGGCAGCCCTGCTCTGATCACTGCCCTGGTGTGTTTGGCTCCACTGAAGAGCCTCCTGGAGCAGGAATTCAAGACCCGTTCAGCAGTGACAGGTTTAGGCTGTCTTTAAAAATCTCATAGCAACCAAGGAGCACGGGCAAACACTCCAGAGTTCACTGGAAAAAAAGAGGCAGGAGCCCCTTTTGCTTGTCCTCTGGGATATAATAAGGTGTTGGTACAAGTGCTTGTGTAACTCAGCTTTTCAAGGCATAAATTGTGTGACAGGGGCGAGTCGGGTCCATCGGTTCCACCGAATGGATCCTCTGAAGTCGAGGTGGCCACAGCTTGTCTTGGGCTGAGCTGAGGAGTGCTCAGAACGAATTCCCAGAAAGAGACAAAAGCAGAGGCTCTTTTAAGGACTTCCAAGGATGTTGTATAACTTGTTCGGAAAAAAATAAATAAATGAGGCCAGCCCAGGGTGCTGAGTCACTGGGAGGTTTAACCTCAGGAGTGACGGGTTGGGTGGGATTGGACTGGCTTTGCAGGGGGAGTTTTTGACTCCTGAGTGTGAATTCAGCGATATGTGTTGGGTTTTTAACCATTCACTTCCTCACAGACTTGCACCAAATGGGCTCTTTGTCAATCCTGTTGCTGAGATGAGATTTGTTTTATTTATAATAAAGGTGTGAGTCCTGTTGGCACAGGGCTTTGGGCAGCTCTTCCCTACCTGCACCTGCTCTGACACCTTTCAGTCTGCAAAGCTGCAAACCAAACAATTTTGACTTAATTTCCTTCTCCCCCCAAGATCTGAAAAAAAACCCACCCAGCACTTTTGTCACCGACAGCGCAAATTTTAACATGAGAAAAAGCAAAATATTGCCTCATTTGTTCATCCCTGAGAATTCCTGTTTCATTCTCTGCAAATTCCCATTATAAACATGACACTCGGGCAAATTATCTGCTTTAGCCATCTTGTTGCTGAGGAGGATATCATATTAATTTCCTTGTAATTTAATTTTTTTCTCATATATGTGGGATCCTTTGGTTAACAGTCTTACAAATCTTAATGTAAGTCACTTGGGCTTTGCTTCTGGCATCTAAAAAGACAATGGAAGTGGCACTGAAGTGATCTTGGATTTTCCAGGATCACCAGTTTTCCCCAGAGCTGCATGGAAACTCAGATTTGGGAGCTGCTTTTTGGCCAAGCACCTCAACCGTGTTGTTCTGGTGGAAGTTCTGCAGCTCCTGGGACCACAGGTAGCTCAAATCGTTGAGTTTTGGCTTTGTCCCCACAACCCTTATGAGCTTTATAGGAATGTTTTGGGCATCTGGAAACCCAGTTTGTGGTTGTAAAGGGGGCTGTTGTAAAAACTGAACCAGCTGGAAGTGTTTTCATGCCCTGCACTCGTTCCCAGTGGTGGGATTTCAGAGCAAACTCCTTTGGGGCTGCAGCTTTCTTTGGGTTTGCCAAAGGAGTCCTGCAACAAATTCAGCTGTAGCTTCTCTCCCTCTGAGATCCTCTGTGTGTTTTAGGGAGCCAAGGAGATTTCCCTGTCAGTTCTTATCCCCCCCATCCCCTCAGTGGTGCATCCAGGCAGAGTGAGGAGGTGCTCTTGGTCTGGGAGGGCTCACAAGTGCTGTCCCACACCCGGGCTCTGCAGTGCCCTCAGGATTTGGGGGTGTCTGGGATGGAGATCACTGCCCTGCTCAGGGACCAGGGCCAGGGTGAGACAGTGTTGAATTAAAGGGTGTGTGAGGAGCTCTCCAGGCAGCCAGGCTCGCTGCATTCCTGTGAAATATGGCCTTCCAAGCCCTTGAAGGATTTATTGTTTTCCGGGCACTGCTGGATCCAGTCCGATAGGCTGGATATAGGAAGGAAATGACTCAGTTGCTCTCCAGACAAGTGCAGCTTTGAAATTCAAAGAGGCAGGAGACAGCTGAGAGGCTCCAACTCATTCCCATCACGAGTTGGGCCCCTGTGTGTCCGTTACTCCCTGTGCCTGGACTCCTGGTGGGACGGGACAGGGGTGGGAGGGAGAAGGCTCAGACAGGCAGTGATCATGATGCCTCAGAACCCTCTGGCATGAGGATGCCGTGGGAGAGCAGGTGACAGAGTGAAGGTGGGGTCCATCAGAGGGTTGAGGCCAGTGGTGGTGGTGGGAGCAGCTGTGAGCTCCGTGCTGACCATGGCCAATGGATTGCCACGCCGGGGGCACGGCGTGGGACAGAGCCTGCAGCAGCAACAGCTTCCAAGTTGTTTTGTTTTTTATGGCGAGTTCCCCACCCCCACAGGGTGCAGAATGAGCCTGGTGAGGAGTTTGGGTGCTCCAGCTCCCGTGACTCCTTTCCTCTCACCCGTGTTGTCCAGAGCTGGCCCCGCTGTCCTGCTGCTTGTGCTCTGCTCTGAGCTATCCAGGGACTTGTGAAGCTGCTGATTTTGCAAGACAAGCCCAGGCTTTCAGGATGTCTTATCCATCAAAGTGTGCAGCCCCTCTTTAGCCTCGTAACTTCTGGCTGATGTCAGATGTGGACGTAAGCAGATGCTTTCTCCATCTTATTATCAGCTTGGTTGGAGAGAGAGAAGTTTCTCAATGACAGAGATCCTTAGCAATGAAACAAGAGTTAGTGTTAAAAATAAAGAAAACAAGACAGCTTGTTTCATCTAAACAGAAGGGTTATTAAACAGGCTTGAATTAATCAGTGAACTGCCAGAGCTCTGAAATTGAAAAGCAGGGCAGAGGAGCAGGGAGCAGATGAGTGGGAAAGAGCCACTTTCTCAAGTAGACATTGATGTCCAAAGGCTGCAGGAGAGGGGATGATGTTCAGCTGATGCTGGGACAGAGGTGAGATGGCTCCAGGCTTTGGGGGTCCTTGGCTGGACCTCAGAACACGAGGCTGGGGGCACCTGGCTGCCAGCACTGGTAGCCCCCTGGTCCTTGTGCCCAGGTGGGATCCTGCCTGCAGGCAGCTGCTGTCCCTGCGGCCACGAGCTCTGGCTGGGATGGTCACTTGTGCCTGGTGAAGCAAGCTGGGCAGGGAGGAAGCTGCTTTACACTTCCCACGGTTCAGGCATCTCAAAACACTGCCAGAAGCTGCATCAAGCCCCCCCAGTGATGCCTTTAGAAGGGCAACAGCCCTGGGTGAAGAGGCTTCGAGAGGTAAAGGCGCTTCCTTTGTGTGGCTGACGAAGCTGGTGGTGAGGGCAGTTCCCAGCACACTCCTCCACCAAGACAGGCCTGACAAGGGCTGGTTAATGGTCCCTGAAGGGTTCTCCAGTGCTGTGTGGCCCCTCTCCTGCATCAACCTGTCTGCTTCGGTTTTCCTGTTAATTTAAGGGCTTTTGTGTCGTGTTCTGCATTTCCAAATCTTTGCCATCCCACGGTGGTACCTGGATGATAATTCCTCCTGCGTTTGTGGTGGGGATGCCAGGGAATGGTAGTGACTGGCAGCTGGAATCTGAGGTGGAGCAGCGAGCTGGTGCTGGGCTGAGAGCAGGGATGAACCTCTCCCTTTGTGTGTTCCTCCACTTCTTACCCCGACAACTCCTGCCCTGTTTTGGTGCTGTGCCACCCCTGCCCTCCCAGTGTGAGGGGGGATAGCACCATCCTGGCCTGGCACGGAGCACCATCACCAGGGAACTCCTCTCAAACACGCACGAGGGTTGGAGGCAGTGGCATGTTCTGAAGGATTTCAGCACTGCTGGCTGAGCAAAATCTGCAGCTGCACAGTTGGGGATTCGGCATCTCAGAACCTAATTTTAACAAATGTACAATTTCCTGGTTTACTTAGGTAACAGCACTGTGGCTACTGTGTAAATACATCTGGCTGCCGTAGGGAGTGTTGGGGATAACGAACACCACTCGCTGTACGGGGCTGGCACAGCCAAAGGATTTCTGTTTCAGGGTTTCTGTTTAATGGAGTGGCTGGGGACCCATTTAATTTGAAGCTGGGGTTCTTCCCTTGCCTGTGGTGCACTTGGAGTGAGGCCAGGAGAAGCTGCTGCTTATTTTTCTCCTCCAGTTCGGTGGCCGCTCTGTGATCCTCCCTTGTGCTGCACTGTAATATTCTCTTGTAATAAACTGCAGCTGGATGTCACCTGGGGAGAGAGTGCTGGGCTGAGGCTCTGGAGATAAAACTCCTTGCTTTGCCACTGGGACCTTTTGACTAGCCTTGGGCAAATCATTTAATCGTTTAATCTGCTTGCACCTAAGGTCACCATCCATTAAATTCCGTTTTGTTGGGAATAAAGTCCATGAATAATCAAATGCTGTTCAGGTGCACCAGTGGAGAGGTGGATGAGCCTCAGTCCATCAGGACTCGGGTAAGAAACTAGGAAAAGCACTTTCTGAGGCAACATGCTGACCTAGATTGCCTGGAGGGGCTGTGGGCTCTGTTTCTGGGGGTCCTTAAGGATAGTTTAGAGAAACATCACTTGAATGATGGTTTTAACAGCTGGTCCTTGCAGCAGGAGGCTGGATTAGAGACTCACAACTTTCTGGCCACAAACTTTTATGACTGAACGTTATCCAGAGCCAGTGACCTGTTTACACAGGTTTGGCTGAACCTGAGCCTTCCCAAAACTCGAACGAGCCAGCCATGAAACCTCAGAAGTGTTAAATTTTCCCTTTGTGTCATACTTCAAGGCAACCAGGAAAATAAGGGGCTGTTCTGCTCCGTGCTCCAGTGTGTCATGTTGTCACCAGCCTTGAGTCTGTCCTCAGGGACTGCCTGCTGAATAAAGTCCTCTTTTCCCAGCACCTCTCTTGATGCAAAGTAATTTATAAGCTATTTCACAGCAGTTGTACTCGAAGCTCAATAGCTGCCAGCTGTGGTTTCTCAGATAGCAGGTGTCAAGTGTCAGCACAGGGAAAGAAAAAGGTGTCTAATTTCTGGTGTCCGAGGTTGATGATGAATTTTTGTGGCCGCCTTTTGGGGTTGGTGGGTTAAAGGACTGCAGCTGTAATGCACAGCTGGGGGTGAGCCACGCTGGAGCCACAGCTGTGGTCCTGCTTTAGATTTGCCAGAGGAGCTCCCTTGGAGATGGGAATGAGCTTGGCAGCTTTAAGGAAATGCCTCTTGCTGTGGGGCAGGGGTGTTCCAGCATCCTTGGGGGGCAGGGGCAGCCGTGCCTGTGTGTGCTTGTCCTTGCTCAGGGGGAGCAGCCCTGCTCTGCTCAACAGTCCCTGAGGTCACTTGGTTTGCTCAGCTGGGACAAGAGGAGCCTGAGGTCAAACCTCAGCAGGGTCTGCAGCTTCCTCACGAGGGACAGCACCAGACCCAAAGGAACATCTGGAGCTGTGTCAGGGAGGATCGGGTTGGATCTCAGGAAAAGGTTCTTCCTCCAGAGGGTGCTTGGGCACTGACCAGGCTCCCCAGGGCAGTGGGCACGGCCCCAAGGCTGCCAGAGCTCCAGGAGTGTTTGGACAACACTCTCAGGGACAGGGTGGGATTTTGGGGTATCCTGTGCAGGGCCAGGAGTTGGGTGACACTTTTGGGTCCCTTTTAATTCAGGATATTCTGTGATCAAAGAGTTTGAGTAGAGATACACCAAGATACGCCAAACCAGTGCCTTACTCACCCTTTGCTAATGCAGCTTATTTCTGGGAACTTCCTTTCGGGTTTTTTCATGGATGGAACATCTGAGTGCCTCATGTATGGAAGGATTACACTCATTTCACAGGTGGAACAACTGAGGCTGAGTAACATGACTTGTCCAGGCTTGTTAAGCCAGTCTGGGACAAAGCCAAGAGTAACCTCAGGGCAGGGTGCTGTGTTTTGCCCTCCAAGCTGCAGTTGCAAAGATGGGGCTCACAGCAGGTCCCTCCCTGGGGTTTTCTGTTTCTCTGGACCTGCTGGAATGTGTGTGCACAAGAAGGAGATGGATTTGCACAGTGTGCACTGTATAAACAATATCTGAGGTCTGGACAACATGAACAAATTCTGTGCCTAATTCAGGCAATGCTGTTTGTTATCAGGGAAATGCCTTTTCGTGGCTGGGTTCTGTTCTTCCCCTCCTCTTCCTTGTCCCAGGCCTGGAGGAAGCAATAATCACAATACTGTATTTTGCCCTCTTAACTCCTTCTCAGAAAGGCTGTGAAATACCAGCCCTGTGAATAAGCAGCTCCGGGGAAGTGGGAACGCAGCTCCCGGCGCGGTTCCTGCCCGTGGCTGCCAGCACAGCAGGGACAGGCAGCACCCAGGGTGAGGCATGGGGGTGGATTTTGGTCCAGAAGAAGGGGTCAGGGTTTCAGGTTATGCCTTAGGAAAAGCTCAGTATTCATGATTCCTGTGGTTCAGTAACCTCTGGAGGAACCTCGGGCCTGACTGCAGGCACCTCGCTGGTGATTTACAACTTACTCTTATTCTAGTTAGAGTCAAAATATTTAAAAAAAAAAAAAGGAAAATAAGAGGTGGTAGGAGCCCTCCTCGTTGCTTTGTATTGCACAACTGTAATTATTCACATCAAGCTGGTGATAACTTCAGTTGGTGTCAGACTCTGCTCTGGTTGGTGTCTGGCTGGTGAAAGCTGTTGGGGTTTAGAAGGATGAGCTCCAAGGCTCCCCCACAGCCCTGCTCCAGGATGGCTGGGGAAATCCTCTGCTTGGGGCATGGAAGTGCCAAGGCTTCTCTTCCTGGAGAAGGAGGTGAAGACCCTGAGAGCCAGGAAGGGAGTTGTGTGAGTGGGTGTGCAGGTTTCTGCTGGGTAAGGGGGAATTTGGCAGCTCAGAGAGTGCCTGCCTGTGGTGGCTTGGCCAAGGAGGCAGGACTGAGGATCCAGACTTGTGATCAGGCTGGGAACATCCCAGAGCTTGGAGAATCCTCGATCAGACACTTTGGCTCAGAGCTTTTGTCTAATTAAGCCCAAACCATATTAATTATTGCAAGGTCTTCCTCTATAGCTGACAAAGATGTCCTGAATATCACTCCTCCAAAGAGCATAAATCACTGCAGCAGCTTTAAAGATTGGAAAGGTTTCACAGGGAAATTCCCAGGGGGCTTCAGGAGGGATGAGGACCCAGCAGGTTTATTCTCACTTGCTACAAAGAAATGTCCAAACTCGTGGCTTTTTTTCCCCCTCATTCCCATTGGCAGCTACGATATGGAGCCAACACACAGAGAAAGGGTCAGGCTGGTGCAAGGGTGAGCTTGTTCCAAACGGTTTGTTCTTGTCTTTTGGTTTATATAGTGCAACCTGCCCTTTTGGTGACCCTTCTGATAATTCTGGGGGGTTTCTGACAGCCTGCTGACCTGCAGGGGAGGTCAGTGCGTGAGCCAGCCGCTCTCCCCCGCTCCCAGCAATGAATCTTATCCGACTATAAAAAGCAAAAAAGGGCAGAATCCACCTCCAGCTTAGAAAGCAATCACGGGTCTCCTGCCCCCCCGCCCCGTCCCTGCAGGCTGTGTTATTCTTCAGGAGGGTTTATTCAGTGAGACAACTCCCCCAGGCCCTGTGTCCTTAGGAGAAAAGCCAGAGCGGGTTTTATCGCTCCCCCTCTGCGGGTGGTTGGGGACCTTGGTGGCCTCTGGGCTGGGGACAGTGAAGGGACAGCTTGGGAAAAGCACATGGCACCGGGATGCTGGGGCTGGGAGGGTGGAGGTGAGGATGTGGGGGGGTCAGTGCAGATTCTGGGGTCACTGAGGGCACTTTGTGCTTTGCTGTGTCCTGGAGGTGCCTGGGCTGGAGGAGCTGGCTCCTCCAGAGGGGATGGAGCATCCCAGGAGTGCAGGACCTGATGGAACAGAGGCAACCAGTGAGGGCACAGTGGTGCTGTGCATAAATCACTGCTCACGAGACCAACCCTGCCCCGAAAGAAAAGACCCCGTCACCACCAAGCAAACACAGCTGCTGCACTGGTGACATCAAAATTGGTCCTCTGATCAGTCATTTTCCACAAGAGATTCTCTTTTTGGTTTTGCTTTAATTTTTCCTTTTTTTTTTTCCCTGTGGGTTTTTGTTTTTTGGGTGTTTTTTTTTTTGTTTTGTTTTTTTTTTTTTGGTGTGCACAAAATGCCACTAATGACAAACTGTGGTGCCCGTGAGTGAGTGACAGCTGAAATAAGAGAAATGACTAATCGTGCCTCCCAAAGCCCTGTCACATGGAGATTAAATGAGCCCTTTTTTCTTCCCCCCTCAATGAGAATCATGGGCATTTGAATAATAATATTATAGTCTCCATTAAGATGACAGTGGGGGAAAAAATCGGCTCAGACCTGTGATTATTCCTTCAATCTAATAATTATTTAAATACCAGATAACTCCTTTCAGCCTAATTGAGGCCTTTCAGCTGCTTGGGTTTATATTGTGTCCCTGAATTTACTCTCGCTTTCACCTTGCGTTACTAATAGCTTCAGATTGCATTTAAGGCTGTGTTTTAAACTGTCTTCCAGGAAAAAAAAAAAAGGCAGAAAAATAAAAATTAATGATCAAATAGTATTTAAGGATCAGAGTTAAAATGGCCCACTCTCCTGTTTCCCTGGTGTTTAACTCCCCAGGTGTTTGGCCATCCCCAAACTCCTCCATACAGGGAATCACAGAATGGATTGGAAGGGACCTTAAAGAGCATCCAGTTCCATTCCCCTGCCATGGGAAGGGACACCTTCCCCTAGCCCAGGTTGCTCCAAGCCCCGTCCAACCTGGCCTTGGACACTTCCAGGGATGGGGCAGCCACAGCTTCTCTGAGCAACCTGTGCCAGGGCCTTTCCATCCCCACAGGGATGAATTTCTTCCTGATATCTGATCTAAACCTTTTGTGCAGAGGGTTCCTCTCGGTGGTTGATGTCTGTGTGGCTGAGCACTGCTCAATCCTGCCCCCACAAGTCACCCTCCAGCCCTGGGGGAGTGGGAGCTGCAGGAGCTGCCCCTGGGGGTTACACGGATCCAGGGATGGCTCATGGTTCCCAGTGCACTCGGGTAGGATGTCAGCTCGTGGCTGTGCTCTGTCATGTTCAGATAATGTTTGAAAGCACAGATTCTTCTTCCTGGATGATCTCTCTTGCCGTTGGCAGTGACTGTTCACGAATACCCTGCAAAACCTTCACTGTAAGGCACAGCATAGAAGTTGGGCTTCAGCTGACAGCTCTGCTGCACAGCAGCTCCATTTGTACTGTGTCTGGATGGAAACATTGCTGGAAAAGATATAAAACTGCCATGGTCAAAGTGAAGAGCTGCCGTTGTCCCATATGTACAGATGCACACGAAATGTGATTATCTAAATGTGTTCATTTCTAGCTGGCACTGTTGTTTTTTTTCCCTTTGCAGTGGAACAACTTTTTAAAAAATTGGAAAATGCTGAGCAGGAAGACTGTGGGTGCTGAGCTTTACAGCAGAGCCTCCCTGTTCTCTGCAGGATCTCTCAGGACTTCCCTTGAACCAGAGGCCTCTGCCTGCAGAGGACCATGTCCCAGCACTTGCCTGAGGCACCGTGGTGGTCCAGGCTTCTTGTGTGTTGTTTTGGAGGTGCTCAGCCACCGACCTTGTGTGCTGGTCTGAGGGTGCTCTGCCACTGGCTTGGACACTCTGTGGCACTCCTGTGTCTGCAGGTTTTGTGCCACCTTTCCTGGACACCTCTGGAACTCTCCCATGGTGCAGATTTCCCTGTGTGTTTACCAGAAGTCACCCTGTTGCTGACTGGCATTTCCCTGCCAGTGCCACACGTGGATTTCTCCCTGTCTTGGGCTGCCCTGCCACGTTATCCAAGAGCAAAGCCGCTCTGAGATCCCTGTGCCCCACAATCAGATTGTCGGTGCCCACCATGGCTCACCAGCATCCCTGGTGTGGGCAGATTCCTCTGAGCAGATCCTTGTGATTTGTTCCATTTCCAAAGATTCAGGATTCAGAGAATAGTTTGGGGGAAGTTCACACAGAAATTTAACGGGAAGAGCCGGGAGGTCCCCCCGGTGCTGCCGTGGCACGTCAGGGAGCAGCTGTTTTCTGCCACAATCATCCAAACAGCACGAAGGATCCGGCAGGGTCCATGTCCTCCCCAGGAGAGAGAAACTGCCTCAGCCCAAGGTGGGAATTAAGAGACTGGCAACGAGGAGCAGCCGGGGAAATGTGTCCCTGAGCAGAATGAGAAAGCCATTACCGCTCTCGTTCTCCTGTCTTGTCAGTGCCACGGAGACGTGCAGCCCAGGGACAGAGCTCCTTTGTCACCTCTCAGGAACACCCGGCTCCGGCTCCTGGCAGTGACAAGCCTAAAGAGCGGCTGTTCGGTGACATGAGCTCATGAGCTCAGTGTGGGCTTTCAGCAGCCCTGAATTATTTTAAACACCCACAGAGCGGGGGTGCCCGCAGGCGAGGGCAGCTGAGCACGGGCTGGGCAAGGGCATGTTGGCACCCAGGGCAGGGCATGGGGGCAGAGCTGCAGGGAGCAGGTTTATCCCCCTGGGTGGGCTGGGGGCTTGGGTGGTTGTGGTGGGAGGTGACAGGACTTCAGTGCAGAGAGGGCAGGTGGAACAGTGGCTTATCTTCAGCCTCTTCCCAGCGCTGGTGTCCCCCTGGGGAATGTCTCTCCCCAGGGTAGGCTGAAATGCTTCTTTTCATTGTCCAGCCTGGAGCACGTAAGGAATGCATAATTTGGGGTAAAGGAGAACCTTGTGGTGGTTTTCTGAGTCCATGCAGTCAGACAGACCTGTGGTCAGCTTGAGCAAGCTGACCTAGTGGAAGGTGTCCCTGCTCATGGCAGGGGGTGGAACAAGGTGAGCTTTAAGGTAATTTCCAACCCAACCCACTGCATGATGACGATGGTGGAGATGAGCAAGGTTGAGGTCAAGCCAGGTATATAAGTTACAGTCAGGTCTGGACATGATAACAAGAATAAGACACGATCCAGTGACCTTCAGGCACATTTGTGGTGACAAGGAGGGTACAGAGAATGTTCTCTAAACCCTTGCATGGTGCCCAGCTCAGAGTGTTGTTCTGGTGGTCCCCGGGCTCCTCTGAGCTGGGTCTCTCCTCTGTGCAGGGTACTGGGCTGTCATTGCTTCCAGCTGCTTTGTGGGAGCCCAAGGTGGGGCTGGAAGTCTGGTGGCTGAGGTGGGAACCAAGCCAAGACCTCCTGTGGGGGGTGGTCCGAGCCGGACCCACCTTAGGTGAGGCACACGTGGAAATGCAGGGATTGGGATCATCTTTGACGTCCGTATTTTTGCAAAGGGGAGTCTGCCCGCTCAGCAGACTGGTGACGAGGTGGAGAGGGGAAGAGGGTTACAAGGGTCTTCTCCAGCAGCTCCTGTGTCTGCCTGGGCGCGTGCTGAGCGGAAGGGCGGGTGGAGAGCTCTGATGTAAACATGCCTCACGCTGCCGGAGTGTCTCCGAGGCGAGCACATGCTTCCTAAGGAAATTCCAGCCTGGTGATTCCTAATTCAGCCTGGCAGCTGCCTGTGCAAGCCCAGAGGATGGGGGTAGGGATCAGCAGGGCTCTAGCGATCCCTCAGGCCCCAATGAAGTCTAAGTCCTTTGGCAGCACCCACGAAAACAAAACAAGAACCAAACCTGACTGGTTTTGTGCCTCATTTCAACATGGATTTTGGGCAGAGGTTTCCAGCTCAAGACTTACCTCGTCTATATGGTTGAAAACACATCAGTTAGAGGAGACTCTGTGCCTGACTGTTCTCCACAGAGCTATCAGGAAAGGGCATATGGATAATTTGATTGGCATTGGGTGTTCTGGACCCAGAGTCCAAGCTGTCTCTTTGTGCAGCTTTTAGGCATCTCCTGCAAGTTTTGTTAGAGCAGGAAATTTGTCTCCCAGACTGGTAGTCTCTCCCCTACACATGGTGCTGCTTGTGGCTGATCTAACCACATGCTCCCACCTCGGTGGCAGCTGCTTTTTGGCACCTTTGTGAGAGCTGGGAGAAGTTTCTGCCTGAAAAGCACCTGCTTGAGGCACTTCTGGCTCTGGGATGGAGGGGGGATGCTGGTGCCTTTGGTGTGTGTGTGCTCAATGAACTTGGCTGCATGAAACTTCTTCCTCAGTTTTCCAAGTTAAATCAGAGAGGGTTTAAAGGTAGAAAACACCTCTTATTTCCTCTGTTGCTTCCAACAACACACCCTGCAGGAGACATCCTTTTAGCCAAGATTGCAGATGGATGGTTGGGTGTGTGAGCTGCGGGCTTTGTCTCGGGCTGAAGCTGATTATCCCCTCCCATGGCTGTTATAAACAGCTAAACCACACAACAAATTAACATGCAGAGGCTGCACCAAGTGGCAAAACGTCAAGCCTGAACTGCTCACCAGTAAGTTGGGAGACCTGCTTAATTCTTGTTGAGCTCAGAGACACCCTCACTTTATCTCAAGGACTGTGTAATTAGAAAGCCTCCTTTGAATTTTATCTGCAGGGCACACTGGATCTAATCCTTTGCTCTGCCTGCTTCTTTTCTTTCCTCAGAACCATGTGAGGGACGTTGCCGGGGCTCAGGACACGCAAGGGGAACACGGAGTTTGCCTTTCCCAGGATGGATCAGAGGAGGAACTGGCCTCGGGCACTGGACTCTGATGGCTGGTCAGTGGCTTTGCTCTGTCTCTTCCTGGCATCGCTCTCCCGAAACGTGTCCAGCAATGCCTTGTTCAGCACTTTCCACTCCGAGAACCGGGACTGGACGTTCAACCACCTGACTGTGCACCAAGGCACTGGCGCAGTCTACGTTGGGGCTATCAACAGGGTTTACAAGCTCTCGGGTAACCTGACCATTTTGGTGGCTCACAAAACCGGTCCCGAGGAGGACAACAAATCCTGCTACCCACCCCTCATCGTCCAGCCGTGCAGCGAGATCCTCACCCTCACCAACAACGTCAACAAGCTGCTCATCATCGACTACTCGGAGAACCGGCTGCTGGCCTGTGGCAGCCTCTACCAGGGGGTCTGCAAGCTGCTGCGCCTCGACGACCTCTTCATCCTGGTGGAGCCCTCCCACAAGAAGGAGCACTACCTCTCCAGCGTCAACAAGACGGGCACCATGTACGGCGTGATCGTGCGCTCGGAGGGCGAGGACGGGAAGCTCTTCATCGGCACGGCCGTGGATGGGAAGCAGGATTATTTCCCCACCCTCTCCAGCCGCAAGCTGCCCCGGGACCCGGAGTCGTCGGCGATGCTGGATTATGAGCTCCACAGCGACTTTGTCTCGTCCCTCATCAAAATCCCCTCAGACACCCTGGCCCTCGTTTCGCACTTTGACATCTTCTACATCTACGGCTTCGCCAGCGGCAACTTTGTGTATTTTCTGACTGTGCAGCCGGAGACCCCCGAGGGTGTCTCCATCAACTCCGCCAGCGACCTCTTTTACACCTCCCGCATCGTCCGGCTCTGCAAGGACGACCCCAAGTTCCACTCCTACGTGTCTCTGCCCTTCGGCTGCGTCAAGGGGGACACGGAGTACCGCCTGCTGCAGGCAGCGTACCTCTCCAAGCCAGGGGACGTGCTGGCCAGGTCCCTCAACATCACTGCCCAGGAGGACGTCCTCTTTGCCATCTTCTCCAAGGGGCAGAAGCAGTACCACCAGCCGCCCGACGACTCCGCGCTCTGCGTCTTCCCCATCCGTGCAGTCAACGCCCAGATCAAGGACCGCCTGCAGTCCTGCTACCAGGGGGAGGGCAACCTGGAGCTCAACTGGCTGCTGGGGAAGGATGTCCAGTGCACTAAAGCGGTAAGGATGCTCTGGATGTTGGCCGTGGTGGCCCTCAAGAGCTGGGATCAACCCCTGGCCCTATGGAATATGAGCTTGCTTGGGGTGGTTCAGCCTGGAGAAGAGTAGGCTCAGGGGAGACATCATCACTCTCTAGAACTACCTGACAGGAGGGGGGAGCCAGGTGGGGGTTGGTCTCTTTTCCCAGGCAACTATCAGTAAGACAAGAGGGCTCCGTCTTAAGCTGTGCCAGGGGAGGTTTAGATTGAATATCAGGAAGAATTTCTTTCCAGAGAGGGTGATCAGCCGTTGGAATGGGCTGCCCAGGGAAGTGGTGGATTTTCCGTCCCTGGAGGTTTTTAAGCTGAGACTGGATGTGGCATCAGTGCCATGGGCTGGGAACCACGGCGGGGTTGGATTGAGGGCTGGACTTGATGATCTTGGAAGTCTTTTCCAACCTGCCTGATTCCATGATTCTATGAATAGGATAAATTTTTCTGTGCCTCAGTTTCCCCAAATGCAGAACAGCTGTAGTGCTCTTCCCCTTCAGCCCGTGTTCTTATCAGGCAGTTGGAGATGACAGTGAAAGGAAGGGATGGCAAAGGGAAGGGAAGAAGCCACTGGGGAAATTGGCTGAGGCTGGCAGGGAGTGGCACTGCGGGCTCCACTCCACGTGACCCTGAGTGTGTGGGGCTGCCCCATGCTCTGCTTCACTCACAACCACCCCAAAAACCTTGTCTTTCCAGCCAGTCCCCATCGATGACAACTTCTGTGGGCTCGACATCAACCAGCCCCTGGGGGGCTCGACGCCGGTGGACGGGGTGACGCTCTTCACCTCCAGCCGCGACAGGATGACGTCTGTGGCCTCCTACGTCTACAACGGCTACAGCGTGGTGTTCGTGGGCACCAAGAGTGGCAAGCTGAAGAAGGTAAGCTCGTGTCCATGGCTTCAGAGAGACAGGATCTGTTCCTCCTCTCTCTCAGGGGACTCTGATGTGTGTTGCTGTTGCTGTGTCTCGCAGGCGTTTCCCAGCGCGAAGCCGGGAGTCAGTGAGAAGCAGGAATTGCAGGGTTTGGGTCACCAAGAGCCTTGTTGGTGAGGCAGAGTTCATCCCTCAGCCCTGTTAGCACAGAGGGGTGTTGCTGTGTTTTGTGTTGAAGTGCCAAGGTTTGGGAAAGGTGCTGCAGGATGGTCCTGGGAAAGGGATGAAACGAGGCCACGCAGTTCCCGTGGCTCTGTGGCGTTCCAGCTCAAGAGCATGTCCTGGCATGGGCTGAGGGCACCTTCCTGCCCTTCCAGCCAGTGAGTTCCCTCAGCAGCAGCAGGGTAATGGGGGTCTGAGCCCCAGCCAGCTCCTCATGCACTGCCTGCCTGGGTGTGACATGTTGCTTGTCTGGGATTTTTGGGTTTTATCATTCGGTGACCTGTGGTGTGTGTTTGTGGGGCTGATGCTGAAATTACCAGGGCAATAATGGGCCAGTCTGGTTAGGGAAAAGTGAGGAGCTGCCTTGGAATTTCAGTGAACCTCAGCACCTGTATCCAAGGTCTTGGATCATTCCCCCTCTTTGACACACCGATGGAAATCTTGCAGTGGTTTTGAGTTGTTTGCCAGCAATCCTTCTGCAACTTGTGTAGAAGACTGTGAGTTAGAAAGATTTTGGTGATGGCAGAATTGCTGATGGTGGCAGGATGTTTGGCCATGGAGAGATAGGAATGGGTTAACTTGGCTGCTTTTGGAACCAACCCTCAGGGCAAAGTCCTACTGCTTCCCTCTGCCTCTTACCTCCTGCTCTTCCCCCTGACAGTTGGATGATTGATCAGTCCTGGAAGATAACACTCCTTACCCTCTTCATCAAGAGCACTGGTGCTGCTTGCCCAGGGCAAAGAGATGCTTGTACTGGTTCCCTGCCCCAGCAAAGAGGTCTGGGGGGGCTCAGTTGAGAGTCACAGAATGGTTTGAGTTGGGAGGAAACTTTAAGCTCTCCTCATTCCAACCCCCTGCCATGGGCAGGGACACTTTCCGCTAGATCAGGTTTCTCCAAGCCCTGTCCAACTTGACCTTGAATGAATTTTAGGATTTCAAAGTCCAACTGGGATTTCCCTGCTTCTGAGTCATAAAATCATAGGATATTCTGACTTGGAAGGGACCAGGAGTTCCATATTTAAAAGGGGTGTGGAATTGGCTTTGGGGTGTGAGCAGAGGTGTGTGAGACCCTGGTTGGTCTTTAGGGCTGGAATCCAGCTCATCAGTGTGTGCACAAGTCTGATCCAGCTCCAGCAAATCCAGCCTTGGAGATGCTGCTCTGGAAAGCTGAGATCCTTCAAATTAACCTCAGCTATAAATGACAGCATTGGGTGAACCTGCTAAATGCAGACCCTGCTTCTTCATACCAGGGAAAGAGTTAACAAATGTAATCAACAGCAGGCTGTTAATTTTTTGTGTCCTTAAGCAGCAGGGAATTTCTTCCTCATCTATCCAGGAAGATCCAAGGACAGGCAGATACTACACTTGAATGTCTGCATCATTTTAATTACATCAGCTCATTAATATTCATTCAGCACTTTACAAGTGCTGAGTAGTAGTAAATTAGGTGCCTCCCTGGTGCCTCTGGAGTGTCAGTGGGGCAATTCTGAACGTGGGGGAGAGGGGGTTTGTAAGCAGAGCCCCTCACTTCCCTGCTCCCCCTGCCGTGGCACAGGGGAGAGCCAGGATTTTTTTAGCTAAATGGATGGAAGAGGAGCCCTCAGCACATCACAAATGCACATGCCAAGCTCTGAGCCAGCCAGGCAGCCTGATGCTCGCTGTTTGCAGGGTTTTTTTGGGGGGGAGAGGGAAGTTGCCTCATTTAGAGGCAGTAAAAGCAAACAGCCTGTGCCTGCACACGAGGTATTCACAGTCCTGTTCCATGAATTATGTAGGATTACAGAAGAAGCACTGTCTTCAGCAGAGTTTAATTCCTCGTGCTAGTCTACACAGAACACCTTTTTGATGCAGAATTAATCTATTCATGCTTCACTGTCCACTCTTCACCTGGAATCCTTCACCTGGTGGAAGAAAATAGGTCGATCTCTGGAGTAAATTCACTCCAGACATTCCCTGCAGCCAGGCTTTCGTGGCATCTGCCCTTATTTCCCACGTAGCAGAGCTGCCTGCAGCTGAGGGCATCCCTGCCCCCCGTTGTTAACTGGGACAGTCACAGTCCTGTCCTCCCAGCTCTGGGGCTGAGGATGTTGTTTTTCTCTAACTCTGGTTGTCCTGTCTACAATTTTAGTAAATCTCTCCTCGTTTGACATGTGGGATTATCTTTTGCACGGCCCAGGAGGGGCCAGGTGAAGCGTGGGAAGCAGCTTTGCACTGAACTGTGGGGCCCGTGGGGCTCTCGCTGCAGAGGAGGCATTTGCAGACCTGGTGGGAAGTTGACAAGTTGTCTCCAGTTTTTGTGCCTGTTCCAAGACCAGACATGTCTTGATGTCAGCAAGTGCTCAGGATGCTCAGGACTGTTTCCATATCTCTCCTCTCCCATCTGTGAAATGAGGATGGTAAAAATGTACACACCTCTGTAAGTGCCAGAGATCTGTGGATAGACATCTCATCCACCTGATCTCCTTCATATCCTCCCCCACTGCATATCTGCCCACACAATTAATGTCTGAGAGCTACATCACACCTATTCCCTCACCCACAGCTGCTGATTTCCTTTGGAAACAAGCTGGTCCTCAGTCTGGGGTTTCAGAGAAGACACTTTTGTGTAGCTGGAATGAAGTCAGGGGAGCCAGCTCTGAAATCTTTCAAATTTGCCTGTGCTTCCCCAGTGAGAATTCCTTACTGAAAGCGCTGTGTTATCTCACTGATGTCCTTCAGCCATTAGTTATTCACCCAACTGCTCCTGCCACAGTCCCTGGGAGAGCAGCAGCTGCTGCTTCAGCCTCTCTCCTCCAAAGGAGTGCAATGCTGAAGGTCCCTGAGCCCCAGATATCCCTACCTGCACTCTGCTACAGCCCCACGCTGTCCAGCTCGACCTTTTTTCCTGTTTCCTGGGTACGTTTGAAGCCTCTCCCTCCTCCTCCCAGTATCCAGCACTGGCTGGGGTGTGAAGGAAGTTCTCTGTCTGCTGGGAAGTTGTACAGAGCCCTGTGGCAGGGCTGGCAGCTTTCCCAGCCTGAACTCACCTCTTGCTTTGCTGGTTTTGGAGCCCTGCAGGGTCCAGTCGATGTTGGCAGCCCAGGCAGGTCCCGTGGGGTCTGTGGGATCAGCAGGGCTGCATCAGAGGGGGGTATTGGTACCAAAGCTGTGACAAATAAATTGATAATATCAGATAAATCAGTGAACTTGGCATCGTCTCTGCAGGGGAGCAGAGCATTTGCTGGGGTCAGGGTTTGTGTTTGGGTGGAGGGTGTGCTTGTACCTGCTGTGGCTGATCCACACTGGTCAGCTGCTCCTCATGCAACTGGTGGTTCTGGTTTGTGCTTTGCCTGTCCCTGGTTACTGTTGAAGGGAGAAGGATGAATCAGTGGATCTGTTCTCCGTTAAAACTCGGTGCTGGAGGAGTTTTCCTGCTCTGCCACCCCACCTGCCTCTTATTGCAGCCCACCTGTACATGGTGAGGGCTCAGGGGGACTTGTGGGTCTCTCAGTGCACATCCTGTACAAAATGTCTGCACCCCCAGAACACCCCACACGTGCTCCTGCTGTTTTGGGGAACCACTGCTCCCCAGCAGCTTTATCCAAGTGGGGGAAAAGCAAAATGTGCTGATGGTGCTGTGACCTGCTGGGTAAAGCCCAGGGAGGTGGGATGCAGTTCTCCCTAGAGCTCTCCTCTCAGAGCATCTCCTGGCTCTGGGAGGGGATCATGTTAGAGACATTACCATTCAGAATTGAGGATTCCACCAATAAAACAATTTTCATCCAGCAAAATTAAAAGGGACATTAATGCAACGGTTAACAGCAACTAAGTGCTGGGGGCAGATGTGTCAGCTTGCTTGTTCTGTTTATGGGCTTCATACAATTCCATCAATATTGATGTGTGATGCCTTTGATTTTGACACTAATCATTGCTATGAATTAAATTTGCAGCCATATAATTAGGCCTGCTATTAATAGGGCCTCAAGCTAAGCACTGCTGTGCTAGTTGTCTTTTTCCTGATGGAAAATGGTATCCACAGAACTCAGTTAATGTGGTTTGCCTGGTAGATGCTGAGACTGATGTGAAAATTACACTTGCTGTGTTTAGAGGGGCTCCTCTGAAAGGCAGATGCATGGAGAGGGTCCAGCTTGGAGGTTCCCCAAGAACTGTGCAGGAGTTGCCTTCAAACTTCCCAGCAGTTTGCTGCTCTTAAGATCCATAGTGAGAGAGAGAAGGATTGCAGGGAGAAAAGAGTAACCCTCAGTTTGAAGGGCTGCTGTTGCCTTGTTTCCATTTCATCTCATCTCTCCTTCCTCATGCAAATCTTCCCATTTCTTCCTCCTACCCAGTGCTGTCTCAGCCCTCTGTCCCTGTGTGTGCCTGCTTTCATCTCATCAGGCTCTGGGATGGCAGCAAAGCTCACCACTGAAAATCAATCTTGTGTTTCATCCCGAGAGGTCTGTTTCTTATTAGATCTAATAAATCAGTGAAGTGCCCTTCATTCAGCTTGTCGACAGAGGACAATGTTTGTGATCAAGAATAAATAAATGTCTCTTCTGTGTCTGACAACGCCGGCTGGGTGTTGTTTGCTGTTGTTTTGCCATCGTGCTGTTCGTGCTGGCTGTGGGAAATGTGCAGTTCCTGCTGCCCTGCCTACCCTCACATGAGCTGGGGATGCTCCTGGGTGGTACCTGTGAGGGAAGAGCAGGAACAGTGACGCTGTACCCGGTTCTCACCCAGCAGTGAGTTGCTCAGTGGTGATAAAGATTTAATCTGGGAGATGCCGGAGGTGTGAGGCACTGGCTGGGCAAACTTCAGTGCTCCAGGCCAGAGCCTGGTTGTTTCGGGTGCCCTGAGGTGAAGGAGAGCATTTGCATCTCAAATCACACCTGGATAAATGAGCATCAGACACTGTTCTGAACCCCTGTAACACCCTGTCCCCACAGCAGCTACACTGGAACGTGGCTCCAATCCATCCCAGCAGGGAAGGTCACCCCCAAAGAGCTGCAGGAGAAGTGCTACAGAGAAGTGCTGTGACTCATTTTCACGATGGAATCACACTCCTGTTCACCTGCTGAACCCCTGGCTGTGTGGTGCAATGTCTGTCCTTGCTCCCAACCTCCCCTTTTCCAAGGGACAGCGGGAACCAACTGGATTCCACAGCCAAGGGAAAGGCGAGCTCTAAGTGTGTTGTTACGTCTTGGGACGTGATAGTTTTATTCAGCTTGGCTGATTTAATCTGTTCCATTAGTGGGGTATAAAATAGGTCTTTCACAATGAAATATATATGTCCGAACCTGTCCTTAAATGACTTCATTCTATGGATGGTTATCTCATCCTTTTAATTTATCCTTTATTATCGCCCCCGCACGCACATTCCGTGGCACTTCAGGAAAAACTCCGTTGCATCAGCGTGTGGAGGAGCCAAGAGGACATCAGGCTGTTATTGAACAGATGAAAATCATCCATTTTGGGTTCCTTACAAAGAAGGAAGCCTGGTTTTAGCTGTAGGTTGTCACATCAGGGGGCTTTGCTGTGTCCATGGTCATCCCATCACCCTCAGGGCACAGATCTCCACGTCCCAACAGAGGTGGAAGATGGCAGATGGTTCTTGTTTGACTGAAGAAGTTGTTTAATTGAAAGGTCTGAGAAACAAGTCTCTTGCCCCAGGATGTGAAATAAGAGGGTATTTGTTTAGTACTGCACTGCTGGTGGTTGCTCTGGTGTGGTTGGAGGAGCAGGGATTAATTTTTTTCCTAAACGAGGATTTTCAAGACTCAAACAGTAATTCCCCTTTGCTGCCATCTGTGTAAAAAAAGGTGCAGTCAAACTTTGACCTCAGAAACGGGTCCCCAGAATGCTCGATGGTCCCCTTGCATTTGTTATTGTTCATAGCCAGAAGTTGGAATCTTACTTATTAATTGGAATTCATGCAGGGGAATATGAAAAGTGATGGCAGCCAGAGGAGAGCACTGATGTGTGTATTTTGGGGCTGGAGAAGGGGCAGAGCTGCCAAATCCCTCTAGACTCTGGTTTTGAGCATTCAGGAGTGTCCCTGCCACTTCTTAGTGACATAAAATTGGTCTCTTCTTCTCCCAGCATCACTTCTCTGGTTCTGTTATCTGTTGCCTGCCAGAGCAAGTAAAATAAGAAAAAAGACTGAGAAGTTGGCACATATTTTTATAGCTGCTGGAGAGCGAAGGGGCAGGTGTTCAGGAAATGCTGTGGATGTGAAATGGAGCCAGGTGGGCTCTGAGTCTGCTTTAATCTTGTTTCTTGGCTTGTGAGCTGGGGATGACTGTGGGTCTTCCGCAGGTTCAGGCACCTTGAAAAATCGAACTCGGAGATTTTGGAGGGCAAATGAACAAAAAAAAAAAAAAAAAATCAGACTCGAGATTTTTGTTCAGTTCTAAATGAAGTGGAGCTACTGCAGGCTGGACAGGCCCCTGCCTCCCAGATCATGGAATGGTTTGGGTTGGAAGGGACCTTTAAATGCCATCTGGTCCCAACTCCCTGCAATGAGCAAGGACACCTTCACCTAGGCCAGGTTGCTCAGCGCCCCATCCAACCAAGTTGGTTTTTTTTTTTTTTTCCTTTGACATATTTGGAAGATAATTAATCCCCACACATTGTCTAAGAGGTATTATCTCCTTTATGAGCATGAAGTGAGGCAGAAGTTATTCCTCCTCCGTTTTGCTCCGCTTTCATCTCGTTCAATAATGAGTTTCTTCTTGAAGTGATCTTGGTGAAAAATATCAGAAAATACCAAACTATTTTGTGAATTCATTTTATTTTCCTGGCTGCCCCTGCTTTCCTCTGAGTGTAAATCTGAAGGGGTTGCTGCGTTCTGGATGTTGTTGGTTTTTGGGGGTAGGGCACTGTTGGACTCTTGCCTTTCTACTTACGAGTCAAGAAGTTCATGCTTTCTTTACTATATACATATTTTTCTGCAGGCTTTTAAAATCCTCAGAGGTCAAAATAACATAGGTTTTGGTCCATTTGTAAGATCTTAAATCCCTGAGTGGCAAGAAATACTGTGAGAAGACCATGCAATGTTGCCTCTATAAATGCCTCCTCAAGGCAGTAAAAACAAATGTGGAAACCACAAATGTGCTGGGAAGAGACAGGGGAATCTGCAGGAAGAGTCTTGGGTACTGGCACAGCCCCTGAGCTGCTGCTGCTGCAAAAAGGTTGGGATTTAGGGACAATCAGGGAGGGGAATGCCATGTAAAAGCAGCACGGTCTGTGCCGGGATTGCTGTTGGGCTTCCCCTGTGTGTCTGACTGATGCCACCTTTAATATTTCCTCAATCCCCTAATCAAGTTTAGTGCCCATTGTTGGTGCTGTTGCCTTTCTCTGCAGGGTAGGACAGCGGCAGCCTCAGCAGGGCTGTAAAATACTGCCTGGTTTGCCAGGGCAAATCCATCACTGGAGCATCTGCTGGATATTTATGGATGCGCCGGGCGGGCGGGCCCGGGATGTGGCCAGTCCCTATATCAGCACGAGTCCATTATGCCTGTGATGATGCATGGGCTCCCCACCTCCCCCTGCCTTTTATGACCCTCTTTCCATTCCTGCAGAGATGCCTGGAGAGGCAAAGCCTGCATTTCCCAGCCCTTCAGGGAGCTTTCTGCAGGCAGCCTGGAAATAACACAGGGATACAAACCCCTGCCTGCTCTGAGGAGCTCCTGGGGTTGGGGAATGCAGCACCCAGGGGAATTTTGCACCAGAGACATTCCCTGGAGTTTGTGGAGTGGTCACGGGCTTTCCTGGCTGTGACTTGGACAAAAATAACAATAAAACACTAAGTCTGAAGGTGTCTGCTGCTGTTACCAGCAGTGGTAGCACCTCCTGGCTCTCTCTCAGCCACCCCCCTGCATTCACACTGCTGCATTCAGCCTTTCCACGCCTTTAGGTTTTGGTTGTGGGGTTTTTTTCCCCTTCAGTGTAGGCTGGAAGATGAGGGTCCTTCATTAGATGTGTCTCAAAGCAATCTCAGATGATGCTGATGAGGTACAGGGAGTGATATGTGGTGGTCCTGTGAGGGTGAGGGTGCTCACATCCTTCTTCTCGTGTTACCCACTGGTTTTATTGAGCTGACATGGGAATATGTTACTGGAGCTTGCAATTTTCTGCTCTGTAACTCAAACTGTGATTTACACCCCTGAGCATGGCCGTGTCCCAGCTGGGGCTGGGGGAGCCCTGAGGACACTGAAAGGGAAGTTCTGGTCTCAGAACAGTCTGGCTGGGTCTGAGGAGACGTGGCAGCAATTCCCATCTGTCGGGCAGGTTTCCCTGTGCATCCATCCTGTGTCTGCAACATCAGGAGCCTTTTCCCAGCCCTGTGCTCCAGGGACCGCTGCCAGCCTTGAGGGGCTGCCACCCCACAAAACCTGTGCAACCACAGAACCATAAAGGCTGGAAAAGACCTCTCAGGTCATCAAATCCAACCATCAAACCCACCAAAAGAGAGGATGCTGCCCAGGGTGTGACACGTGGGGTTTGCTCCTGGTCAGTGCTGAGCCAGGAGCAGCTTCCCCCAGTTGCTGCCCATCCATACTGGGAGCAGGGGAGGATGGGGAGGAATAACTGGCTCAGGAAGGGTTTAGATTCTGATTCCTTGGACATGGATGCAAACAGGGGAGTGCAGGGAGCAGCACGGGCAGGCTGGAATAATTAGCAAGAGGCTTCATCAGCATTTGTCCCAACATTCCCTGCCTGGCTCAGCCGGGGACCCAGCACCTCTCCTGGCTGTTCCTCCTCACATGGTTACACTTCTTTGCATCAAATAGATACATGTAGATGAAAGTGATGTGCATTTAAAATGAATGTACACATCATACAGCCTTGCTCTTATACAGCACGGGAGGGTTTTTTTATTTTTTTTTTTTTTGTGGTTAGCTGCTAAATTATTTATTGTGTGCTGGGCTTTAATCTCATAAACCTGCCTGCAGGCCTTAGGCAAACCAGCCTGAGCATCCTCAAACCAGCCTGAGCATCCTGGAAAGCTGGGAGCCAGGCAGCACAAAGCGCTGGGGGACTGTAGGTGGTAATTGTTTGTCTTGCCTCGGCCTCTTCCCCCCCCTTCCCAGCTCATTAAAAGCTGTGGGGACTGTGAAGTTTGGTCATTGCCACTAACTTAGAGGGTGATTTGCATTTGCTGCTTGGAGAGGAGGCCAGTCTGAGACCTCTGTTAGTCGGGGAGAAGAGTCAGTCCCTTGAGCTGCACAAAGCAAAGGCAAAAAGGGTGAGGACGAGACGCTGGGGTAAAACGAGGTCTCTCGAATAAACAGCGCTGTGCCTGCAGCTGGGAGCACTTACCTTCCCCAGCGGCCGGGAGTGTTCTCAGCCCGCAACCTCTCGGCTCTGAGGGAACGTTTGGCTGACTAATGCGATGTTTGCTTTTGCTCGTCATCCCGCAGCCACTGGCTTATTAGTGGGAAAACAGAGCATCCTTCTGCCTGCTTTCCCTCCCGAGCTTCTTTGCTGCTTTTTTTTTTTTGCCTGATGCTCTTAAAGCTCCTCACTCCGAGAGACTTTGTACCACGAAGGGGCTCCCTTTGGTCTCACACGCTTAAATTGATGAATGGCAGACTTGGAATAAAACCAGAGTCCCCTCCTCCCACCTTCTCCCTTTCTTTTGACTCGCAGACCAACTGCACTTCTTGAGTATATTTGGGCTAAATCATTCTGCAGAGCTTTGAAGCGAAAGGGCAGCAGGCTGTGACCCTCTCTGCTTTTCTTCTCGTGGTTTCTTTGTGCAGAGCCTCTCATGCTGGGAACCTGGTCTTGTTATTGAGAAATAAATAATTAGAATATCTGGAAGGTTCAGGTATAGTGAAAGAGAGATTGAGGAGTTTGAAACATGGACAGGGCTGCTTTCTCCCACCAGGAAAGGGGATAACAGCACTTTCTGACATCACAGGGAGTTCGTCTGAAATCTACTTTGCAACCCAAACTGCAAAGAAAACAAAATAAATACTGACCCTCGCTGTTAGTAATCAACTGATAAATGTGTGTAAATCTACTTTTCAACCCAAACTGCAAAGAAAACAAAATAAATACTGACCCTCGCTGTTGGTAATCAACTGATAAATGTGTGTAAATATTGTAAATTTCAGAACAGAGCACATCCTGTTGCACAGGGTGGAGCTGATATTTGATATTTGCCCTTGATTTTTCCAAGGCTCTCATCTTGAGGGTAGCACTGCCATGGTGAGCTGGTCCCTGTGCCACCTTTTCCCAGTGCCACACCGGTGTTTCACTCGTGGTTCTGCTCCTCTGAGGAGCTTTTGGAGAGTTTCTTGCAGCGCTTTTGGTTTGTTTTTTTTTTCTGATGGAGCTCTGTCCTGCAGCTCGCTCTTATTAATTAAAAGCTGAAGTGGGAATTCCCTCAGCCCAGCTGCTGTGAGAGCTGCCCCTGTGATTCCAGCCCTTTTCCCACTGAACTAGTAGGACACTTATCAAGGGACAAACAGACATTGTCTCCTGTTTCTGTTGCTTGTAAACTTGGTGGTTGGGTTGCTGCTGTGAGGGGAAGGGACTGAGGGTTCTGAGCTCCTTTACTCACTCCAGGAAGCAGTTTAGGAGCACAACTGGCAACTTGTCAGCTATAAACACCAAATACCTACCTTTGGACTTATTTTTGGCAGTTTGGACTGGATTTACCCCTCCCTGCAAGAGTGAAACGTTGACCTTTAGGGGCTTGGGTGGTTAAAGCTTGGTCAGAGAGGAAGGGATCCACCTCACTAAGAAAAGCAAAGTGTTTCATCATAGAATCACAGAATGGTTTTGGGTTGGAAAGGACCTTAAAGATCATCTCATTCCACCCTCTGCCATGGGCAGGGACACCTTCCACTAGCCCAGGTTGCTCCAAGCCCTGTCCAACCTGGCCTTGGACTCTCCCAGGGATGGGGCAGCCACAGCTTCTCTGGGCAACCTGTGCCAGGGCCTCACAGGGGAGAATTTCTTCCCAATATCTAATCCAAATCAAATCCTCTGTGCAGAGGGGAAACCCTGTTGGCACTGGTTGGGTTGGACTGGGATTAGGCTGATCCCAGCAGCCTGGGAGTCGGGATTGCCATGGAAATGCAGCAGCTGTGAGCAGATCCAGGGCAACCAGCACGAAACACCAGTTACAGGGTGCAGGAACAGCAGCTCAATATTTGCTTGAGAAAACAAGCAAGTTTAAGGTTTTTCAAGCCTGCAGCACCCAGGCTGGGATTGTTAAGAAACCTGTGATCAGAGGCAGGCCAAGTTCAGCAGGATCTGTGTGTTATTCCTTGAGGAGCATTAAAGAACAGCCAATGCCTTCTGGAATCTGTTGATAAAGCTCTCTTTTTTAGAATCATTTTTGCTTCTCTAGCACAAATGTACTATTTCCTGTTTGTATGTGTTGCTTTCTTCATTCACTCTTTTATTATTAGGGACATTTACATGAAAACAGCTTTTTTTTTGCTCTCGCAGCACATTTCCCAATGGCAGCTGCACTTCCTCAGTGGAGATCTCTACCTTCCCTTGGAATGGGGCTGCCCTCTCTCCTGGGCATCACTGCCAGGCTCAGGGACACAGGGATGGTGATGATCCATCTCCAAGCGTGGCAGTCACTCCAGAGAGGGAGGTCACAATTCATCCCTTGCTCTCCTCTCTCTTTAAACCACCTCCCAAGTTCATTGGGATGCTCAGTGCATTCATTTCCTCCTGTGCACAGGAATTATTTTTACCTTTACAGCAGAGAGGGGCCAGTGTGAAATCCTCAAGCAGGCAGGAATCCTCCCAGGCTTTCCCAAAGTGCCTGGCTCTGGCTGTGGAGCAGTTTGGAGAGGGAGAGCTCTAATGGACGTGTCTGGCAGATAGTGAGTGTATGTGATAATGTAAATTAAAGAAAAAAACCCAAAAGCTGGTGTTTAGGGCACAGTGATGACACAAGCAATGTGGGATGATATATTTATTCACCCCAGACCCCGCTTGTGAAGAGGGAACATGAGCAAAACTCCCTCCCCCTTAAGAGGCACCTGGAGAGGACCTGAAGGACCTTTCCTCTCTCCGTCTGCCTCGCTCGGCTCTGCAGATGGAAAATGTAAACTCCAGATGTGTTAAGCACATCTTTAATTTCCTCTCGCTCCATTTCTGCTGCAGCTTTGTTTGGGGGTTTGGCATTTAGGTGGGGTTTTTTGCTGGCATCTTGATAAGCTTGGGATAAACCAAAAAAAAAAAAATAAGGGAGAGGAGCCTGCAGGAGAGGGGGGGGCTGCTGTGCTGCTCTGTCCTGGGCTGTGGGGTGGGGGACACCCTTGTCCCCAGGAGCCCCCTCTGCACTTCCCTGCTCAATCCCAGCACCCCCACTCCTGGCAGGAACTGTGAGGCTGCTGATTCATGGAAGCAAATGGTTGGAGAGGTGAAATTCCTCCCCTCTCTGCTTCTCTCACCCATGACCCTGCTCCATTTCTTCCTCCTGACCCCTGAATTTCAAACCCGACCTTTTGTATCAGGGGGGAGGGAGGGAAGGCAGAAGGGCAGGCAAAGGGCGAGATGAGTTTGGCTGTGTTTGGGAGGTGGGGGAGGTAAAGCTGGGAGCTGAGTGGTGGCTGGAGGCTCAGGGATGCTGCTGGAAGCTCAGGGATGCTGCTGGA